>NC_056746.1:310349690-310649690 GCF_019279795.1 Protopterus annectens | reverse complement strand
CCTCCAGGGTACTACAGATGCTGCTGTCTCGGAGAAGGTTACAGCACATCTCAATACCCTTACATCTATTGCAAACTCGTCCATGAGGCTGATCTCATACGCAGCTGAAGGATCGAGTAGGGCAGCGGCTTCAGCGATTGCTCTTCGTAGACAATCCTGGATGCGCTTATGTTCATTTGCGGAAGCCTTCAAGTCTTCCTTTACTAACGCCCCATTTGATGGTGCCACTCTCTTTGGCCCCAAAGTAAAGGAGACCCTTACCCGGTGTGAGCAAGAGGGAAAGACTCTGTCTGCTGTCGGAGTCCGTTTTTCCACCCCATCCAGACCGTACCCCAAAGGGCAACGTGGTGGAAAAATGTGGTTTCGAAAACCCCAAGGTTCTTTCCCAGGCACACAGGGTGATGCCCCCTCTAGAGGCAGAGGAGGGGGCAGAAGTGGAAGACGTCGCCCTGGCAGCAGAGGGGGTCCGCAAAACCAAGGTGACAGGGATACACTCCCCGGGAAACCTTTCCAGCACTCCTGAGAGGAGGCCCGACTGTCCTGCTCTGGAGGCAGTCGGGGGTCGCTTAGCTTTATACCCTTAGGCCTGGCAAAGTCTTACATCAGACAATTGGGTAAAAAGCATTGTTACCAGAGGCTACAGAATTCCCTTCCTATTGCCCCCAATTCTGCAGAAAAGACTCCCAGATGTGCCGCCCCATCTGCGAAGCCCTGCAGCTATAGAAATTTCAAAGCTGCTAGAAAAAGAGTCATCCAACCAGTCCCAGCGGACCAAAGAGGATTCGGAACTTACTCAAGGTTCTTTTTAGTTCCAAAAAAGACAGGGGACTGGAGGCCAATTCTGGACCTAAGCAAACTCAATACCTTCATCAAGAAAGAAAAGTTCCGGATGGTCACGCTTCAATCGATCCTTCCATTTTTACAGAAGGGACAACTGGATGTGCTCAATAGATCTAAAGGACGCATACTACCACATCAAAATGGCCAGGGCGTCCAGGGATCACTTGCACTTCCGGCTGGGAGCCAGTCATTTTCAGTTTCAAGCCCTGCCCTTTGGTCTGACCTCAGCCCCCAGGGTTTTCACCAAATGTATGGCAGTGGTAGCGTCTCACTTGAGACGCCTGGGATTCCAGGTGTTTCCGTATCTGGATGACTGGCTCCTTTCTGCCACCACCGAGCGTCGACTGATTCAGGCCAGGGATTACACACTACAACTTTGTGTTCATCTCGGAATTTCCGTAAATTTCGAAAAATCTTTACTACAGCCATCACAGCATATCTCATTCATAGGAGCAGAGTTGGATACGCGTTGCTTAATTCTAAGGCTTCCTCCAGAAAGGATAGCCTCCCCAGCGAAACTGGTTCTGAAGGTTTTGGGTCTCATGGCAGCTTCTCTCATTGCGATACCCTTGGGAAGACTGCACATGAGAGTTCTTCAATGGCTACTGTTTGCACAATGGTCGTTCCAACAGTTACCCCTGACGCACGAAATTCACATCACAAACATATGCAAATCACACCTGGCTTGGTGGCTCTGGACTTGCAATCTTTCCAGTGGAAGACCATTTGTGCTGCCCACGCCGACAGCAACGGTGACCACGGACGCTTCCCTGATAGGGTGGGGGGGCATCTTTCAGGGACAGACAGTCCAAGGCGAATGGACCAATTTGGAATACAATCTGCACATCAGTGTTCTAGAGTTGAGGGCATTGTTTCTAGCATTGCAACACTTTGCTCCCCTTCTTCCTCTAGGGACAATTGCCGTTCAGACGGACAACATGTCCGTAGTCTGGTACATAAACAAGCAAGGGGGAACCAAGTCTTATCAACTATGCAGAGGGGCCATGAGAATCTGGCAATGGACGGAGTCCACAGGTCGCTTTCTGATAGCAACGCACATCCCGGGGTTATCCAGCGTCAAAGCGGACAGGTTGAGCAGAGCCATCCTGTTACCTCACGAGTGGTCCCTCAAACAGTCAGTTGCAAAGGAAATATTTCGCAAGTGGGGCCAGCCTTCCTGCGATCTGTTTGCGTCTCCAATGAACGTCAAATGCAGAAGCTATTTTGCCCTATTACCCCCTCCAGGGGAAGTCCCCAGGGACGCTCTGGTTCACGATTGGCCCCCGGGTCTCCTGTACGCTTTTCCTCCTGTTACCCTGATTTCAAAATTTCTACAGAAAGCCAGCAACCTGCAAAGGACAATTATCCTCATTGCCCCATTCTGGCGTCGTCAAATCTGGTTTCCCTTTCTTCTGGCACACCAAATACGGGAACCCTGGATCCTGGACCCAGAGCCGGATCTGCTGACCCACTCGTCAGGGAATCTCCACCCGTCGCTTCTCTCCCTCAGACTAGCAGCTTGGCTGCTCCACTTCCCTTCTTAGCCAGGTCTGATCTTCTATCCCCTGCAGTTCAAGATATCCTGGTGGCTTCTCATAAAGCTTCCACTACAAAGATTTACACTAGTAAATGGAAGCGTTTTGTGCACTGGGCAACTACACAACAATTGGATCCCGTAATAGCTCCTCTGAATAAGGTCTTGGAGTTTTTAACCGAACTGTTCCACCAAGGGGCTTCTCCTGCCACTTTGAGAGTACAATTAGCTGCCATTTCAAACTTTCATGTGGGAGAAGGTGGGGCTCCTATTATGGCTCACAGACTTTGTAAGGCCTTTCTAAAAGGATCTTTCCATATTAGACCACCAGTTAGAAGTCCTACTTCACCTTGGAACTTGAACCTTCTTTTATCACAGCTGATGCTACCACCTTTTGAACCAGCCTCTTCCTGTCCTTTGAGGTTTTTGTCATGGAAGACCCTTTTTCTGGTGGCTATCACATCGGCCAGGCGGGTATCGGAGCTTCAAGCTCTTTCAGTTAAACATCCTTATTTGATTTTTCACCCTGATAGAGTATCTCTTCGCACTAATCCATCCTTTCTTCCCAAAGTTTGCTCCATTAATAATATTAATCAGTCCATTGAACTCCCCACCTTTTTCAAAAAACACTCCAATAAGTTGGAATATATGTTACACAAGTTAGTTGTTCATAGACAACTCAGATTTTACTTGGACAGAACAAAGGATCACAGAAAAACAGACCAGCTCTTTGTAGCCTTCTCAGACAGCAAGAAGGGTATGGCAGTTACGAAACGAACCCTGTCCAAATGGCTTTCTGATTGTATTATTTTTGTTTATACTGCCTCTGAACAAACTTTACCTGTCAAGCCCAAAGGGCACTCTACAAGATCAGTATCTACATCCCTGGCTCATGCAGCCCGCCTGCCGTTAGACACTATCTGTGCGGCTGCCACTTGATCTAAACCACATACATTCATTTCTCATTACAAAGTAGACAGGATTTCTAGGGACAGGGCAACCTTTGGTTCCACTGTGCTCAGGAACGTTCTCCCCTGAGTTCCTCAGGAACATGGAGCTAGGGATGCTACCCAGGTGTAAGAACAAACGGCGAGATTGAACACTCTCACATATAGAAGTTATGTCCTCACCATAACGTTCCATGTGGAGTGTTCATCTCGCCTTTGTTCTTACATTCCCACCCTCCCACCCTCAGGAAGAACGTCCAGTTTAGGTGTCTGGTTTGTTTCTCCTGCTTCTGCCTTGAGCAGTTGTTGTGGCTATATATTTTTAGCTATGTTTATTCTTGTTTGGCGTGAATGTGTTATGCTCTCTTCTGTTGACTGCTGGTTTGCTTGCAAACTAGATCTGAGGTAAAGGCAGAGGGGGATTGTGGGAGTTAGGTTGGTCTTGAGCTTCTTCTCGATGCAGAGCTTTGCCAAGCGGCCGACACGGAGCCGAGGATCGGCTCCGAACCCAGGTGTAAGAACAAAGGCGAGATGAACACTCCACATGGAACGTTATGGTGAGGACATAACTTCTATTTTTACACAACACACTTCATGATAGAGTTTTACTTACCATACTGGTCCTACTTGGTCATGGGTGTTTTCCATTCTTCTCACAGCTGCGTGTTACCATTCTTCTCACAGCTGCGTGTTACCAGTCCTGTATAGCTCTCCTAATGCCATTGTAGAGGTCAGTCAACAACAACGCAATGCCCTCCTCAGTAAGGTGAACGCCATCTCTTATGAACAAGTGAACATCTTCTGCGGTGATGCTGTCATGGCACATTATAGATCCACCGACCCTGTGCATCAAGCCATGCATGAACACATTCTGTAAACATCTGGCCTTGTGCGCTGCCCGTCGACTGTTTGCTGTTTTCCATATCTGGCAAGGAATTATGTCAGACCACACAAAATGACAATGTGGCCACCACGACTGCAGCTGTTCAAAAATTGAGGTGATTTGAAGCCGTAGCCTTCTGAGTGGTTGACTGATGACATCATTCCCTCCAATGTGCAGCACAAGGATGTCGGGCTCAGGGTAGATGGAACACTTCTCTTTCAACAACTGCAGTTCTCCGCTCCAATGCATACCTCTTTTGTAATCCAGTATACCTTCACACTGGATATGGGGAAGCTCAAGTTGCAGTGGTTTTCAGCCATGGAGGCCTGGCTGGCAGCCCAGTGAATGTAGGAATGGCCACATACCCACACTCTTACTTGTCGTTCTCCTGCTCGTGAAGCCATGTCAGTGTCAGAAGGTGGACGGACCTGCACAGGAAAGAAAATGCAAACAGGTTACTGATGTTTGACAGATGTATTGGAAGACTACATATATATGTATATCATAATGAATTACCTGGTTAGACCATCCAAATTTCACCCCTATGCACAGGGGCATTATTCTTTTCAAAAGGTACATAAGTGGTGATAGTGCAGAGGTACATACCTAGCACCCATGCAAACACCGAATTGCACACAATGACTGACAAGGGGGCACAGAAAAGGCACTTGTAAACGGGAAAAGCAGGGTAAGGACCTCCACTCCACTAATATGCCAAGGACAGGCATGGGGCTTCAGCTCATGGGCATCTGAAGTGTCCCGTACTGGTGCTGGCTACCCGTGATGCATCCACCAACACGAGCAGTCTGCACAAAAGTCGGAAGAGGGACCTTCCTGGCCTTGGTGCATAAGGGCTTGACTGGTAACAAACAAAGGGGCACAGAAACAGCACATGTAAACGGGAAAATGTGCACCAAAATGAAGCACCAGAATTAACTATTTCCCCAAAACAACTCATCAGTAACGGTTTCTGGTAAGAACATGCACCAAAATGAAGCAGTCACCCAAGGGGAAACTTGCAATAAGATGTTGCAGTATGCACGAGCACCAACATGAAGCATTTCGCCAAAATGAGACAGTTCCTGGTATATACATGCACCAAAATAAAGCATTCACCCAAGGGACCCCTACAATAAAATGTTGAAATACGCACAAGCACCAGAAATAAATATTTCCCCAAACAACCCTTCAGTAACAGTTCCTGGTATATACATGAACCAAAATGAAACATTCACCAAAGTGGACCCCTACAATAAAATGTTGACGTATGCACAAAGACCAGAATGAAATATTTCCCCAAACGACCCTTCAGTAACAGTTCCTGGTACGAACATGCACTAAAAATGAAGCATTCACCCAAGGGACCCCTACAGTAATATGTTGAAGTATGCACAAGCACCAGAATTAAATATTTCCCCAAACAACCTTTCAGTAACAGTTCCTGGTAAGAACGTGCACCAGAATTACTCAGATTGTAACTGCACTGTGATAATGACGTGCAAAGTTATGCATGCTCAGACACAGGTGATAATTGCTGCACATAATATAGTCAGTCATGTTATTACCTTGTGCAGCTGTTATGCAACAGACTTATTATCATCAGTAAAGAAAAGACCTGATTAATTCAGTAAAAATAGTATAACATTTAGATATTGAGCCCTTCTCAGCAAGTAAATCAGGAGACATCTATAAGATGTTAGGTTTTACCAGCTACTACACAGACAGGGACTAAAGGTGGTTGTGTATGACTTTAAATCTCTTGGCAGGTCAAACAGAACAATGAACTTGAGCTTCTGCATCTTCAAAGTACCATAAGCCAAATCCCATAGCACTTACTTGCAAGATATAGGTCCCCCTCTATGACCCAGGAAACCTATGTATTATTGGAAACATTCACCATGCAAACCAACAGCTTATATTTTGCCATAAGATCTATGAAAACAGAAGTATGTTACTGGCTAAGATTTCCCAGAGATCAAACATTTCCTGTAGGTCTTCTCTCTCTCATTGACTACTTAACTCAATCAGGCATGCCATTAGGGGCTTATATGATAGGCTAATGAGGCCTGTGTCAACATGGTGCTTAATTGGGTTGGTGTACCCTGGTTTACCAGTAAACATGTCCCCAAACTCCTCCCTAAAACTTATTTTCTTTTTCTCTGTTTTCTTGTCCTCCCACCTTTCCATTCATCTCTATATTTGACTTCATGCCTGCTCTCTTTCACATCCTACACCCAGCAATGGTATGTACAGTAAAACAGCCTGTCTAAACACTCTATGTTGGTCCAGTAACCACAACATGGAAGGCAGGATGGCCCTGGGCTTAATCCCCATGCCAATGGTATTTACTATTATGTACATTATTAATCAGTGACACTTATGAATAATCATGTACAAGTGCACTGTATCCACATTAGCAATCACTATTAGGGTTCAGTGAGCAACAGGTTTTGGTGTCCTACAATGATTATAGCAACTCATGCAAGTGTCGCAGGACAGTATATAAGAGTTCAATGACTACCACGGAGAGTTAGAGAAAGCACACAGCGCAGGCAGGTACCCATAAACAGTTTGAAGGTGGAAGATAAGGTGCAGTTAGTAAGGACAACCACTGCAAAGGAGTCACATAGTGCTATGGCTGCACATAAAGGGCACCAGGAAGCCCACAGACACTGTAGTTTTTCAAGGAAAAAGACGGCGTAGATTAAAAAATCTCAGAGTCAACCACGAGACAGCTCAGGAAACCTTCATAGAAGTTTGGGGGGTACAGAGGTGATCTGAATTAGACCTCCCTGGTATGAAGCTATCTCGCGATCAACTGTGTCACAATCCAGACTGTAAGAACAAAGTCCATACTGATAAAACAAAAAGAGCGCTTGAAAATGAGCTAGAAAGCAATATTCCAATATGAAAGTTACCAAAGGAATAAAGAGCAAGGCAAAAGGCTGTAAAGACTGCAGGGCAAGCTTCATAAGTAGACTGGAGGACACTGTTGCTCGACTTTGAATTCAAAAGACAGAAATGCACATAACCCTTCTGCCAGTAGTTAGACTGTAAGACTAGTTAGACTTAAGAGTTAAGGCAGAACCTATGATTCCAAAATCCCATATCCAGTCACAACTAAGGTTGTCTGAGAGCTAAAAATGCTGATCAAAAAGTTGAAAACAAGAACACATCTGTATAACTAGAAGGGGGAAAAAAATTAAATTTTAACAAACCAAAAATAAGAAAACACTTCAGAGATATGTCTGAAAGAAACAAAAATAAACTCTTAGCAGCCATCAAACTATCCCACAGACAAAAAAAGACAAACTGTTAAGCTGTTTAGCATCTGTCTTCTACAAGCACTATCTCCTACTTAACTCTGCCATGCCCATCATAGTAAACGAGAAAGAGGGAGTCTGGACATAAACAGGATATATATTCATAGCTGTCTAGCACTAGAAGTAATGATGTCATATCTGGACATTCAATATACTCTCAGCCTTTTAAGAACATAATCCATAAATTTATTAGGTTTGCCAAAACACAATGTATAGTTTAGCACAGCACAAAGAATCGTACCTGCCCAATTCTTTGCCCACTAGCCTGTAATTACTACTAAAGGAATCCACGCGTAAGCGGGCCGGCTCGGCAACTTAGTTACTATTCCGTTTCTGTCCATCATTTTTTCTAGACAACCTTATACAAATAAATATCAAACAACTCTAAAAAAAACAAAAACACAGGGAAAAGTCGCTCAGATTAACAAATTATGTCATGAGGTGGGACAGAATAGCAGACGTAGGTGCCGATGGATTAAACAAACCGCTTGCACAACGTAAGAAGTTTGATTTTACTCCGATTATTAACTGCTACTATAGTCTTTCTGGTCCTCCACTCACAACAGAAATTAGACTAAGAAATACGTTCAAAAGTTCACAACTACAACAGCTAATTAAAATCCTTCCGAAGAAGTCCAAAATTCTATCCTGTACAGCCACAATGCACACACGAGAAGCAATTTCACAAAATGAAAAGTCGGTCGTAGAGTGTACAAAGCTTTAAACTTCCCACTGGATTTCCAAAGTATAAAACTTTATACTGTCCTGATTATGATGCGACAAGAACCATGCATAAGCTCACTGCTCAATAACCACTCACTTCACACTCTGGTACTGCAAGACAAGTGGTCTCACAGGAGAGGCTTTACCCTCCCAAGAACTGCATTCATCAGAAACTTATGACTTTCAAGTACAAAAGGGGAGAATACAGTAGCTGCTGTCATCCAGACTCCCGCGCCCTATTCGAACACAGTTTACTACTCGAGCCCCCAGATCTGAGCTCCCACATGCAATCACAGAAAAAATAAGCTGCCATTACATTATTTTAGATTAGAGTAATATAGCATTGTTATGAGTAGAGGAGTTCTATACTATGTGTTGTAAAGCTAAATAGTTTGTTGTAAAGGGGAATGTGTAGTTAGGCAGATATGTTACCTCTGTGTGCTAAGTAACTGTCATTTTCTAACGTTAGTCTTTGCCAGTAACTAAAAAGGAGAGCTGAGAAACAAAGCTCAGTTGTTTTAAAACAAAAAACGAACAAAAAGGAGCTAGCTAACTCAAATTTATTAACGGAAGTTATGGAGATAAACTTTAAAACAAAAAATTACCCAAAAACAACGAGCTAACTCTGATTTAATAACGGAAATTACGGAGATAAAAAATTTAGTAAGACAATGTAGATCATGTACGCATCCGATTGGCTGACACCGCTTCATTTAGGAAACACTGACCGTCTCTACTGTACTGCAATCATAAGAGAAGACAGGAAGCATTTTAACCAGATTTACTTATAAAAAGTCCAATAGGACCATTAGTTAACTCAACTCTAAATCCAAAGTTGAGAAGGTAACTGACAACATTCAGTTACTTTCTTAACTTGTTTTTCTACAACAGCTTCAAATTAAGGCTGTAAACATACTTGCGCTGCTGGAAGGCAATCGGGTTTAACATGATAGAATTCCTATCTTCTCATGGCGCGCTCGGTGTTGAGCACAGAGGCGCCATGAGAAGGTACTCTGGGTTAATGAGTTAAAAAGAAGACATTTAAAATAAGTTCAGTCGTCTAAGGATCCAGATTTTGAACAGGATCCAGTGTTTGACATTTCAGAGCTGTCAGAGTCTCATCAGTCCCTTTCTTCTGAGGACGGTCAAGTTCAGGAACGCAAATAGATGCTTTCTTTTCCCAGATGCTGACTAGAGTTGGGACGTATTCAGTTGGGAGCAATCATTGACTGCCGTTGAGATAAGCAGGTTTATAATCTTTTGGAGGATGATGCCCCAGATTGGAGACCTTTCCTCCATTGATCCCAGTGTTTGAGGATGTTTTTAAGAAAGTTTGTAATTCTCCCCTGCTTATTGAGCCTTTGCCGAAAATGTGTTTAAGAAATTCAGGGTATGCTCGGCCATGCCTGGCCTCCAAGTCACCTTACCTGTGGATCCTGCTTCAATTTTGCCAGAGACCTCATCTAATAAGAGTTTGTCATATTCAGATCCAGTCCCTTCAGATAAACTAGGCAAATGGTTAGAATCTCAAGGAAAGAAGCTGACTCAGTCAAGCGCAGTAGCATTCAAAATGTTTAACCGCCAGTATTTTGTGTTGAAGTTTGTATTGAGGTGTATGCATAGTTTAGACTAGTTTGATACATTGTTACCTGCTGAACAAAATGTTGTCAAAGATATTGTTTCCAATGTTTCTCAAGTGTCAAAATATGCTTTAAAGAGTGCCTTGGAAGGGGCTGATACTATTTCTAGAAATGGAGTGTCAGTTGTGATAAGGATGTGTGCTTTGTTTCACAGCCACAACTTTTCAGACGAGTTAAAAAATGAGGTTATGAATGCTCCATTTGAGTCTCATTGTGTGTTTGGTACAGCAGCTAATCACAGCCTTAAAGCAGTGGGATGACAGAAGTAAACTGATGCAAGGTTTGTTGAAAATGTTTCATATTACCAAGTTTCCCTCCTATAAGCAGGACAGTTTTCGGCGGCCTACCAAACAGAAGGCCCGACCATACATAAATCAAGGTACTCAAAAGGAAATGGCAGTACAAGAACTTTGCCAAACCTAATGAGGGCTCCTTTCCCAAAAAGATAATCCTCCTCACAACTTATGACTATGACAATATGTGACTATGACAATATGTGGCATCCATCTTAAGTACCCCCTCTGGTTGTCACATCTTGAAAGTTAGCCATTAACAAGATAGCCTGAATGTTTGAGATTGCTGGCAAGTGGGTGTTCAATATCGTTGGCAGGGGCTACAAGTGACAGTGTAAAGAGAATCCATCTGAGTTCAAGGGGGGGCTCCCATCACCCAGTGGACCAGACTCTCATTCCTTCCTGTTTTCCGGTAAGTGCTTGACTCTGAGGTCGTAGAACCAGGTCCTCCTTTAAAAAGAGACTTGTTTGTACTTAGGAATTTTTCTGGTTCCCAAAAAGCTGTCATGGAGATTGGTGTTGGACCTTTCCTTTCTTTTCTGAATACTTTTGTCAAGGTCCCCAAGTTCGGGATGCTCACCTGCAGACATGCTGCTTCTTTTGCCAGACTACTGCTTCATGATGACTATGGATTTGAAAGATGCATGTCATTATATCCCAATTGGTCATCACTTCAGGAGATGAGTTTCTGTATTGCCCTTTAGGCTATCCACTGCACCTAGAGTGTTTACCAAATGTCTTGCCCCTGTAGTGGCCCATTGTTGGACTCTGGGCATTCACATTTTTCCTTACTTGGATGACTTGCTGATCTTTGCAGAGGCTGCTTTCAGGTGTTTGGAATCGCTATTGAAGGTCTCTACTTTACTCTTTCAGCTAGAGTTTGTTGAACCACTGGAAGTAGTGTCTGACACCCTTGAAAAGACTGGTCTTTCTGCGGTGTTTAATCAACTCCTACATAAGAATGGCCTTTCTTCCCACAGACAAGATCCTGTCTTAGCAGGTGGTGTTTCTGGGGTTGTCCAGGAGGAATGTCACCGCAGCAAGAGAATTCCTAAAAATTCTTGGACTGATGGCATCCATGATCATGATACCAATGACCTGTCTCCACATAAAGAAAATTCAGTGGTATGTCTAAAATTGTTGGACCCAGCATCTTCACTCCCTGGAATCCCAGTTATCAGTGCTGCCATTTCTCATGAGAGAGTTACTGGAATGGAGAGCACAGCTGACTATCAACTTAGGGCTTCCCTTCTTCCCATGAGTGCCGGCATGGACTTTCCAGACAGATTCTTCTGACTTCGCTTGGGGAGTGGTGGCAGTAGGGGTATAAGTGCAAGCCACTTGGCTCAAGAATGCATAGAAGCACATGGCTATCAAGGAAACAATCAAGAGGGTACAAGGTCATAACCTCTGTATTGGATGGCAGTCATGGCCTGGGAGCTGGCTTTGCAGCATTTTCTGAATATGCAGGCATCATATGTCCCGTCAAAGCACAACATTGTGGAGGTCTAAGCAAATTCTGGGCAGACATACATAAGTGGCAGTTCAAGGCAGTGGTTTTCCAGGATCTAGTCAAGATGTGGGGAAAGCCTTAAATAGATCTGTTTGCCTCCTTTCAAAACAAACAGCTGGAGAAATTCTGTTTCAGACATCCTTGCAGCAGTGCTTGGAGGACAGAAGCATTCTTGTTCCCTTGGACAGGAATGTTCATGTATGTGTTTCCACCCTTTCCACTGATTCATAAGGTACTTCTGAAGGTTCAGAGAGAAATGCCAAAAATCACTGTGGTGTGACCCATATTGGCCCCAGGCAGTCTTGGTTCTGCCTTTTAATAGCATTGGTCAGGGGCAGTTACCACAAACTACTTATGCTGTGGATTGGGTTACAGTCTCAGTGGCAGCTAGTGCACCCCAATTTGAAGAAGTGTCAGCTGACAGCCTGGATGATTCAATCTTGACTGTTTAGGTATTTGTTTAATGAGGATGTGCAGCCGTTGTTAAAGGAAGCAGAGAAACCTGCTATTGGATAATGTTACATTTACAAATGGATGAGGTTTTGAGGTTTTCTAAGTGGTGCCTAAATGGGAACAGAAGGTCCATTGAAGTTAATACCATCTGATCTTGACATAATTGTATAAGCTACTTCTCGATGCCTTATTGTATGCGTCCATTAAGGTGGATTTGGTGGATCTATATCATATCGTAAAATCAAAATGTTGAACAGCACAATAGCGAAAGTGCCAAAATGTTGAGGGTCCGTTTTTGAGATCGTAGTACTGTGAAAATTGGGATATTTGCCCTTTTCTCACTGTAGTGCGATCTCTGAGTTGGAATATATATTTAGCACGGGGTGTGGGGGACACAGCCCCCACAATACCGAATTCAAGTTTCGGCATTTTTGCTCTTGTGAGCGTTCGACATTTTGCATCTACGGTGTTATGATATAGATGCGATTTGGCAGTCATCTCTGCTTGTCTGCCAGTGGATCCCCCTCTTTTTCTTATCTTTTAGTAAAACAGTTCATGAAAAGAGTTTTGTATGAGATCCCCTCGCAAGCAAATTCTTCCTTTGTGGGATCTCTGATTTGTTCTGGAAAAAATGACCTTACCACCTTTTGAGCTCAAGCTGATCTTAAGTTAACATGGACAACTGTTTTGCTTATTACTCTGACATTTGCAAAGCGAGTTTCTGAGCTGCAAACTCTCATGCTGGGACAGTCTTATCTTATTTTCTACAGGGATTGGGTTGTGCTACTCATTAATCCTTCTTTCTTGCTGAAAGTGGTCTCCGAAATCACTCTATTAAACTTCCTGTGTTCTTTCCTGAACCTAAGAACAAGGGAGAGAGAATACTTCATACCCTGGATGTGCATAGGCAACTAAGGTGCTTCCTTGCCAGAACAAAGCCCTTTAAAAAGGCTGAAAGTTTCTTTCTTCCCAGGGGTAAAGAAAGTCAATTTATCTCTAAGCAAACCATTGCACATTAGCCACCATCTGGTATTTTTTTGTTACACCCACAGTGGCAAGGCAAATCCATGCAAAGTAAAGTTCCACCAATGCCTTTTCCTCTTCACTGGAGTATTAGAAAGGAATAGACTTAAGAAATATTCAAGAGGCAGCAACTTGATCGTCCTATCCATACGTTTATGAAGCACTAAATGCCGGATGCTGTTTTTAAATCCAGAGTAGGCTTCTCAAGGACCATTCTCCAGGGGCTCCTGGCCTTCCTCCTCCTAGGCTGGTTAAGCTTTGAGAATCTACCTATGTGGTAATAAGGCAACGTGTTTGTTGAACATACTACAGTTGAAGAATTCTACTTTCCTGTAACAGTAGGTGTTCATAGAACATACTGCCTTACTGCCAGTATGCTCCCATCATCCCCAGTTTTGTTGGATGTATGTAGTTGGTGTTGAAGTTGCCTCTGTGTGTGTTCAGTGGCCTTATTTGTGTGCATGTGTGTCTTTTGGTTTGGAACAGTGGGTGTTTGCAAAGCTTACATTTTCATCTTTTCCTGCTGGACCCTAGAAAACTGAAAGGATCTTGTCCGAGGGTTTGAAGTGCAGTCCTAGTACTGCCAGGTGATTGGTCCCCCACACCCACAAACAGGCAGTGGGAGGAGCTCTGAGCTTTGATGGACTGCCAGAAGGAAGGTAGTAGGGCACTACTACCCATATGCCAGTAAGGCAGTGTTTTCTGTGGACATCTATTGTTACAGGTAAGTAGAACTTGCTCATCTGTATTTGTCACTTGAAAAAAAGCTGATGGTTTCTACACATACATTAATGTATCTCTGGTGTTTCTTGGGTTATTTGAACTGCATCTGTCTAAAAGTGATTTAATCATAGTGGGTGAAACCAGTGCTTTTTTTGTAAACAACCAGGTGGTACGCATATGTTGCATTTGGGTCAACCCCCCCCCCCCCCAACGCAACTATTCCGGTGTCACATTATTTGGCTATTTCTCCCCACTTGCCATAAACACTATTCAAAACTCTGTGTGCATACTGCCTTCTGCTTTACTTCTACAATGATTACATATAGTTGGATTTAATTTAAAACTTTTATTTCAAATTTTCCAGTACAAACACTGATAGACGTTTGCTAAACAAAGCAATACCAGTCTCACAATGAAAACAGACTTAGCATTAAAACTTCTGTGACTTTGAAACTCCCATTCATTGAAACAGCATTGAAACCTACATTTAAAGAAAATGCATCTGGCCAGTGGCAGATTCCTTTGGGCTGTTTTCGATCATAGATCCGTTGCACACATTTTTAGGACCATGCAGAATTTCTTTGATTCACCTTTCTGACTGTATTTAATTATAATGTGTAATAATTAAATTATATCCCTTGTATAATACAACACTTGTCAGTGTGGTTTAAATTTATAGCCAGTAAGCAAAGAAAACGTATGAACTAATAATGCCAAAACTGCCCAATTCAGAACATTTCAACCATAAAAGGCCACTCAAACTTCTGTCATTACAGCCCACCAATATCAGTCAATATGCACAGTCTCTGCAGAAGTAAGTCATCTGAATAATTCCGCATTAAAAAGATCTGACTAACTAATGAAAAGGTTGCTGCTAGCAAAAAACTTTATATTTAAGTATTTCATCTACAAATTCACTGCCTGCTGCCCTTGAAGAATAAATTGCCTATGTTACATTAAAAATGATAAGCTGGTAATATTGCAATAGGGAATGGATGGCAAACTAAAACAGGTTCATGGTTACTAGGCATCTTATCCAAACGAGGACATACTCAGGACTACAGCACCCCACAGTCTTAAAATCCAACAGAGCATCATAGGTTCATAGGTTCATAGGTTCATACTAGGCTATCTGCCCAAGGGCATTTATAAGCCTAGCCCATAGTTATGTGGCTTTCGCCACCCCTTTAGTTTGAATAAAAACTATGCCTATCATTTTTCTGTGCCTCTGTCAAGCAGTGACACTGAAGTAATCCCTGGGGTATATCTGCGATCTCCCATCCATTGGTCAAGATTCCTCTTGAACAAGGCCAGCGAGGTGCTCTGCCTCACATGTACCGGGATTTTGTTCCACAGCATAGGGAGTCTCTGGGTGATGAATCTGTCCCTCCAGCACGTTCTATTTATAACCATGTCAAGGTTTAAGTCTCCGCCCTTGTGGTTCTGAAGGATCTAGATTTTTGAGGTGAAGCATATTCATCAAATCTGGGTTTGACATGGCCTTATATGTCAGGCACAGGTCACCTCTGAGCAAGCGGTATGAGACTGAATAAAGCTGGAGTTCTTTCAGTCGGGCAGCATAAGACATTTTTGAGACCCTTTATCCTTTTGGTGAGGAACTTTTGGGGCCTTTCAAGCTGCATCAGGTGTCTGGTCAGATACATTCCGAACGGGGCATTGTACTCAATCATAGGTCTAATGAGTGATGAGTACATGGGACGATGACCTCTCTTGATCTAGATGTGAATCCCTTCATGATCAGGTGGGCGATATAGAAGGTTTTCCTAACTACTTTAGCAACATGAGTGTCAAACGAAAGACTACTGTCAACTTGGGTCCCCAGATCCCTGATGACTTTTTCTGTGCTCAGTGGATTGTCACCTATATGGTAGCTAGGGGTAACCTTGTTTTTCCCGAAGGGTATGACTATGCATTTTTGGCGTTTAACTTCAGGCCATGGCTCTGGCACCAGTTATCCGCTTTCTGTGAGGCCCTTCTGGAGGATATCTGTGTCAGATGTGTTTTCGACTATGGCTTCAGTTTGCAGTCATCTGCAAACTTTGTCAGCCATAACCCTCCTGTGTTTGCTTGTACTTCAGAAAAGTAGATGCCAAACAAGAGTGGACCCAGGACTGAGCCCTGTGGGACACCACTTGTGACAGGCTTTGAGTCTGACATGGCTCCAGCAACTCTGACCCTGTGGGTTCTGTCGCTTAGCCAGTTTGCAACCCATCTTGTGATGTATGGGTTTACATTCAAGCTGATGAGTTTTTCGATGATACCTGAGTGGGGTATTGTGTCGAAGGCCTTTGCCAGGTCGAGGTAGGCTGTATGGACTGCCTTTCCCCGACTGTCTCGAAAAAGTCAACCAAGTTTAAGAGGCAGGATCTGCCTTTGACAAAGCCAAACTGGGTTGGATCCAAAGTCTGCAAGTTCCCTATGTCTTTATTTATGAGTTCCATTATGATCCTCTCCATGGCTTTGCAGATAAGGCTTGTCAAGCTAATGGGGCGGTAATTTCCAGGGTCTGTGGAGGCACCGCCCTTATGAAGTGGGACCACAGTCGCCGTGCGCCACTCCTTGGGTACGTATCCTGAGGTGAGGCTAAGATTAAACAGCTGTCCTAACTGTGGGTTTAATTCCTCGTTGAGTTCATGAAGCACACAGCCGGGGACACCATCCGGTCCCATGGATGCTGTGTTTTTGCCTTAGTGGGGGCAGTTCTCACCTGGGCGTTGGAGATGTTTGGGGGGCTACAATCCTCTGGAATAGATCTCTCTCCTTTTGGGGGGAGGGGGGGAGAAGTTTGCACTGAACCTGTCAGCCAGTATGTTAGCAATGTGTGTAGGTTCAGTAATTTTCACATCATTTTGAACTAATTCTGAGCATATCTGGGAGTTTCCTCCTAGGTTTCTAATATAGCTAAAGAAGGCCTTATGATTGTCTTTAGAGTCCTTGGCGATTTTTCTCTCAAAATTTGCCTTTGATGATTTTATGAGAGCTCTTAGTTTTTTACTTATAATGATCAAAGGTGTCTTACCTTTCAAGGATTTTGCTCTATCTTGTAGTAGCTTCCTCCTTTTGTTGTAGAGCTTGTTTATGGCTGGGGTCCACCAGACTGGACGCTTGCCTTTGGTACAGAGAGTCTTAGTTTTGTTTGGGATTGCCTGATCCATGCAGTCCTGTAGGTGCTGGTAGAAGGCATTTGTAAGTGATTCAGCGGTTTGAGTAATGTTTACCACTGGCTCAGGGGCCTTAAAGGAGACCACACTAGTTTTTAGAAGTGTGAAATCGGCTTTTGAGAAGTTTCAACAATCCATCTACATGTGGAATAGAACCCACAGCTTTCTGCATCAAAACAAAAGTATGCTACCTGCTGTGCTATTAACACTGCTTTAAAACTCTAAACACACAACAGTGACACAATTTGCTAAGCAAAACAGTTTCATATTTTGGGTAGAGGATTCAGGCTCTTGTTTCCTGTAGCTAAGGTTACAGGGCTTGAGCCTATGGAAATTACTTAACCATCTGCTAACCCTAACTAGGGCATTTCACTCTCTCTCTCTCTCACACGCACACACGCACACACACGCACACACACACACACACACACACACACACACACACACACACACACACATCCCAACCTTTTTATGTAAGAAACCTGGACAAAGTCTAAAATAGGAACAGATTACAAATATTTCTCTCATGAACTTGGAAAATTGCTAGAATAACAGGATTTGTGTTGGTATGTATTTTTCTAAAGGATATGAAATCTAAACATCATATATCTGGCATTTAGCAACTTCAGTCTTTTTGAGGAAAAAATAAAAATATGGGGCAAAAATCTGGACATTCTGTAAAAACCTGGGCAGTTGAGGGGTATGCTACCTATCTCTTACACACACACACACACACACACACACACACACACACACACAGCTTTCCCCGTGCAGGGCGGTGCCAGGCCATGTTTGATCCATGTTTCACTTATACACCATGCATGCATGCATGCATACACAAAGGCACTTGCATACACGCAGGCACACACACACACACACACACACACACACACACACTATTGTCATGTTGTATATGTTTGTGTGTATACACATGTATTCCATATCCTGTCTGCAAATATTTAGGACCTGTGATGTAGTTCAAAAGTTTATGCAACTGGATAAGATACCTTCAGACTATTTATGAAAGTATCTTTTCCTATGGGATTTTTTAGTTGCTATGAAAATGGTACTGTAGTCTCAGTTAGCATGTGTTACTGTAGTTTGTTCTCTCCTTATGCCTCTCCCTCAAGGTTCCTTGCCATCTTTTATACTTCTCAAAAATACTAAATAGTACACAACATACTTAAAAAGGTAAGGAAAAACACTATTGTCTGTGCAAAGTCATGAAAAATAGTCGCAAGTTACTCTAATTCATTAAAAAGTTAACACTACTACATTTGTCTTTCAGTATGCATTTTCTGACCGAAGTCTATCTGGCATTACTGCCTACCTGTAAAACTCCGTGAATTACTACAAGGTAGGACATGGGGAAAATATAAATCGAAATTAGGAGTGCTGTGCAAAATTCTGGACAGCTGAAAAGTTGATCAGCAGGTCAAATGCACATGGTTGGAGGCAACATTGCATGTAATTCTCTTAATATGTTTACAATAACAGAAGAAACAAAAACTCGTAATGCAGCCTACTGAAGAAAAAAATATTGCATAAACAAAGGCAGATGGCTTGTTTCTAATTCACTTAAAAGGTTGGTGAAACAATAGGACTTGTTTCAATTTGCAGTTTCTGAAACTCTGTATAGGGTTAGGACTGACTGCAGCACATGATGATTTACCGCTGTCAAAAATATAAATAAGAACATTGCAAACATACATGGTAAAATCAGGGATGATCTTTAACAGAAAAGAAAAAAACGACCACTGCCAAAAGTGCAAGCAAGACAGTATTAAAACTAAGCGCTTTCACCCAACTTTGCAGTGGGCTTCATCAGAGTAAAACCGTGTTCTGTAATAGCCCATTTAAATACCATTTAGTCATATGACCAACTCAATTAAAAAATACTTGAGACTTGTTCATCCACATAATTAACATTGCAAAAATATATAAATCCTGTGTTAACAATTCAAAATGTTAAAAACATTGACCAACACCCAAAACTTATTTCTATACTTGTCATATAAACTGGAGAGCTTTATAACGCATGTATCCTTCCTGCTTTATAATATAGTATTTCTACCTATTATTGCAGACCCAGTGTAAATGTAAGTAGCCCCCCTCCCTGAACACACAAGACCAAATTCTTTAATATACACACACAAAATCAGCAAACATTAAAGCTTCAGGACACACTTGAGGGAACAATTCTCATTAAGCCTTGTTTTTTTCAGTGGCATTTAACCTTAGCTGCCATTCCAGATCTAATTTTCTAGGTGTGTTTTTATGTCACCTCATCTATGTGATGGGGGTTATACGATCAATCACAAAGAACATAAACTACTTGAAGTTCTCACAAGCCAGGCTATGTACAAATAATGCATTTTCGTTCTCTGTTTTTAATGTCTCTTACATGCTCATTTATTCTTTCTTTCAACTTTCTAGTGGTTTTGCCCATATGGAAAGCCGAGCATGAAGTGCATGAAGCAGTGTAAACCACCATTGCTATGTTACAATTACAATTGCCTGGACACTACATACTACGGTTGTAGCTTTCAGTAGCCACAATATGGGTCATCATTAATTTATTTGCAATACCTACACACATTACATTTCAACATTCTTGAATGATGTCTTTTTCTACCTCCCATGTTGTTTTCCAAATAATTTTTAACATTTCGGCCTTTACTGTAT
This sequence comes from Protopterus annectens, assembly GCF_019279795.1. NCBI lineage: Eukaryota > Metazoa > Chordata > Ceratodontiformes > Protopteridae > Protopterus > Protopterus annectens. Next base: position 310,629,928 of record NC_056746.1, on the reverse strand, counting down.
GTTATTTTAGGCTCTTGACCTACTACTTTGTCTTCTTCAAAAAATAGTTCCCAGTTCTTGCTCAAAATTTCCTTCACATGTTCTGTCTCCTGGTTATATGGTAACACAAAATTCCTCTCGTATTGATTTTCTGTTTTCCGAGTTAAAACTGACCCCCGTGAGATATTAAGTATTGGCATGAACCTATCTTTTCATTTCTCCAAGACTTCCTTTCTAACTTTTAACAGCAGTCTAATGGGGTATCCTCTTTCTCTAAGCATCCCAATCAGTTTGTATAGTTCATTTTCAAATTGTCACACTCTAACCTGGACGTCCTCACCATCTGTTCCTTTGATCACACACTCTTTTTGGTGTGGTGGGTGACTGGTATTATAATCTAAAAGGGAGTTTGAATAGATATCTTTTCTATGTCATGTTGATTCAATTCTACCAGTCACATCATTTTTATATAAAGTGATGTCCAAAAAAATTAATAGTTTGATTGTCCATTGTCCAGGTAAATTTCAAGAACCCTGTAGTACTGTTCAAAAACTGGATGAAGAAACTCGTCTCTTCCTGATTTCCCTTCCATAAAAGGAATATTATCCAAAAATCTGTACCATACTATCACTGTGTCCATAAATGCTGACTTGAATATATATTTACTCTCCCATTCGGCAAGGACAAAGTTTGCATAAATGGGAGCACACTTGTCTCCTATTGCTACTCCCATAGTTTCATGAAAGTAGTCCCCCTCGAAGTAAAGAAAGTTATCTAACACTAATTCAGTACGTTCTGTTAGTAAATTACATTTCACAGTGTGCATATCTTCTACACCTATGAGGGCTTCTCCAAATAATTCTATTCCCTCTTTATGCGGGATTATTGAGAGTAGATTAATTACGTCTGTGGTAACAAATAAAAGATCAATATCAAGAGTCAAGTCTCTCAAAACGTCTAAGCAGCGTCAGGAATCTCTTAAAATTTGCTTCTTACTCTGTGGCACATTTTTACACTGGCAAATGTATGCTGCTATAGGCTCAATTTCTGAATTCATTGCAGCAACTATAGGACATAGTGGGGGGTTGTTTAATTTTTTGTGGACTCTGGGTTTACCAAATATAACCAGGTTTTCGTTAATCAAGAATGCAGTCTATTTCATCAATAACTCCTTGTGTTAAGTCATATAGGAGCCAGTCTATTTTTTGCATAGGCCCTATTGATCTCATTTAGCATTGTTGCCTCATATGTAATGTTGTCATTTAACAGTTCAAAACATCCTACTCACATAGTCCTCTTGGTTCATGATTACCACCCCACCACCTTTGTCCGGTTTCATAAACCTATAGTCTTTTAATTCATTTAGTTTCCTCAAACAGTCTTTCATTTGCAGATATATTGTCCTGTCTACCTGAACTGTTCTTTAAAGCTTTACGTATTTCTTTCTCTCAGAATTTTTCAAATTGCTCTACCATGTTGTTAGTAGGTGGCATAAAGGTGCTTTTCCTTTTAATTCGAACTTCACTTGTCATGCCTTCAGTGTTTTCATTATAAAAATACACTGCCAGATTAAGCTGTCTTGTGTATAGCTTTTGCAACATCCAGTTTGTAATTTGGAGCAAACGTAAAGCCCCTTTTCAACAGTGTAATCAAAGTATCATCCACACTTAAATCAGAAAAAATTGTATATAAAAAAGCCATTCTCATTTATCACAGAAACGGTTTGCCTAATGTATTTGATGAGATACAATGTGTACATTAGATGGTCTGCCTCGGAGGTACTGTGTTGTTCTTCCTCCGAGAATATTGTGGCAGGTTCCACTGGTAGGTCTGATTCTGGTGCCATGGTTGATTGATTCCTGTTCAGAATTTTGTGCGACCTCTGTGGTGGCTCTGTCACTAAAAAATTACTACTACTACTGTTGTCACTTCTAATAGTATTGCTACTGCCAGCAAAATTATTTTAATTTACAAAAACTGCATCTCTAGGTGCTGGGTAAACAGACTTGTTAACATAGTCTTTAGTGTCTCTAACAAGCTTTTTACTTTTCCTTTCCAGGTTAATTTTAACAAACTTTTCCATGTCAACAAAAATCTTAACACACTGTGACTTGTTATACTCAAAAAGGAAGTCTTTAGTTATGTTTTCATTGAACTCAATCAACTGCTTTTCTAACTGTCAACTTGCGTTCATTTTCTCTTATGATTTTCATCATGTCCATTCCAGTTCTGTCAAATAATTCCAGAAGTTCACAATGCATAATCGAGTCCTTAATAGTTAATTTCCATAGACATAATCCCTTCGGTACATATTGCAATTCGAAAGATTTTTTAAGAAAAAGGTGGTCTGTCTGAATAGATTTGAACCTCCTCATCAGCTTTTCCAGCTTCCTCAACTGTTCTTGGACCGTACCATGTCCTTCAGTTCTCACAGGGGGCTTGGGGTAATCAAAGTCAAGCATTAATAATATAGAACGAAAATCCAGCTGTGAGGCAATATTTCTTCTTAATCCCTCATTATCTGCTTGATCAGTACCCAACGTTCTTGTCTGATCCATTTTCAGTAGTTTCTGAAGTATTGTAAGATGTATGCAGGATAAACAATTTCATCTGGCTAGATGTCTCAGTGGTAGAGGCCGTTGCACCCACAGGAATCTGCTTTTGCTGTTTAAGCAAAGCAACAAGTTCAGCAAGCTCTCCAATTAGAGATTCCATCATCTGCTTGCTAAATACGAACGGCAGGGTGAATAAACCAAATAAAACACACAAAAAACACCCAAAGGGTGTATGCAAACTCAGAAAATAAAGACAAAAAAAATTACCACTGCCAAAAGTAGAAGCAAGACAGTATTTAAAACTAAGCGCTTTCACCTAACTTTGCACTGGGCTTCATCAGAGTAAAACAGTGTTCTGTAATAGCCTGTTTAAATACCATTTAGTCATATGACCAACTCAATTAAAAAAATACTTGAGACTTATTCATCCACATAATTAACATTGCAAAAATGTATAAATCCTATGTTAACAATTCAAAATGTTAAAAACATTGACCAACACCCAAAACTTCTTATTTCTATACTTGTCATATAAACTGGAGTGTTTTCTAACACATATATCCTACTTGCCTATAACATAGTATCTCTACCTATTATTGCAGACCCAATGTAAATACCCCCCACTCCCTGAACACACAAAACCAAATTCCTCAATACACACACACAAAATCAGCAAACTATAAAGCTTTGTGGATCTAAGTTTCAGGACACACGTGAGGGAACAATTCTCCTTGAGCCCTGTTTTTTCAGTGGCATTTAACCTCCGCTGCCATTCCAGCTCTAATTTTTCTTGGTGTGTTTGTCACCTCCTCTATGTGATCAGAGTATACGATCAATTACAAAGAACATAGCCTGGCTTGTGAGGACTTTAAGAAGTTTATGTACAAATAATGCATTCATGTTCTTTCTATTTTTAATGTCTCTCACATGCTCAGCTATTCTTTTTTTCAACTTTCTACTGATTTTACCCACATAGAAAGCTGAGCATGAAGTGCATGTAGTAATGTAAACCACTATTGCTGTGTTAGTTACAATTGCCTGGATACGACATATTACAGTTGTAGCTTTCAGTAGCTGCATATGGGCCGCCATTAATATATTTGCAGTACCTGCACGTATTACATTTCGACATCATTGAATGATGTCTTTTCCTACCTCCTTCCATGTTGTATTCCAAATAATTTTCAATATTTCAGCTTTTACTATATGTTATTTTAGGCCATTGACCCACTACCTTTTTTATGTCTGCATCAAAAAATAGTTCCCAGTTCTTGCTCAAAATTTCCCTCACTTGTTCTGCCTCCTGGTTATATGGTAACACTAAATTCCTCTCATTGATTTTCTGTTTTCTGGGTTAAAACTGACCCCACATGAGGTGTTAAGTATTGGCATGAACCTATCTTTTCGTTTTTCCAAGACTTCCTTTCTATCTTTTAACAGTCTAATGGGGTATCCTCTTTCTATAAACATCCCAGTCAATTTGTATAGTTTTATTTCCAAATTTCAAGTTGTCACTCACTAACCTGGATGCCCTCACCATCTGTCCTTTGACCACACACATTTTTTTGGTGTGGTAGGTGACCACTATTGTAATCCAAAAGGGAGTTTGAATAGATATCCTTTATATATAATGTTGATTCTATTCTGCCAGTCACATTATTTTTATATAAAGTGATGTCCAAAAAATTATTTTTTTTTTTTAATTTTTGCACAGTACTACAGGGTTCTTGAAATTTACCCGGACAATGAACCATCAAACTACGTAACTCTTGCCATTGGATATCTTTCGTTAAATGCGATTTCCTTAATGTAGTATTAAAGAACTTTTTTGTCTTTTAACAGCAGATCTGAAGTAAGGAGTTCATTTGTCAGCAACCGGGGTAAAAGTCCCGCCAAGACCAGCTTCGACCTCCGCTCTTTCTTTGCTCTGGGGTTGAACGCTGCACAAATGGTACAGCCTGAGGTGAGGTGTTCAACCCCAAGGCACCGAACGCACCGAGTGTGGCCATCAGCCGGGGAGAGCTTATGGCCACACTAGGTACATTTAGAAAAAATGGCTTTTGGGGCCTCAGCCATACTTAAAAGAAAAAGTAGTGTTACTTACACACACACACACACACACACACACACACACACACACACACACACACACACACACCCCAAAACACAACACACACACACACACACTTTCCAACAACCAGCGAAGGGAGGGAAAAAACTACTTAAAAGAAAAATATTTTTACTCTACAGGGATCCTAACACTTACACACGTTATTTTTTGTGAAAAAGGAAGAAAGCTGACAGAAAAATCACACTTAACTGACAAAAACTAGTCGAGCTCACAGGAATCCAGCTATCCACAAGCGCAGCAAACTAGATCTGAGGTCATGGAGGATTGGCAGGGGATTATGGGTGAGGGGAGGAGCTAGGAGCTCGGATCCATTAGCTTGAAACAAGTTGCCGGCTCGGATCCGATATCGGATCCAAGACCCACAGGTTGCAGACAAATGAAGATACCTACTCAGATGGAACGTTATGGTGAGTACATAACTTCTTATTATTATAAGCAAGAAATAGGTGTAGCAATTGGTGCAATATGTGCACCTGCATTTGCAAAGATTGTATTAGCCACTTGGGAGACCAGTTGTTTATCTAAGACTGAAGTTTAAAAAAAAAAAAAAAAGTTTTGTTTTATGGTCATTATATTTGTCTTGGTAATGAAACCTTTTCCTTTTGGGACAGATGAACGATTTGATTTGAATTTTTAAAGTTTATCTGTAATGTAAAGTTGACAAGATATATAATATTCCATGTTATGTTGTCCCATCTCGCCTTCGTTCTTGCTGGTTGGGTTTGGAACTGAGCATCGGTTCTGACTCAGCCTATTACTAAAGCTCGAGAGCATCCACTGGCTCGAGGCTACACCCTATCCCATTACGCTTAGGGAAAATTACCCAGATCTCGTTTGCCACTAAACTAGATTGGGTGCTTCTCACTAGGCTCAAGCTAAGTGAAAATAGGTTGCTCAATATTATTCTGTTTTTCCATAATATTTTTGAATAAATATTGATGTTAAGTTGTCAATCTCGCCTTCATTCTTGCTGGATGGGTTCGGAGCCGAACCTCGGCTCAGACTCAGCCTATTACTAAAGCTCGAGAGCTATTTTTACCGGCTCGAGGCTATCCTATGTCCCATAATGCTAGGCGTGATATACCTAGATCTCGTTTGCCGCTTCAGCTATGAGGTTGCGTCTTTTTGCCGGCTCAGGTTGTATCTGAGAATCGAACGGGCAACTTTTTTTTAGTTTTAGTCAGCTTTTTGGGTTAAAATATTAGTGATAGTGTTTTATAGTTACTACCCTTTAGATCCCTGTTTAGGATTCCCTCTTAGGTAGTTTTTATACAGTTTTTTCCCCTCACCTAATAGTTAGGCCCTTGGACAATCCTCTTTCATACTTATTGTCTGTAGTTGTATGTGTGTGCCTAGTTAGGTTGTATTAATAAGTGTGGGGTTTTGTTATATTACTGGTCCGTTACAATTTTTTTTTTGTGTGTGTGTTTGGTGATTGTGACTAGACCTCCCTTAGTTGTCCTTGTCTGCCAGTCATCCCTTTTCAGGATGTCTAAAGACACTAAGGTCTCGGGCTTCAAGAAGTGTGACTCGTGCTGTCAGAAGATGTCTCTGACAGACGGTCACACTTCTTGTGTATATTGCTTGGGCCCTCTGCACCTGCAGGACTCTTCTGTCTGCCATGCGTTCAGCCCAAGAGTCCTGCAGGAATGCAGAAACAAGCTTATTTTGAGAGGCTTGTTAAAGCCTGAAGGTTTCCCGGCTAAGCCTTCGTCTGGCAAACCTTCTAAGCCCGCCAAACCTTCGGCTTCATGTTCGGAGCAGTCGCCGAGCGGTGCTACTACTACCACTGCATCAGTTCCGGCTGGAACCGATGATTCGAGGCCTCAGTCGGCTCCGACTTTGCTGTCTGAGCCGTCTTCGAGCAAGAAACATTCCAGGTCTCCTTCCCTGGAATCGGTCCATTCGGCTCCAAAGTCTCCCTTGTTATCGGAGCGGAGTCACAGGTCTCATTCCTCTCGGTCTTCCAGGCTGTCGGACCATGACCTCGAGAGGGTGGTTAGCAGACTACTCAAGTCGCAGGCGCCTGGCCCAAATGTTGCATAGCCCTCCTCATCAGGCAGTGGCTTTCACTACTCCCTCTTCGATTCCTCCTCCGACTCTTCCTGTGAGCTCGGAGCTGGAGATCGTAGGGGTCGGGAACGTCGGAGCCGATACCACCCCTTTCCGCTCTGTCGTCGGCTCCAATCTCTTCCTTGGTTCCATCCTTGGAGGGATCCGGGCGCCGGGACTCTCTCGTCTGCTCCGAGGGGGCGAGTGGTATCGGACCCTTGTCCGACCCTGTTCTCCCTCTTGGAGCTTCGGCGCAGGTGAGTTCGGACCCGACATCGGCCTCAGAGCCATCCCTCTCGGTGCCGGGAGGAGTCCTTGTCTCTTCGGAGCGGGGACCCCCTTCCCTGCCTGATAGGGGCGCCTTTGAGGTCATGAGGAGTGTGCTGGCCCCTGTGCCTGCTCCACGGTCGACTCCTTAAGCTCCTCTCTCTATGGTGCCTGCTTCAGTCTCTACCCGCTCTCTCGATCCCGAGCGTGTAGAACCGACGCTACAGGTAGCCCCATTGGGTGTATCCTCCTCTTCTGAGGCCTCCCCTGATCCTTCAGGGGACCCCCCTCGAAAGAGAAAATGCAAGAGAAAGCATTTAGACTCCCCTTAGTCAGTCACATCGGACACTGACTTGAATGACTCAGAAGGCTCCCCAAGGTCCCCCTCTGAGGATGTCTCATTTTCTGACATCCTGGAGATTCTTAAGCAGAGGGGAAACAGGTCTGCCCTTAACCCTTCTGTGGACGAGTCATTGTACCTGGATGTGTTCGGTTCTCGCCCTTCCACCTCCTGGGTGTCTCCGCCTTTCGACCCGCTCATGGATGTGGTGGCTCGAAAGGCGTGGACTGCTCCGGATACTATGGAACCAACTCCCCGGAGGCCTACAAAATTTATTACAGCCCCTTCTGACAAGCAGTTTCTAGCTAAGGGCGTTCCTGTTGATGCCATGGTGGTGGCGGCGGCGGCCACTAAAAAGGAGTTGGCTGACCCTTCAGTACCTGTCCATCCTCCTAATAAGGAATCTAGGACTATGGACAGGTATGGCAAGCGGATGTTTTCCTCAGCGACCTTTGCTATGTGGTCGCTGAATTATTTGTGCCATTTCACCTGTCTCCAGAGAGACCTTCTCAAGGAACTGGGTGATACCTTACAGGACCCATCAGCTGCGGGGTCTCAGGAAAAGATCAACTCCCAGCTGGGGACCCTAAACTCTATTGTCAACTCCTCCATGCAGCTCATTTCCTATGCAGCCGATGGAGCGAGTAGGGCTCCAGGCGTCGCTCTAAGGAGACATGCCTGGATGCGGCTTTGCAATTTTGCTGACCCCTTCAAGGCATCCTTCACTAACACCCCCTTTGATGGTTCTGCCTTGTTTGGACCTCAAGTGAAGGATACATTGACCAGGTGCGAGCAGGAAGGCAAGACTCTCTGCCGTAGGAGTCCATTTTTCTACCCCTTCTAGACCATACCCTAAGGGTCAGAAGGGTGGGAAGATGTGGTTCTGCAAACCTCAGGGAGTACTGCCTGACGCACGTGGTGAGCTTCCCTCCAGAGGCAGAGGAGGGAACAATAATAGACGCCACCCGAGGGGCAGGGGGGGTCCGTAGAATCAGGGTAGCAGAGAATCCTTCTCTGACAAAACCCTTCCAGCACCCCTGAGGAGCTGCCCGACTGTCCACCTTTGGAGGCAGTCGGGGGAAGACTATCACTGTATCCAGAAGCTTGGCATTCTCTCATGCAAGACAATTGGGTACGGTCGATCATATCCGAGGGTTACAAAATTCCCTTTATTCATACCCCACAACCGTCAAAAGGGCCCCTTCCAGACGTTCCACCCGGTCTGAGGGATCAAGCAGCACTAGAAATTTCAAAGCTGCTAAAAAAAAGAGCCCTCCAGCAAGGATCCGGAGTCTACTCCAAGTTCTTTTTGGTACCAAAAACGACAGGGGACTGGAGACCTATTTTGGATCTCAGCATGCTGAACAAGTCTGTTCAAAGAACGAAATTCCAGATGGTCACGCTTCAGTCCATTCTACCCTTCCTGGGTCAGGACAATTGGATGTGCTGTATAGACCTTCAGGATGCTTACTATCATATCAAAATGAACAGGCGCTCCAGGAGGTTTCTCCACTTCCAGTTGGGAGCCAGTCATTACCAATTCAGAGTCCTGCCCTTTGGCCTCACCACAGCCCCCAGGGTGTTTACCAAATGCATGGCAGTGGTTGCGGCTCACCTGAGGCGAAAAGGATTCCAGGTGTTTCCATACTGACGACTGGTTCCTTACTGCCACCACCAAGCGTCAGCTACTTCATTCCAGAGATTATACCCTCCAAATTTGCAACAAGCTAGGTATCTCTATAATCTCCGAAAAGTCTGCCTTGTCAGTTTATTACCTTCATAGGCGCCGTTTTAAACACTGCAGAACTGTCAGCAAAACTGCCTGTACAAAGGATTTCAGACTTTCGAAGTCATGTTCAAATCCTACTACAAGAGAGCAGAGTCCAGGCCAGATTCGTACTAAAAACCCTAGGTCTCATGGCAGCAGCTATCACCTTACTCCCCCTAGCTCGCTTTCACATGCGGATCCTGCAATGGATGCTGTTTTCCCAGTGGTCCTTTCAACAGCTTCCAGTGTCACACAGCATTCTAACCTTTCGTGGTGGATGGTCTCCCCTCAGGTTCTTCAGGGCAGACCCTTTGTCCTTCCTCCTCCTGTGGCGACTGTGACAACGGATGCCTCCCTGATTGGGGGGGGGGCATTTTCAGGGCAGGACAGTCCAGGGCACATGGCAGCCTTTCGAAAGCCACCTGCACATAAATGTCTTGGAAATGAGAGTAGTGCTTGTAGTGTTGCAGGCCCTTCAAGACTCTCTACCCACTGGGACTATTGCAGTTCAGACAGACAATATGTCTGTAGTGTGGTACATCAACAAGCAGGGCGGAACCAGGTCCTACCCCCTATGTCGAGAATCACTCAGACTGTGGCAATGGGCAATCTCTTTTCAACGGTTTCTGGTAGCAACGCATATCCCCGGGAAGTCCAACGTCATAGCGGACAGGCTGAGCAGAGCCATTCTCATGCCCCACGAGTGGTCTCTTAACCAGCTAGTAGCAGAAAAAACCTCCAGGAGGTGGGGTCAGCCTTGCTGCGATATTTTTGCAACCCCTCAAAACAGGAAGTGCCCAGACTTCTTCACCCTCTTCCCTCTCCCAGGTCTTCCCCCCAGAGATGCTCTAGTCCACGATTGGCCCCGGGGTCTTCTGTATGCGTTTCCCCCCTTTCCCTTAATTACTCGGCTAATCCAGAAAGCAACTGTTCTGAGATCCAGAATGATCCTTGTTGCCCCTTACTGGCCTCGACAAATTTGGTTCCCATTCCTGCAACGTCATCTGCTAGATCAACCCTGGCATCTGGACCCAGCGCCAGATCTTCTGACACATCAGTCAAGCAGTCTGCATCAGTCTCTTCAATCTCAACCTCACAGCTTGGTTGCTCCACTTCCAATCCTAGCCAGGCTTCCCTAAATCTCTCAATCAGTTCGTGACATCATCCTCGCTTTGCACAAGTCTACTACCAGAAAGACTTATGCTAGCAAATGGAAGCGTTTCTCTGTTTGGGCAGGGGAGAAACAAGTTGACCCTTTTACAGCCCCTGTCCTTACAGTCCTAGAGTTTTTGGCAGAACTTTTTCAAATGGGATCTTCTTCAGCCACCATCAGAGTTCAGTTGGCAGCCATTGCGAATTTTCACATTGGATTGTCAGAGACCAGCATTATGTCACACAAACTTTGTAAAGCCTTTCTAAAAGGCACCCTCTTACTTAGGCCCCCGGTAAAAGATCCTCTCCCACCATGGGACCTAAATTTGGTGCTGTAGTCTTTAATTCTCCCTCCCTCCCTTTGAACCTGTGGCTTCTTGTTCATTAAAGTTGTTCTCTTGGAAAACTCTGTTTTTAGTAGCTATCACTTCAGCGAGAAGGGTATCAGAACTTCAAGCCCTTTGTGTTCGTCCTCCTTACCTTGTTTTTCACAAAGATAGAGTGTCACTTAGGACTAATCCGTCCTTTTTACCCAAAGTACTCTCTGAAAAAAGTCTGAATCAGACCATCGATCTTCTTGTTTTCTTCCCACTTTATATCAATAGGTCTGAATGGAAGTTACATTGTCTAGACGTTCACCGTTAATTACGCTTCTACCTGGATAGAACCAAGCAGATGAGGAAATCAGAACAGCTCTTCCTGTTTTACGCGGAAGGGAAACGAGGCCTGCCAGTTTCCAAAGTAACCTTGTCCAGGTGGTTGACCTCTGTTATGTTGATTTACCAATTGAGGCATAAAGAGCTCCCTATTAAGCCCAGAGCTCATTCAACCAGAGCATTAGCTTCTTCATTAGCCTTTTAGGCAAGATTGCCTATGGATTCCATTTGTGCAGCGGCCACATGGGCCTCTCCTCATACCTTCATTTCTCATTACAAGCTGGACATGACCTCTAGAAGTAGGGCTGATTTTGGTTCCACTGTAATCAAGAGTTTGTTCCAATGAGCCACCCAGGACTAAGGTGCTAGGGACGCTGTCCCATCCAGCAAGAATGAAGGCAATATTGACAACTTAACATTGAGAAGTTACGTACTTACCATAACGTTCCATGTTAGTTGTCTTCTTCTCGCCTTCTTTCTTGCATCCCACCCTCAATCCCCCTAGCCTGGCAAGACCGAGAGTATCTTCTGAAATATGTTATCATGAGAGTTATCTCCTTAGCTACCTCTTTCCTTTTCTTGGTAACTCTTATAAGAGTTTTGTATACCTAGATGTATAGAGAGAGATATATTTTCAGTATATATTTTCAGTCATGGTGGGGACATGTATGACCATAGTGTTAGCTATCCAATGAGATCTTGGTATAAGAGACTTAGGGACACTGGTGGGCAGTGGTCTCACCTTCGATAACCACATCGCCACAACAGTCAGGAAATCCTTCTATGTGGCACACCTCATCACTAAGGGCTTTTCATCCAGAAAAAAGGAGGTCATTGTCCCACTGTACTCATCCCTCATTAGACCCATTATAGAATACAATGCCCCGTTTGGTATGTACCTCTCAAGACATCTGCAACAACTGGAAAGGCCACAGAAATACCTCACTAAAAGAATCACAGGCCTAAAGCAGATGCCCTACGCTGACCGCCTTAAAAAACTCCAGCTATACACTGTCGCATATCGTCTACTCAGAGGCGATCTTTGCTTAACATACAAAGCCATGTCAAACCCAGAGCTGTTGGACATGCTACACTTAAAGAAATCCCAATCCCTCAGAGCCACATGCTCCAGGGATCTAAACCTTGTCATCACAATAAACAAAACATGCTGGAGGAATAGGTTCCTGACCCAGAGACTCCCTAGACTTTGGAATAGATTGCCCATACATGTCAAGCAGAGTGCCTCTGTGGTCCTCTTCAAAAGAAACCTTGACGATTGGATGGGAGAAAGGAAATTCACCCCGGGAATCACGTCAGTTGCCCTGCTAGACAGGGGTCCAGGAAAGTAAATAGTGTGGGAAGAAATAGTCAGGGAATTGTTATGGCTAGGCTTGTATAGGCCCTAGGGCTGATAGCCTAGTACCAACCTATGAACCTGTAATCACGCCTAGCATTATGGGACATAGGATAGCCTCGAGCCAGTAAAAATAGCTCTCGAGCTTTAGTAATAGGCCGAGTCGGAGCCGAGGTTCGGCTCCGAACCCATCCAGCAAGAAAGAAGGCGAGAAGACGACGACTAACATGGAACGTTATGGTAAGTACATAACTTCTCATTGTTGTAGTTAGTGTTTTAGCTCTCACCTTGTAGCGAATTACTTGTTTTGTGCTTGTTGCATTTGTTTGTGGCTAGCCATCGTTTTCATTAAGCCTACAGCTCCTTTCCTGTCCTGTTTTCACTAAAACTCTTATCTTCACAAACCCATTTAAGTTAGAGGGTTCACCCTTTCTTTTCTTAGCTCGTTTAAATTAGAGAGCTCCCCTTTCTACTTCCTTCCCTTCCTAAAGAGGTTTTGTTGTTTAAGTTAAATTAGAGACGTCTCCTCTGGCTAGAGGAGGCTGTCGTTTTAGTTAGAGATCTGTCCTGTAGCCTTTTTCTCTTCTCTGCGTGACTTTTAAAAAAAAATGTAGAAAATATATATTTACAGTTTATCTTTACTAGTGTGGTGTTAAATAGTTTTGATAGTTTTTCATAGTTAACTTTTATTATTAATCTGGTTTCCTGGGCAGTGTTTGTTATTGTTGCTTTCCATTATTTCACTCGCCCACAAACTAGTAAATCATCCACTAAATGTCCCATCCCTCCAGAATCTACTCCAACCCTATCGCACCACCAGACCACTAAGATCCAGCAACAAAAATCACTTGCAGATCACTAAAGCCAATAACTGTGCTGGTGAAGCACTATTCTCTTGCACCTTAGCCAAATTATGGAACACCCTCCCACCCACAATTACCTCCGTACCATCATGCACTCACTTTAAAACTTTACTAAAAGCGAACCTAAAAACATGCTGGCTATGCCCTTGCAACTCCCACTCTAATATCACCCTCCCCATCCAACCACTACCTTTCTTTCCACTCCACTAACTACTTTGATTATAGCAAGCTCAGATGCTCATAAGCCAGTACTTATTGTACAGCAGGAACTTCTTGTAACATTTATTAATGTCTGTTATGTACTTCACAGATAAAGATTCTAGTTGTCTACTGATGTACTATGTTCTTCATCTGTAAATATGTTGTAAGTAATTGCTGTGTAAATTGTTAATCGCTATGTAATCCAATGTAACTACTGTCTGTTTATTTTAAATGTGGAGCTTTTCTCCCCGGGCCTCTGCTGAAAATGGACCTACGTCCAGTCGGACACTCCCGGTCAACAAATATAAATAAATAAATAAATAATGTCCAAGGAAGGAAAAGTGAAGCAGTCAGGCTTCAAAAATGGGATTCCTGTTCACAAAAAATGCCATTAACTGACAGGCACACTAGTTGTGTCTTCTGTTTGGTTGCAGTACACATTCAAGACTCATGCTCCATTTGTCACGGTTTTAGTTTTATAGTTAGGAGATTGCTTAAAGTCCCTTTTTCTGAGGCACTAGAAGCAAACCAGAACTCATCCAAATCTTATCAATCCCCAAAAATCAGGTAAGTCAATTAAGAGCGTTTTCTTGGCTCCTACTTCTGAGCCGGTAAAGAAGTTAGCTAAAGACATCACTTTGGACCCAAAGGCTTTCAGGCCTGAAAAGACAACACGTTCGGTTCCACCAGTTTCTTCAGAACTGACTAGGAGCCATAGATGGAGCCGGTCCCCAACCTTGAAGCCAGTCTCCTCCATTCCACAGTCCCCTTTTTTGCAGTCAGTGGTTGGAAGCGTCAAATCCTCGACCACGTCCTCAAGATCCTCCAGGAGTCTGTCAGATGACAACATGGAGTGGGTGGTCATACAGTTGCTTAGGACTCTGGCCAAGATCCTTTTGAGTCCAGCCCAGAAGGAATTGGAACCGACAGCTGCCACTGACCCATCTTCTATTCCTCCTCTGACCTGATTGGTTTCGGAGCCAGAGTGCTTGGATGTGTTTGTGGTGGAACCGTTGGGTCCAAGACCTACCCCCAGGGTTTTCGGTACAGAGTTCTACTCCGACCTCTTCGGTGCCGTCTTCTGTCAAAGGGTCTGGGAGCTGTCACTTCTCCGTCGGGTCCAGGGAGGAGAGTCAGATTGGACCTTTGTCTGATCCGAATCTGCCTCTCGGGGGATCGGCATGGATGAGCTCTGCACCTACATCGGCCTCTGAACCTGCCTCCTTGGTGCAGGGGAAGTCTTCTGACTCTTCGGAGCCGGAGGCTCTCTCAGAACCGGGTCGTGGTCCCTTCGAGGTCATGAGTGTGCTCTCAACCCAGACGGCTCCACTCTCTGATCCAAGCACTCTTCCCCCAAAAGTGCTGGTGTCTGCATCTCTACCATCCCTCCCCCTCTAGGCATAGAGAACCGATGCCCCAGGACACCCCAACTGGGTGAGATGCTCTCTTCTGAAACCTCCCCAGAGGATCCCTTCGTAGAGGTCCTTCAGAAGAGAACTTGTAAGAGGAAACATCTAGACTCCCCTGAGGAGTCTGTCACTTTGGACACAGACGTGGATGACTCGAAAGGGTCCCCACGGTCACCCTCTGAGGATGTCTCTTTTGTGGATATCCTAGAAATCCTTAAGCAGAGAGATGGCTGGAAGGTCATTAACCCATCTGAGGATGACTCTGTGTACCTGGAGACATTTTATTCTCGACCCTCCACCTTTGACCAGCTCCTTAACGTAGTCAGTCGAAATGCGTGGGGCTCTCCAGATACGGTGGAACCCGTTCTGAGGAGGCCCAACAAATTTATAACTGCCCCCATGCGATAAGGAATTTCTGTCAAAAGGAGTCCCAGTAAATGCTATGGTGGTGGCGGCCACCAAGAAGGAATTGTCTGAGACTTTGTCTGTTCATCCACCGAAAAAAGAATCTAAACAATGGACAGATATGGGAAGCGTATGTTCTCATCAGCAGCCTTTACACTCAGGTCATTGAACTACTTGACTCATTTTACCAGACTTGAGGGATCTCCTGAAGGAGTTAGGAGAGACCCCCAAGGTTCTACAGCTGCAGAGGTCCCAGATAAGGTGACCACTCAGCTTGCTACCTTAAATTCTGTAGTCAACTCCTCTGTGTGACTCATATCTTATGCAGCCGATGGAGCAAGTAGGGCAGCAGATGCAGTAATCTCACTAAGGATTCTTGGATGCGCCCATGTGAGTTTGCTGAACTCCAAGTCTTCCTTTATAAATGCCCCTTTTGATGGCTCGTCCTTGTTTGGGCCTAAAGTAAAACAGACTCTGACCAGATGCGAATAGGAAGGTTAGACTCTGTGTGCCGTGGGAGTACGTTTTTCTCTCCTTTCCAGACCTTACCCCAAAGGTCAAAAGGGAGGAAAGATGTGGTTCCGTAAATCCCAAATAGTTTTACCAGACGCACTTTGTGACTATTACCCTGCGGCAGAGGGGGAAACAATAATGGAAGACGCCAACCTCGTGTATAGGGGTTCCATAAAACCAAGGCAACAGAGGTACATCCTCTGATAGGCCCTTCCAGCGCTCCTGAAAGGAGGCCCACCTGTCCACCTCTGGAGGCAGTCGGGGGCAGATTATCACTGTACCAAAAAGCCTGGCTAGATATTACACAAGACAAATGGGTACAGACAATAATATCCAGAGGATACAACATACCCTTCTCCCCACCCCCACCACAAAGATCAGTCCTGGACATTCCATCCAGTCAGAGGAATCAAGCAACCATAGAAGTTCAAAGGTTGCTAGAGAAAAGAGTAATTCAAAATGTCCCAGCAGACCAAATCTGATCCGGAGCTTACTCGAGGTTCTTTTTCATTCCAAAAAAGACAGGGGACTGGAGGCCCATTTTGAATCTCAGCAGACTAAACAAGTCTGTAAAAAAAAAAAAAAAAAAATCAGAGTTCCAGATGGTGACATTACAGTCTATACTCCCCTTTCTGGGACAAGACAGTCTGGGACAAGCAGACTTAAACACAGAAGATATGGCGGCAAAACTGCCTCACGACAGGGTACAGACACTGCGCCATCAAGTGTCCATCTGCTCTTGAAAAAGAAAGTACAGGCAAAATTTGTTCTAAAGGTCTTGGGCACTGTGGCAGTTGCTATAACATTAGTACCTCTGGCAGTTTTACATATGAGAGTCCTACAGTGGCTACTCTTCGCTCAAAGGTCTATGCAGGAATTACCCATGTCCCACAAGATTCATTACACACTCCTGCAAGAAAGATCTATGCTGGTGGCTTCAATCCGTGTAGGTAACTCTATGCAGGTCATTCACTCTCCCTCAGTCAGTAGCTACAGTGACCACAAATGCTTCCCAGATGGGGGGAGGGCATTATCTGGGAAAGACTGTCCAAGGAACTTGGCAGGAACAGGAGTACCACTTGCACCTAGAGATGAGAGCGGTACTTCTGGCATTGCAGGCATGCCAGAACTCTCTTCCACCAGGTACAATTGCAGTACAGACCGACAACATGTCGGTTGTATGGTATATCAACAAACAGTGCAGAACCAGATCCTTCCCCTGTGTTGAGAGGCTCAGAGTATGGCAATGGCCAGTCTTCTTAACGTTTTCTGATTGCAGCACACATTCCGGGGAAATCCAGCGTGATAGCAGACAACTTGAGCAGAGCAATTCTAATGCCTCACGAGTGTTCCCTAAAACAGGAAATTGTGAACCAAATATTTTGCAAGTGGGGCCAGCCTTGCTGTGACCTCTTTGCCACATTCATGAACACCAGATGCAGCAGCTACCTTGCCCTAATCCCCCCCCCTCTGGGGGAGTCACCAAGGGATTCACTTGTTCACGATTGGCCCCTGGGACTCCTTTATGCCTTTCCCCCATTTACAATAATCCCCAAAGTTCTACAGAAAGCCAAATCATTGAGTTGCAGGTTAATACTCCTCACCCCATGCTGGCCCCGTCAAATCTGGTTTCCTTTCCTATGGCCCCATCTCCGGGAAGAGCCGTGGATTCTGGACACAGTACCAGATAATCTGACTAATCAGTCAGGCATGCTCCATCCCTCTGTCCATACCCTCAGACAGACAAGCTTGGCTGTTCCACTTCCAATCTTAGCCAGGCTTCCAGACATATCCCCTGCAGTGAGACACATTCTAGTTTCATCTCATAAGACAACAACTAGAAAGCTTTATGCTAGCAAATGAAAAAGGTTTGCTTGTTGGGCTTTCAAGTATCACCTCTTCACAGCCCCGTAGATACAATTTTAGATTTCTTGGCAGAAATGTTTATTGAAGGAGCAGCAGCTACCATACGAGTACAATTAGCCGCCATATCTACCACGTAGGAGACATGGGATCAAAAATAATGTTTCACAGATTGTGCAAAGCTTTCCTGAGAGGTACATTTTTACTAAGGGCACCATTAAGGGAACCACTACCTCCTTGGGACCTCAATTTGGTACTGACTACTTTGATTCTCTCACCATATGAACCAGCTTCCTCTTGCCAACTAAAATTTCTAACCTGGAAAACAGCCTTTTTGATAGCCATTACTTCAGCTAGGAAGGTTTCAGAACTTCAAGCTCTGTCCATATACCCCTCCCTATTTAGTCTTTCACAAAGAATCTGTTAGAACAAATCCTTCATTCCTTCCCAAAGTGTGTTCTCAGACCAGTTTGAATCAGTCCATTGACCTGCCTGTTTTCTTTCCAAACTATGACAAGGCAGAATATAAGCTACACCAATTGGGTGTCCACAGGCAGTTACGCTTCTTCTTGCATAGAACAAAGGAATTTAGAAAATCTGGCCAGTTATTCATTTCCTTCTCAGATAACAGAAAAGGAGCAGCAATATCAAGTTACCTTGTCAAAATGGCTTGCTGACACTATTACCTATGCATATAATTCTCAGCATAAACAACTGCTAGGAAAGATTAGAGGCCACTCAACAAGAGCTATGTCAATTTTGTCCACCTTTCAGGCCAGGTTACATATGGACTCAGTCTGTGCTGCAGCCACATGGGTCAAACCTCATGCTTTTATCACTCATTACAAAGTAGACGTGGCCTCCCGGAACAGGGCTTCCTTTGGTTCCACTGTTCTGAAGAGTTTTATTCCCTTGAGCCACCCAAGAAGGAAGGTGCTAGGGACGCCGTCCCAACCAGCAAGAATGAAGGCGAGATGGGACAACGTAACATTAAGAAGTTATGTATTCACCGTAACGTTCCATGTTTGTTGTCTATAATCTCGCCTTCGTTCTTGCATCCCACCCTCCTTCCCCCAATCTTCGCTTCTGGAGGATCGAGTGGAATTTTTATTGGTTGTGAATTGTGTTCTCTGTTTCCCTTCTTGTCTCATCAGACATAGGCTAATAACTATTACCACTGGGATTTTTGTATATGATTTCAAAATAGGTTAGTAATTTGCAAACAAGTTCTGGGTAATCTTTCCTAAGCATGATGGGATTAGAGTATAGGCTCGAGCCAGTGGAAGCTCTCGAGCTTTGGTAATAGGCAGAGTTGGAACCAATGCTTGGTTCCAAACCCAACCAGCAAGAATGAAGGCGAGAATATGGACAACAAACATGGAACGTTATGGTGAGTACATAACTTATTTTTTTTGGACATCCTGTTAGACTCTGGTGGTGATTTAGCCACTGTGTCCCATAAGAAAATAATCTTCATCAACATATTTACATGCATCAAGTCATCACCCAGCACATTAAACAAAATATTATAAAAGGTCAATTGACCAGGATTTCTAGATTAACTGGTTTCGATCAAGTTTTTATGGAAAAGATGACAACAAAATGCTTTTAGTGAGATTGCTAGTCTTTTAGTTTAAAAGATTTATTTCTCAAGAAGTAATGGGTGATTCCTTTCTACCTATAAATCTATTGTAGAGGCACATGAAGTGAAGATAGACAGCTGTGTTAATAAGGTAGACTGAGGTTAAGCTATGTACTTAAATCTTAGTGTTGACATTAAGACTTAAAAGGATGGTCAAGACTATCACTGAACTTTACTGAGAGTGTTGGTAATGAACCTTCATTTGTCATTAAAATGGCTAAAAATAGTCTTTTCTAGAATTTTCTGATAATTCCCATGTTGCTAAGAATTAGTCAAAGACCTTTTAGATAGCACAAGGATGATGTATACAGACAATTCAGATTTTTTTTGCAGAGGGTCCATCCATCACAGTAGCGAATTATAGAAGTATTATTCCTATGACCGCTTGCTTTAACTGTCATAGTAAATTTGTTGTTTACATTACAGTGCACATTTTATGCAACTGTTTTTATACGGGCAAGACATTTAAATCCTTAAATAAGGTAATTTATGAAAATATAATTTTGTTCAGAAAGATATTAAGGTGTTATGCAGGCACTGTGTGATTTGAGTTGCTTTGAAGATTTGCTTTTTTTTTCTGTTTTAGACTATGTATACTTCAATCTAAGGGATGGCAATTTTTAGTCTTTAAAGAACCACTACGGGGAAAAAAAATAAAACATATTTTTTTAACTTTTCCTTAAGTTTAGATCATTGCAAACCTGTATGTACCAGATAGTAGTCACTACTATTTTGATTCTGTTTGTAACCCTGAGCGCCCTCCTGGGGGCAGACATCCTGACGGGAGTTTCTTTTATTCTAAAGAAAATTTTTCTTGTAATACACTGTGGGTCCATTGTTTCTGAGAATACAATGCCCATAGAGGGACTGTCACAAGACAGTTACATTCACTTAGAATGGAAGAACAGAAAAGAAGAGCTAATTTTCACAGGCCTCAGTAAAAGTATTATTTACTGTCATGCAGTGCCTCTTACAAATGTGTTTCCTACTGATGTGTCGCACATTCAGTGAAAAAAGCTTTCAGATCTATCACCTCATTGCTGAGATAAGACTTTTTTAGGCATTCAACTTTGATCTGTTTCAGTTCCTACTCATGTTACTCCTCCCATATTCCAACCCTCGGCTAGCAAGAGTATCACATTTACTGCCTTGCTAGGTTCAGCTAATTTGCATAACAACACGCATCAAACAGATGTGCTTGCTCTCCCCCTAGTGTGCCACTTAGTGTTCCCTCATCTCTCTCCTTACACCTATTATCTGAATAGCACTGTCACAGTAAATCATGTTACAAAAAATGCTTTTAGCAATCCTTTATGTAAAGGTATACAAGTGTTTCCTGAAAACATGCCTGTAACATACACAGATTACAATTCATCTTGGCCACAGACAGATTTAGCTATATTTGCAAATTAATACTCTAATAATAAAGAATAATCATCATACTTATTACATACCTCCCCCCACCTAGACTTTTAACCCAACTATACTACAGCCACTTCTAACCACAGTCAGAAATAGCTAGTTGTCTTTACATACTTTAACATCTTGTCTGACAACTTTACTAATATTATAAACGACAAGAAACTCTCTTAACTTGCAACATTTACTGTATATACTGTTGATGATCAATATCTTGTTATTGTATTAAAGCCAACAACCTGTAATGTTGTTTACTATTGCTGCAACTTTGTATCTCTATTTATCATGTACATGATGTGGAGCTTTTCTCCCCAGGCATCTGCTGAAAAAGGACCTGCATCCAGTCGGAATTTCCTGGTAAACAAATGTAATGAGAAGCATCACAGAGGAAACCAGTTTTTAAACCAAAGAATATACAGTAATGTTCAGAAGGTGTATGTGTCACAAAACAGCTGCACCTAGGCATGGATAGGACACCATAAAGTTGGTGAAAACAAATGCACATCCGTATTTGTGCAAGCTCTATTCCACTGGCCAAGAAAACTTAGGCACATGGAAATGTGAGGCCGTATCAACATCTTGCTACATGAGGAAATCTTGTAGTTCAACATTATTTATTTAGTTATTTAATTTGATTTATTTAATATTTATTTAGTTATTTAATATTATTTATTTAATATTTATTTCTAGTTTGATGACTGGGGAAGTTCACTGGGCCAAGTGAGCCCATTTTCAGTGGAGGCCCGGGGAGAAAAGGTTTACAATACAGAATGTGTACATAATGGTGACAAGAGCAGAAATAATCAAAATAACATACTGAAAATTCCAATAATATCACAGCAACGTAATAACATAGTGAAACACACAATAGCATTGCAAGTCAAATATATGGTTGCATTTAGACATCTGTCAGTAAACAGATGGTTAAAATTAATAGTAAGCCATTATAGTGTTGATGTAAAGGTGGCTTGGTAATAGAAAGTAATTATTGAGGTAGCAGTGAGGAACAGGAGAGTAAGGGATGTGTTAGGTTGGAAGGAAGCGGGTACATTTCCATTTAGAGAAAAGGTAGGAATGTGGAGGAGTGTTTTAAAGTTTTCCTGGTTCTGCATAGTCCTAAGGTTAGGGGGAAGAGAGTTCCATTTTTTGGCTAAGGAAAAAGAGAGGAGTAACTGTCCAGGTGAGCGGTTAGGTTTATGAACATTAATTAGGTTTTGATTTTCAGATCTGAGTGTTCTATTAGGTTGGTAGGGGGAAGGATGTCAGAAAGAGTGGGTCATTTAGTAGGGTTGAAGAGAAGTCTATGGGCTGTGATCAGTTGGAGGTAATCTAGTTAGGTAATTCTAGCTACTTTAGAGACTGGAGGGCTTCAAGAGGATGGGAGGAGTACTTGGAGTTAGTGGAAAATTTGGATATTTTGCTATAGCAAGTTTCTAACCTGGAAGTGAGAGAAGTTGACAGCTTTGTTAACAGGGAAGCACCATACAAAAGGGAAGGGAAGGAGGTAAGTTGAGGCAAGAGTATGTCTAGAGTGGGGGTGAAAGGAAGCGATTGTTCCTGTAGAGCATACCAAGCTTTTGATGGATTTTCTGTTTTGAAGGACATGGTTGTCGAATTTTAGTTGCTCATCTGTAACAACCCCTAGTAATTTAGCATGGGGAACCACTTCAATAGGGTTGTTGTTTTGGCTTAGTACTAGGAAGGAGGTTTTGTCTAAAGGGAATGATTTTGACAGTGCAAATATTAATAATTTGCATTTGTTGGCATTTAGAGAGAGATGGTTTTGGAGCATCCAGGCTGTGCTTGAGAAGGCAGCCTGAATTTTTGTTAGAAGTTCAGGGAGATTAGTAGCAGAGCAGACTAAAGTTGAGTCTTCTGCATACTGAATTATTGAAGCACTGGGAATGGCAGAGTGAATCGTGTTGATAAAGATGTTAAACAGCATAGATCCCTGGGGCACACCTGTAGGGGTATGGAGAAAAGAAGAGATGCCTTTTCACATTTCACAGCCTGTGATCTGTTGGACAACTAGCCAGAGAACCAGGATAGGGTGTTTTGACAAAGACTGAGATTTGAAAGATGGCTCAGAAGGTGGGTATGGGAAACAGTACTGAATGCTTTGGAAAGATCCACAACCACTGTGGATACTACTTTCCCAGTGTCTCGGGCACGATTCACAGTATCAAGGAAAGAAAGGAGGGCTGTTGTAGTAGTATGTCTTGATTGGAATACATGTTAGGTTGGGGTAAGGAGATGGTATTGGATTAAGTAGGGCATAAGTTGTAGGTGAATACATTTTTTCAGGATTTTTGAGACTGAGGAGAGGATAGCTAACGGACAAAAGTTAGAGATTTTGGTGTTTTTGCTGCCTTTATGGAAAGGAAGAATGTAGGCCTTATGCCTGAGTTTGGGGACGCAGGATTCTTTAATGGATCTCTTGATTAGGATCCTAATAGGATAAGCAATCCCATCAGTAACAAGCTTAAGAAAGTGTGAGGGCAAGAGCATGCCCTCGGGCATTAGAACAAGGGAGCAAGGCATAATGGCATTAACAGAGATCACAGCTGATATCAGTGCCATGTTGTACTATCTGGCTATCAATTACTGGTTTCTTTATATGTATACCATAGAGATAGACTGCTTATGCAAGTAACATAAAAAAAAGCACATCATCAAATGGAAGGCAGGCATTGTGGGTGATAACTGACTCTTCACAGCATATTGTGGCATTTATATACACTTGTGAAATATACTAAAATACAGTCATCAAAATTCTCCACTCCCTGCATCAGACCAAGTAGCAGTATCATTCTGGCTTCCAGATACAGTTTAAAACACAATGTAATCTGCCAGGTATGCACACTTAGTGAGACATTTATCTTCCAGAAGATGAATACACAGGTGCACATACATGATTTATCAAGAACATGTTAGAAGTCAAGCCACTGCTGTGTATTTCAACATTCTATTCACCTGTAATGCATAACTAACAATGTTTGAAGCACCACTGGGAACCCCTTTCTTCTGCAATACCACAATAAGACCATCAATTCATGTGGAACAACCTTGAAAAAGGATCTATAATCATAACTGACAATTGGCCAAGAACTCTTAGGGATAAATTATATGACCCTAGATCATGTGGTCACAACTGACAATTGGCCAAGAACTCTTAGGGATAAATGATATGACCTTAGGTCATGTGTCTAGTAGTCACAGTGCATTTTCAACAGCTTCTCTGCTCGCTGTATATTTTCAAGAAGTCCCATCCTTTTATGATATCACCATGCTTCCTTCTTTTTTTGTGGAAGCAAAGATAAGAACATGTTAAATAGGAATTCTACTGCTTACTCATTACTTTTCATCTAATTCCAAAAACTACAATCATGTTAAGGTTTGAATGCACTCCACAAAGTGTGTGTGCGCCCCGTATTGGCTGTCTGCCTGCCATAAAGCTCAGCAGCCCTGGGTCAATAAGCTACTTGGCTGGCAGGTGTCTAGTAACCCAGGTTGGGTTACCTTGGATAACTCTGTTGAGCGAAAGCTGAATGTAAAACCAATGAACCTGCCAAACATTGAGAACTGCTACTCAGTGAAGGTTCATTGATAGGACACTGCTTGGAGGTGGAAGTGGAGAGGACACTATGGTAAGGAGAAGGCTAGACATCCTATGTATCCAGAAGAAAAGATGGAAGGGTAGTGCAGCAGAGACACTTGGCTTGGGATCTAGAGTCTACTACTCAGGAGAAGGACAGGATATAAATGCTGTGGGAATTATGGAGAGACAAAGGCTTCAGAAGGCAGTGAGGGATATCATCAGAATTGGTGACAGATTCATGGCAATCAGACTACAGTGTAATGATATGGCAGTATTCATAATCTGAGTCTATGCCCAACAGCAAGGTTGTGATAGTGAGGAAAAGCATGCATTCAGACAGCAGTTGCAGTACCTACTAGTTAAAGCAGGACAATATGAACTGGTGCTGAGAATGGGTGACTTGAATGCACATATGAAAACAGAACAGGATATGAGGACTGCCTGGGTTCACATGGATGGGGCAACAGGAATAAAGGATAGGCCATTCTAGACTTCTGTCTGGCAAATGACTTGATAGTAGCCCACACAGGGTTCAGAAAGAGGGAGTGTCACAAGATCATGTACAAGACTGGCCAGTATGCAATTCTGGTAGCTCACCCCTAGTAAGGAAATGGTACTATGGTTTAATCAATGATTGCAAATTCATCCCCAGTGTAAGTCAGCCCACAGCATAAGCCACTAGTTGCCACTATCATCTGCACGTGGTGGTCAGAGAGGGCTCTAAGGTCAGACTCTAGGAGGAAGAATTACATGTTGACTGGAGAGAAGGTACAACAGTTCAAGGAACTGCTTAGGGCTCCAACACCCCAAGAAGAGGAGGAAATAGGTGTAGTTGAAGAAGAATGGTAGCACCTCAAAACAGCATGTGTGAGAACTACAGAGCTGATATGTGGCCAAGCCAGGTGTGGGACTTTACACTTGTCAGAACACTTATTCAGCTGGAGATCTTATGATGTTAGTCTTGTTACCATGAAGTTGCACACAAAGCTGTGTTACTCCCAGCAATGAACAAAGAGGTACACCAACATGGAACCAAGTGCATTTGTTCTACCAGACATTCTGCTTTATAATGACTTATGTTGGTCCTTATACTCAAATGTAACTGGAATGAGGACCGATATTAATGGCCTTTTACAGATTCGGATATGCAGTGTCCATTGCCTAAGTGGGCACCAAAAAGTACAACCGGTTCATTTGGCAAGATCTAACTTTCAAAAACCTGTAGTGTTTAAGTGCAACGTGGTTACTTTGGCTGGATCTATGTTTGGCAAACACAAGTTGCTGCAAAGCAAGGGCTTGTAGTCTACCAACACCCAGATTTATACCACTTAAATTACTGTGGTAATTAATTGGTGTTTGAATAGGGTTGCTGAAGGAGTGTTTTGTACTAGTACAGAAGTAACAAGAGTTTTTTTTGTATTTATTTTTATTCATAGATTTTGTAAGTGGGTAGGTGTTTCAGGCCTCTGAACCTTTTCAGGCATGACTTCAAATAAGAATGGCAGCCTCCCACACTAATCAAGTATGGCTATGCCAATTAAGGGAAAATCATATTTGAATGAATAGGCAAAAGCTAGAATCAGAAGGGCTGCAGCCAACTGCCTAACAATATCAATGTAGTGTGTGACAGAAGAATCCCAAAGAAGATGAAAAGTAAGGTGTACAAAACAGCTGTGTAACTGGTATTACTGTATGATACAGAAACCTGGGCAGTAAAGACAGAGAGGGGGCGAGGAAGCAAAGGTGATGTAGATGAAGTGCTTGAGATTGGTCATTAGATGCACAGTGTGGGACACATGAAGAAAGGGAGAAGTAAGAGCAGAAGCCAAAGTAACTCCATTTGCAGAAAAGGTCAAAGTGAACAGATTATAGTGGTTCAGGTGCATGTGCATGAAAGCAGAAAACAATCTAGTGAAGAACATTTGGGACACACAGGAAAAAGGCAAGACACAACAAGGTCATCCAGCAAAGAGTTGGAAGGATTGTATGAGAGAAGACCTGAAACAGTCAGGTATGAGTGTCGAAGGACGACAGTGGCAATGAATAGGGAGAGATGTTGATATTTGATAAGACACCCCAGCTCTATGTGGAAAATAGGAAAAGTGGATTGATGATGATGAACCAAGGAAAACAGGTAACTCCTTTAGAGTTTCCAGATGAAGAATGCTCCAGCATACCATAATAACATCTGCAACATATATTTGCTAGTTAATTGTCCTTTACAGGACTGTTCTTCAATTGCACTGCAGTGCAAGATACTGTCAGCAACACTTATTCATGTAAGCAGTCCTATACACAAATCCCCCCCCCCCAACACTGCTCTTCAAACCAACATTTGTATATGTTACAAATGTTTGACACTGATGTTTCACTGTAATTTCTATGTATATGTTATTTCTTTTTATGAATGTCTAGTTGTCTTATCTGCCCTGGTGGACTATGCTATGGCTGAAAAGGATTGTGTACGAGTTCAGTAAAGAAATAAAATTGACAGCTAATACATCAGTGTGTGTGCCCACATATAGCCCTTTGCAAACAGCTACATATGGAGCTTACTGCATAACAGGACCACTGTTCCTCCTAATTGCTGGTATGTGCATTCCAACAAAGTAATGACTAAACAAATGCAGCATCAGACAATTGTGAGATAAGGGAGGACTGATTTCATGCTGACCTCATGTAGCATGATGCCCATCTACTGTCACTGTTTTTACTGTTTATGTGTATGTGAGCTTACCCTAACAGTAGATGTCCAAATGATCACTGCTGT
Source organism: Protopterus annectens (assembly GCF_019279795.1). Taxonomy (NCBI): domain Eukaryota; kingdom Metazoa; phylum Chordata; order Ceratodontiformes; family Protopteridae; genus Protopterus; species Protopterus annectens. The sequence goes on along the minus strand of NC_056746.1, from coordinate 310,602,991 downwards.
GCTAGCCATAGCTATATGGATATAATAGCTGCCCAGCTTCCAGACCTTTAAGGTCATTTTCCACATACCCAAGCTGTTATTTAGTTTGAGGTGAGCTGAATAGTTTGGGCGCCAAGCCCTTCGCTAAAACCCTTAATAGATGAATGCTAGGAAACTAAAGTTAGAAGTCATCACGTTGGCAACAAAAACATATACAAAATTAAGGGGAGTGGAAGGACATTGTGGCTATTGAAGCAGCGATTCTTCAAACATCTACTGTTGTAAAATTACTTACACAACTGTACTATGTTTCTCACTGTTGCATTTGCCTTCGCTATATGAGCAGCCTCCTATAGTTTAAAACATCTGGGAAGTGGAAGGAGTAGGGCCCAGGAGTCCTTGAAGAATGGTCCTAGCAAAGCCTGTCCTAGACATGGCTGGAATCTTGTTTGTAATGCTTTCTAAAGTTATGCAGAGAGGACCAAGTTGTTGCTTCGAGAATGTCTAGAATCCAATCCTTTATAGAAAGCTACAGATGAAGCCAATGCCCTGATTGAAAGGGCCTTGACCATGCCTGGAATTAACTTGTTGCAGTGGGTATAACAAAAGTTAATAGCATGAAACAACCATTTGTAAGTATTCTGCTTGGAGACCGTTTGTCCTTTCCTCTTTCTTTCACAAGATTACTTTCACAAGACATGAACAACTCAGAGAGCTCCTAAACCATTTAGTTCTGTCAGGGCAATACCTAAGTTATCTATACACATTATGGAATATTCTCTCTCTCTCATTTTTAAATTCTGTAAAAAAGACAGCGGAGATGGATAGCTTGGCTTCAAGTAAAATCAAATACTACTTTATGCATAAATGAGGGAGACGTTCTTAAGAAAATTCAGTCTTTGTGGAAAATGAAATAAGACTGACCTACCATAAGAGCTTGAAACTCAGGTAGCTGCTCTTGCAATTCAGCCATATAAGTAAGTTCAAATGGAGCAAGAGTTAATGTATCCAAGTCAAAATTAAGATCTCAAGGAGGCACCACCTATTTTGAAGAAGGTTTTGTACGCAACACCCATTTGAAGAAACCTTTCACATGAGATTACAGTGAAAGATGGGGATCCATGTGCCAACATGCTGAAATGGCAGACAAATGAATCTTGATGGAGACAGAGGATAGTAACTTTCAAAATACAAACCCAGAGAAACACTAGCCCTGAAAAGGTACTGGTTCATGTCTTGGCACCAACTCTAATGTGTTTTACGTCTGTTAATATATGATATTCTAGTAGCATGTTTTCCAGCCTCCCTTAACACCTGTTCCTCAGAAAACATTAGGATTATATCATCCAGGAAGTTAGCTGCAGTTGTTTGGTGTTGGGATGTATCAAACACCCTTTGTCCTCTGTGTCAATAGGTACAGTCTGAATAACCTTGCAGTATTTCTTGGCCATTGCCAATTGAAGGGAGAACCACTGTTGCCTGGGCCAAAACTGAGTCTCTACATCACCCTGGATGTTAGTGGAAAAGCATACAGGATGGTTCTTATCCCAGGAAAATAATCTGTTTTTCATGCTTTCTTGCATGGAATCCTGGAGCAGAAATTAGTTAACTTTACTTTGAGTGGAGGCAAAAAGGATCTATTTGAGGTGTTCTCCACAGATGGCTCAGTTCCTGGACGATCCCCTGATTCAGTTTCAGTTTTAATTTGTGAGGCTCTTTCCTGGTCCTGCTCAGCTTGTCTGTCACAAGATTTTGCTGTGACAGTAACCATGATGCCTGCATAGTGAGATTGTGCTGAAGAGTCATATTTTTATTTATTTATTTATATTACATTTGTTTACCAGGAAAGTCTAACTGGTCATGGATCCCATTGTCAGCGGAGGCCCAAGAAGAAAAGCTCCACAAAGATTAATGCAGTACACATGTTAATAAAGTACAGTACAGAGTCAAAAAGTTAATAAGGTACAGTTTCAAGGCCAAGAAAGGTGCAAAAAGTAAACATGCAATAAGGAGAACAGTGTGTTACAATAAACAATAAGTTGAAAGGACATTTTAAGTCATTTGATTACATTTATCAGTGGCTAGTACAGTAAACGCACATTGAGTAGGAGTATAGAAAGGAGTTGTTGGAAGCTGCCATAGTAGGTTAAAGTATGATATGATCTATTTTTCTTTCTTTAATGGGATAGTCTAGCTGAGTTTGGCATTAACTCATTTTTCAAGCAGAGATCTGGGGAGAAAAGCTCCAAATATTATACCATGAATAAGATAATCATGCTAGTTTAATGAGAAATTAGATAAATATATCCAGCATAACATGATACATAAGTGAGATTAAGCAAGAACATATAAGAAGAAGATATTTGTACAAAGACAGTTTGAGCAGCAATGAGTTTACTTTATGGGAATAAATTAGGCTCAGTATAGGTCCTTGCAGTAAAATCATTGTCTTAAAGATAAATGGAGTGGTGAGGTTTGCAACACATATGGGAGGGTACTGGCTTGCAGCTTTAGACAGGGTCAAGGTATACATAGCCATGACAGCTTTTACAGGCAGATTGTCTCTCTACTTCTAAAATAAATACAGAATATCTATCCCTAATTAGAAAGGGCACAGTAAGTGGTTGCTTCTGTGTCTTCGACTGGCCATGTTGTCCACAAACTTGGTTATCCCTAAATTTTGTATCAGAAATTTTACCTCTGGAAAGAAAATGCTAAGTAGTAGGGCACTCAAAGCTAAACCTTGGGGGATGCTACTAGTAACATTACTTGGGCTACATGGGGCTGGGCTATAAACCAATTAACTTATTGCTAATTGTGCTAATCATGTTGTGTTAATCACACCAACACTGCAAGCTGTCTTGTCCTATTCAAGTTGATAAAGCTTCAATGGTAAACCACTCACAGTGCTTTTGTGCTTTTTAAGTAATGTGCTTAATTATGGTGCTAAAACACCAATAGCAGTGCCTAAAAATAATAAATTTTTAAACTGCTCACTTTAAAAGTTTATTTCCTAGCTGGCAATGATTTACATTTTATAGATACGTATGTATTGTTTTGCAGGCACTGCTTTTGGTGTTTTTCTGTCATATGATTATATCTCTGGAGTATTTACATTTGTAATTATTTTTGTGTTCAGTTCTGATAAAGTTCATGTTATGGTTGCAAATAAAAGTACACAACTCTCTTAAATATTCACATAGGTGAGTCAAGTAATGAGTGATGTGGTTTGGAGTAATTTTTGTTTTTAAACTCTTAAGACAAATTTGGTTGTTTTGCATTGCATATTCCAGTTATGCTTGTCCAGAATATAAGTAGTAATAAGTTGGCTTTAGAAAGATTTCAAAAGTTTGTACTATTATTTTGAATGGGGAGGCTTTTAATGAGGGTGGCAGTATCAGCTGGATGACCAGAATTTAACAAGGAAGTAGAGACAAGTGGTTTGGGGCAGGTGGTAAAACAGTTGTAAATATAAGGATAAAAGGAGGTTAATACCTAGGTGGAGGCAGAGGCAATTTGCACTAGTGAGTGAGTATTCACAAAATCAAGAAATCTCTGGATTTCAATAAAACATGTTTCAAAGAGAGTAAGAATGAAAAGTTTAACTCAAAAATAGACACTTGTCCAAGACTATAGATGTATTTAAAAAAAAAAAAATCATTCTATAATCACCAGAACTTCATCCGTATGAAATACCAAGCATTACACAATTAAATGCTATCAAAAAGTCACATGACTTAAAACGTATATGATTAAATAACTACAAATAAGCAAATTTATGGAACTGCAGCATAATAAAATCCAAACCTATAAATGATAAAATTCACTTTGCAAGTAAAGATGAAACAAATACATTTGATATCCACTGAGACCCGGGACTCTGACAGCCAATAACTCCCGATGCATTTCCTCAATTAAAAGTCTGTTAAAATCTACCTAAGTATTACTTGCACAATCTACCATGATGAAAAACAGAACTTCTTAAAATTATATTTGAAAACATTAACATTGTCCTTAATTTTTTAAATAGCCAATATGTGTTCTTGAATCCTGTTTGCAAATATTGTATTTCCTTTCCAACATCAGAAATACATGTTAATTTATTTTATTTAACATTTATTTGATAGGATAGTCTGACTGGACAACGTGTCCGTTTTCAGAGGGGTCCTGAAAATCCTGGATGTTAAGCACCTGTCCACATAAATCACACACCTGTTGCAAACATATACTGTATAAAGAACTGCCATAGGTATGATCTTCATGTGTATAACATTAAAATTGGCAAAATCTATAAAATAACATTAAATAAATCCTCCGCACTGACAGATACCCTTTGTCCTGTTTATGATAAGCAGGTATCATTATTTTTGTCATGTTCCAACAAACTTCTCAAGTTTCACCGTTTCTTGTATACAAAATGGGGTTCAGTAGCCAAAGCATTAAAATCTTGATTATATAGTGTCTTTACTATTTAAGCTCATTGGAATACAAAAATTGCTCACATGATTTGTATGTATATAGATTTGATACTGTACACATTTATGCAATGTTTTAATATATGTTTAATATACCCCCACTAGAGGTAGCAACATCCTTGACCTGGTCATTACTAACATGGGTGACCATTGCTCTACACCAACAGTCAACTCCTCCCTGGTTAGATCCGACCACAAACTAATCACCTTGGAAACCACATCCCTTCCACCCCCCACCCTCGCAATGGTAACCACCATGAAAAACTTCTCCAAAGCTAGCTTTGGGCTCCTAAAAACAGAGGTGGCTAACTTCACAGCACCCATGCAAATGAAGAATAGTTGCATGACCGCTAAATCATACACCAAATGCACTATACGAACAGGTACACAAATGCATGGATCTTGCCATACCCAATAGAACCAAGACGATGTGCTCCTCCAAAAAAAGGAAGCCAATCTGGTGGTCCTCTGCCATAAACAAACCCTACAACAGAAAGAGGAAACTGATGCGGAATAAGGTGAAGTCCCAAGACTGGAAAATCTCCCTCATCAGCCTCAACAAAAGGTTGAGATCCCTCATCAAATCCTCTAAAGCTAGCTATAAATACAGAATTGCAGCAGATAATAAAGACAACCACAAGGCCTTAGTTATGTAAAGAATCTCCACGGCAATACCCAGATTTGCTCTGAGCTACTGCGCAATGGTACCTCCTATACAGATCCAACAGATATTGCCAATATACTGGCCAATAGATTCAGTGCCAACTTTACCCCTCTCTCCCCCACCAAAGGACCAATCACAATAGCAGTAGATTGCCAGGCACCCAGTATTACTGCTGCACAGGTTAAACAGCACTGTCCAAGGCCAAGAATACACCTTCTGTTTGACCTGACGATATTCCTGGCTGTGTTCTACATGAACTACAGAGTGAACTGGCACCTCATCTGTGTGCCTGCTCAATCACAGCCTCACCTCAAGCTTTATCCCTGCTGAATGGTGCACTGCTACAGTCATCCCTCTCCACAAAGGAGGAACGACTGCAGACCCTGGGAACTTTTGCCCCTTTACCTTGACAAATCTGATGTGCAAAGCTATGGAATGCATCATCATGGACCTAATAAACAAGAATATAGGGAATCTACACAGGTCAAACAGAAGCTGCACAGGTTAAAACAGCACTGTCCAAGGCCAAGAATACACCTTCTGTTTGACCTGGCGATATTCCTGGCTGTGTTCTACATGAACTACAGAGTGAACTGGCACCTCATCTGTGTGCCTGCTCAATCACAGCCTCACCTCAAGCTTTATCCCTGCTGAATGGTGCACTGCTACAGTCATCCCTCTCCACAAAGGAGGAACGACTGCAGACCCTGGGAACTTTTGCCCCTTTACCTTGACAAATCTGATGTGCAAAGCTATGGAATGCATCATCATGGACCTAATAAACAAGAATATAGGGAATCTCCAAACTCTGGATCCCTCGCAGTTTGGTTTTGTGAAGGGCAGATCATGCCTGCTCAACTTGGTCGACTTCTTTCAGTCAGTCACCAGGGCTGTGGATGAAGGAATGTGATTCATACAGCCTACCTTGATCTGGCCAAGGACTTTGATACCATTCCCCACCCAGGAAACATAGAAAAACTCACTAAGCTAGGCATCAACCCCTATATCACTGGGTGGGTTGCAAACTGGCTCACAGAGAACTCACAGTGTGAAAGTAGCTGACTCAAGTCAGATTGCCGGCCACTCATGAGTGGAGTCCCACAGGGATCAGTCCTGGGTCCTCTCCTGTTTGGTGTCTGCTTCTCAGAAGTCCAGGCCAACACAAAGGGACTCTGGCTAACAAAGTTCGCAGACGATTTTGCAAGTCCGGAGCCTTTATTAACTCCCCAAGTGATGTTGACATCCTACAGAAAGGCCTCACTGAGACCAACAGCTGGTGTCAGAACCATGGCCTTAAGCTCAATGTCAAAAAATGTGTTGCCATCCCCATTGGGAAAAACCCAGTTCCCATGAATTACCAAATCGATGGTAGTCCACTGAACACAGAAGGTGTTATAGGAGATCTGGGAACATGGGTTGACAGGAACCTCTGTTTTGACCACCACATTGCCACTGTGGTCAGGAAGACCTTCTATGTGGCACATGTCATTACTAAGGGTTTTGCATCTAGGAAGAAAGAGGTCATTGTCTCCCTCTACACTTCCCTCATTAGGCCAATCATCAAGTGCAATGCCCCGTTTGGCATGTACCTCACTAGACACCTGCAACAACTGGAAAGGCTTCAAAAGCACCTCACAAAGAGGATCCTAGGCCTTAAACACTTGTCCTATATGGACAGACTCAAAAAACTCCAACTATTCTCTATCTCATATCGCCTACTTAGAGGCGATCTCTACTTGACTTACAAAGCCATTTCTGACCCAGCTGTGTTAGAAATGCTACATCTAAAGAAATCCCAATCCCTCTGCACCACAAGCTCCAGAGACCTCAACCTCATTACCACAATCAACAGAATGTGCTGGAGGGACAGGTTCATAACCCAGAGACTGCCGATGTTGTGGAATAGACTTCCCATACATGTCAAACAGAGCACCTCACTGGCCCTCTTCAAGAGCAATCTTGATAAGTGAATGGGAAATAGAAAATTCACCCCGGGGATCACTCCAGTAGCTCTACTCGACAGAGGCACTGGGAACTAAGGTCAGGTGGCACGATGCCAGGGTAATCCTATGGGCTAGACTTGTAAAGGCTCCAGACCCATTAGCCTAATACACACCTATGAACTCCTGTCACAGTAGAAGACAACTAAAACATTTGGAGAAATAAACCATTGAGGAAGCAGCCTTTATAGGTTCATAGGTTCATACTAGGCTATCTGCCCTAGGGCATTTATAAGCCTAGCCAGAGTGTGTTTGGCTTTCGCCACCCATTTTAAATTAATTGTGCTATGCCATTTTTCGAGGTTAGTATACTGTGCCTCTGTCTAACAGTGACATAGAAGTGATACCCAGGGTAAACCTACGATCTCCCATCCACTCATCAAGATTCCTCTTGAAGAGAGTCAATGAGGGACTCTGCCTAACCTGGACTGGGATTTTATTCCAGAGTGAAGGGAGCCTCTGGGTTATGAATCTGTCCCTCCAGCATGTCCTATTTATTTCAGTGTTGAGGTTCAAGTCTCTCGAGCGCGTAGCTCGATGGGATTTGGATTTTCTGAGTTGCAGCATGTCAATTAATTCCGGGTTGGACATGGCTTTATACGTCAGGCACAGATCGCCTCTGAGCAGGTGGTATGCCACTGAGTAGAACTAGAGTTTCTTTAACCGGGCAGCATATGGCATCTGTTTGAGCCCTTTGATCCTCTTGGTGAGGTACTTTTGGGGTCTTTCCAGTTGCTGCAGGTGTCTGGTAAGGTACATCCCCAAAGGGGCATTGTACTCAATTATGGGCCTGATGAGGGATGAGTAAAGAGGCACGATGACCTCCCCTGATCTGGATGTGAATCCCTTCATGATTAGGTGGGCTATATAAAATGTTTTTCTAACCACTTTGGCCACGTGGTTGTCAAATGAGAGATTGCTATCAACTTGGGTCCCCAGGTCCCTAATTACTTCTTCTGTACTTAATGGATTACCACCTATGTGGTAATTTGTGGGCACTTTGTTTTTGCCAAAGGGTATGACTATACACTTTTTGACGTTTAGCTTGAGGCCATGGCTCTGGCACCAGTTGTCTGTTTCTATGAGGCCCTTTTGGAGGATGCTTGTGTCGGCTGGAGAGTCGATTATGGCGCCCAGTTTGCAGTCATCTGCGAACTTGGTCAGCCACAGTCCTTCCGTGTTGGCCTGTACTTCCGAGAAATATATACCGAACAAGAGAGGTCCCAGGACTGAACCTTGTGGGACGCCTCTTGTAACTGGTTTGGAGTCTGACATGGCTCCAGCAATTCTAAACATATGAGTTCTGTCCTTGAGCCAGTTTGCAACCCATCTAGTGACATAGGGGTTTATATTTAAGCTGGTGAGCTTATCTATAATGCCTGAGTGGGGTGTTGTATCGAAGGCTTTTGCGAGGTCCAGGTAGGCTGTGTGGACCACCTTCCCCTCATCAATGGCCTTGGTGACTGTTTCAAAGAAATCAACCAGGTTTAAGAGGCAGGATCTGCCCTTAAAGCCGAACTGGGTAAGATCCAGTGTCTGCAGGTCTCCAATATCTTTATTTATGAGGTCCATGATGATCCTTTCCATAGCTTTCCAGACCAAGCTAGTCAGGCTTATGGGGCGATAGTTTCCAGGATCCATTGAGGCACCACCTTTGTGGAGAGGCACCACCTTTGTGGAGAGGGACCACTGTTGCTGTACGCCACTCTTTGGGTACATATCCTGTACTAAGGCTGAGATTGAACAGTAGTTTTATGTTTGGGTTTAGCTCTTCTTGGAGTTCATGTAGGACGCAGCCCGGGACACCGTCTGGTCCCATTGATGCTGGGTTTTTTGCTTTGGAGAGGGCGGCTCTTACCTGAGCATCTGAGATGTCAGGGGGGCAGCACTCTGCTGGGATAGATATTTGCCCTTTTGGTGGGCAGAGTTTGCGCTGAACCTGTCAGCTAGGATGTTGGCAATGTCTGTGGGTTCGGTGTATTTTTTGTCATTTTGGACTAATTCTGAGCATATCTGGGAATTCCCACCCAGGTTGCTAACATAACTGAAGAAAGCCTTGTGATTATCCTTAGTGTCCTGTGCAATTTTTCTCTCGAAGCTGGCCTTAGACGATTTTATGAGTGCCCGTAGTTTTTTGCTAATACTGATCAGAGATGCCTTCCCTTTTTGGGATTTTGCTCTATCATGTAGTAGCTTCCTCCTCCTATTGTATAGTTTGTTTATGGCTGGGGTCCACCAGACAGGACGTCTGCCTTTGGAGGATTGGGTCTTGGTTTTATTTGGGATTGCATGATCCATGCATTCCTGAAGGTGTTCATAGAATGCGTTTATAAAGGATTCTGCGGTCTGGGCCGTATTTTCCACAGGCCCGGGGGCTTTGAAGGATTCCACCTCGGTTGTGAGGAGTGTGAAATTTGCTTTAGAGAAGTTTTTCACTGTGGTTTTCTGGGCAGGGGGTGGGGTCGGGATGTGAATATCCAGTGAGTTTAGTTTATGGTCTGATCTTACCAGTGAGGGATACATTTCTGGTCTGGAGCATAGAGGTCCCCATGTTGGTGGTGATCAGGTCCAGTATGTTTTCCCCTCTTGTGGGAGTGATAACAAGTTGTTCCATAGCATTTGAGTTTATAAATTCTAGGAACCTTTGGGCTAGGGTGTTGGAGCTAGAGTAATGCTCCCAGTCTATGTTTGGGTAGTTGAAGTCGCCCAATATAATGGTGTTTGGAGAGACCTTCATATTTTCCAGTGTTCTCAGGAAGGCCGAGTGGGGTTCCTGGGTTTGGAAGGGTGGTTTGTAGCAGGCTATAAACTGGAAGGCAGTTTTACCCACTGTTAGTTGCACATGGATAGTCTCTGATGCTTTGTGCTGTGCCACCAACCTGGAGGTGTGGGTATCTTTGACGAATATTGATACTCCCCCTCCTTTTGTGGTTCGGTCCAAGTTTTGGGGCCGAAAAACATGGTATGAGGTATAACCTGGTAGTGCTGGGGTGCTCTCGGGAGCCTTGAACCAGGTTTCTGTTACTGCACAGATATCGATGTTCTCCATGCTAAGGAGAGTTTCGAGTGCGTGCATCTTGAGGTTTAGACTTCTGGCGTTGAGTAGCATTATTGTCTTTTGAGCCTTGCCTAAAAAAGGCACTATGGGGGTAGCAAGAGCCTTTGCCAATATCCGAAAGCCCAGGGGTGACAGGTGCAAGCCGTCCCTAGCGAAGCATCGTGGCTTGTCGAGCATGTCATCCCAGGCTGACAGGCATTGGATCCCCTTTGAATGACACCAATACTTAAGCCAATTGTTGAAATTGATCATCTTGTCTTCGTATTGTGGCATCATTCTTGGTGAGGGTAAGATGCTACTCAAGGTCTGGGTCATACCGGCCTGGGCCACATGCTCTGAGAGCTCCTCTGTCTCTCTTCATGTAGTCCATGGAGGCACGTCTCAGGTCATTCACACCAGCATGGACAATGACTGAGTCATATTTGTACTTGCCTTGGAGTGACCCGAGTGCTTGTGTTATGTGGCGGATTCTAGCACCCGACAGGCAGCTCACCGTGACCTTGTTCAGCCTGGTGAGCGGGACGTCAGTGTGCCTGACGATAGTCACCTATTACAAGTGTATCAGGTGTGTTGTTTAGCCTTAAGGGCTGTGACTGTTCCGCACACTGGCTTTGTGAGCTATGTGTTGCACGTGTTTTGTTTTGGGGTAGTGGTGCTTGGGTGTCTGCTTTGGAGGTCTCTGCTGCTTAGGCAGATTTTTATTTAGAGCCTCCGAGTATGTTTTTGTGTGTTTGTGTTTGGTTTGCTGTCGTGGTAGGTCTATGTGAGACTGGAATTGTAGTGAGTGTGGTTTCCTTCTCCTCCTGACTGGTTACGCCAGTACGGAGTTGAGAGAGCTTAGCCTCCAGTTTGGCAATATGGTTGCATCTCTCACATGTGTTGGAATTTGTTGGGAGGAGGAGAGGGTTGTCTGTGTACATGAGGCAGTTGTAACATTGCCTCAAGATTCCCAGATTCACCAGCTGGACCGGAGAGGAGATTGACAACTGACCTTTGGACATGCTAGAATAGTATTGGGAATTCCTTTATAATTGAAAAAAAGGGCCAATGGGGAACAAGGTACTAGAGGGGAGTTTGTGAGAGTGTAGTGCTTTTAATTTTTTGGTGCTGACTTATATAATTGCTTTAGTGAGCAAGTGCCAGGTAACTTAAATGCAATGTGTTACAGGTAACTTAAATGCAAAAACGACAAACAGTAACTTTCTTTCAAGGGAAACAAGGAAATAAATACATTAAGCAATGCAGATATCACTAGGGATCCACAGAAGCGCTGAAAAGCCACGTTTTAGGTGGAATTAGCGTTTCAGGGAAATAATAAGCAAACAAACAACAAGCATACAAACAAAGCTAGATTCAGCAGGCCTGGATCTAGTCTATGCTACAGCAAACAAGGTGTACCAATTTCAGTAAGAAACAGTTCAAATATGCAGGCACTATAAGCCTTTAACCTTTAATTCCCAGCTCAGAAGGGCAGAGCCCAGCCTCTCCTCCCACAAGAGTGCAGACCACGAACCTTCTTAATGTAAAATAACTGGCCTGAAGCCCAAGTGCTTAAACCAGAACTAATGCACTTTTAGAATAACAGACACTGAGCCCTCAATGAGCAGTTCCCAACTTAGAAGGATGCAAGCTACCTGTCCTGCCACCACAGTGCAGGCCACAAACCTTCCTAATGTAAAACAGCTGGTCTGAAGCCCGAGTGCTTAATCCAAAAGACTTAGAATGATAGCTACACTTTAATCAAGTTACTACCAAGCAGTAATAAATACAATTGAATACTTTAAAGAATGCCTGGATTAGTGCTCAAGTTATACAAACAAAGCTAGATTCAGCAGGTCTGGATCTAGTCTATGCTACAGCAAACAATGTGTACCAATTTTAGTAAGAAGCAGTTCAAATATGCAGGCACTATAAGCCTTTAACCAGAAATTCCCAGCTCAGAAGGGCAGAGTCCAGCCTCTCCTCCCACAAGAGTGCAGACCACGAACCCTTTTAATGTAAAATAACTGGCCTGAAGCCCAAGTGCTTAAACCAGAATTAATACACTTTTAGAATAACAGACACTGAGCCCTCAATCAGCAGTTTCCAACTTAGAAGAATGTAAGCTACCTGTTCTGCCACTACAGTGCAGACCACAAAGCTTCTTAATGTAAAACAACTGGTCTGAAGCCCAAGTACTTAAACTAAAAGGCTTAGAATGAGTTACACCAAGCAGTAATAAATACAGTTGAGTACTTTTAAGATGACGCAAAAGCAAAATAAAGTAAGAAGAAACACAAATATAGTAAAAGCAGATACATTTTTTTTTGAGTGAGCAAATGAGGTGGGCCCAGGAGTTACAGGACAGAAACAAGTGCAAATGCAGGCCTTCAAATCTGAAAGTTGAGAGAGATGGAAGACCGCCCAAACGGCCAATAACTACAAATTCTGGGCCAGAAGCACTCCTTATGTGGTAGACAGGTTACCTAATGCTTACCACTCCCACTGATGAGCTAGAAGGCTTCCCTCCAACACAGAAAGGCTTGGGGGGCTCAGAAGCTTACAGACAGTCCTGGATACAGCAAATCTGTATCTGGAACACTAATTACAGGAAAGGTAGGAAACAGGCTTACAATTTTTTTTTTTTCAGAAAAGTAGTAAAAACAATTCACATGCAGTGCAAGCTGGCACACTTGAGTATGTAGCAATATTAGTCCACACACAAGTTTGAAAAAATGTAATTAAATTAAAAAGGATTAAAAGCAAGTGCAGAAAGGGTTTATTAGGTAGAATGCGGTAAAGAGATGGGACTGGGGGAGTGTCCTAGATCAAATCTACAGTGGGGCGGGCACTGCAAAAGCCACCAAATTTAAACTACAACCAAGAACAGGGAGGGGGGTGGGGAAGACAGTTTCAACAGAGATGTGAGGAATCACAGTGCAAATTATAAAACCTAAAAAATATATACTGATCTCTGTATATTTGCAGAACAGTAAGACAACAGATATCTAAGCAACAGTTTAGCTCAATAATACAGAAAATATATACTCAGCTCTATATATTTGCAGGTAGTCTTGTAAGGCTGTCTCTCAACAGACAGATTCCACTTTAAATGCAGGCTGCTATTAACAGCAAATTAAGGGAACCTTGAGTTAACACACAAGCTATAGAAATTCTTTGCTCATGCTCCTGCAGTAGGTAGTGGCAACTTCAAAAAGCACATAAATGGGGGTTATGAATGGTGGGACAAGGGCTGTCAGAATGCTGCCTCCAGCTAATTGCTTGCAATTGGTGTCACAATGGGTATTACTTAACTGATGTAAATGGCTGCCATCCACACAAAGGTAGATGTCACCATCAAGACAAAGCAGATGTGACATGCACTGTGCACCCTGTATGACAACTTAGGTGACGGAATTGTCTTTCTCACTGGCACATAGAACTGGAACATGTGTGTCCTCACTTCCATCTATGACCACCTGCTTGCACATACAAATTCTAATGGACACCACTCATTTGACTTTGCAGCATGGCAAATTCTGCTAATTATCAATGAATGCCTCCAAATATTTCTAGAGAGCTGCAGAGGAAGGTGCATTGCCAAAGAGTACTGTAACATATTGCTGGTCATTGGAAGTGCTGCATCTACCTAACATTTACATAGTTTCTTTCATGGTTTAAGCAGGTCCTTAGAAAAGTGAGGCTTTATTAGCATAAAATTAAAAACTGAAAAGTTCTAAACCTAAGCAGACAACAAAAGGGAACAACACCTGTCTAAGGTGTTGGGAACAAGTTGGGAGATTAACAGAAGTGGGAAGAGGGGGTGTTTCCCACATGAAGAACACCAGAAATTATGGCTTGTGACATTTTCAGGACTAAGCAAGTCAACATCTGCTATCAAAAATATAGTTAAGTTCAATAGCATCAAAATCAAATTGTACATCAACTGCAGGGATTAGTTGTTTATGATTTAGCTGTAAACTGTTGTGCAGCCTTTCAGATGTCAAAGCGGGAAACAAAGATGTCTCATCAGGGGCCACTGCTTTAGAAAATAATCTAGTTAAATGAACCTTCACAAGTGGTGATCTTTAACGTCTGCTTGCTGGCACTTGCATAATAAAATACAAGCCATTAGCACATCATTACATCTTACAATCCCATCATCACCAATTACAACATAGATATAAGATCTCTGAGAGGGCTAGTCACAGTAGGGTTTCTTTGAAAGCATTGAATTCGATCTTGACGTTTTTCATGCTTTTGCTAGTATTTGTGTATGTGTGTGTGTGTATGTGTATATATATATATATATATATATATATATATATATATATATGTGTGTGTGTATATATATATATATATATATATATATGTGTGTGTGTGTGTATGTGTATATATATATATATATATATATATATATATACTGTAACACACACGCACCATTTCACTTGTTCAGTTTGTCAAGATTCTGGGGTTATTAAAAAAATAAACAAACAGCACTGGCCAACTTGTCTGCATTCCTTGCAACAGATTTTGAATTTGGCCAGTAATAATCTTTGCTTATTTTGGTTCTTTGTCTAAATGCATAACACTGCCATGTGCATATGGTGCTTTGCATTTTTTAAAACTTTAAATGAAAAAAAGAAGTTAAAAATAAGCATGAGTGCAGCAGATACTACCTTGAAGTTTCTTTCTGTTAAAAAGTTAACGTAACCGCGTAATGGTAACTAACTGAAGCTAATATTCCCAGTAAATATAGCATGTTAAGTTGTCAATCTCGCCTTCATTCTTGCTGGATGGGTTCGGAGCCGATCCTCGGCTCCGACTCGGCACTTACTAAGCTCAAGAGTCACTTCCACCAGCTCGAGGCAGCCCCATATCCCATGATGCAAGGTGGTGATTACCCAGATCTCGTTTGCCGCTTCGCTCATGATGTAACTTTTTACCAGCTCCTGGTAAGTGAATTTTTCTACTTTTTTTCTGAGACTTGAGTCCACAGTACTTTATATTTATATATAGTTAACTTCCCAATTCACTTAGCCCTATTCCCGTTAGTGTCCCGTTCCCTTTTTTCTTAATTGTTTTGCTAGTCGGGCCTTAGGTCTTTACCCCTCCTATATTTTTCCTGTCAGGGTTTGTTTGGGTGTGTCTGTGTGTTTTTTCCCTGTACTTGGATTTGTTAAACTAGTTTAATTTTTGGACTGAGTGTGTAGTGTGTGTGTGATTACGTACTCAGTCATGTCTAAAGAGGCTAGGGTCTCAGGCTTCAAGAAGTGTGACTCGTGCTGTCAGAAGATGTCTCTGACAGATGGTCACACTTCTTGTATTTATTGCCTGGGACCTCTACACCTGCAGGACTCCTGTGCTATTTGCCACTCCTTCAGCCAGAGAGTCCTGCAGGAACGTAGAAATAAACTCATTCTCAGGGGCTTATTAAAGCCTGAGAGCTCCCCGGCTAAGTCCGGTTCGGGGAAGCCCTCAAAGCCTCCCAAGGCCCAGGTTTCAGTGTCCAAGCCTTCGGCCTTGGCTCCGACTCCCTCAGAGTCGAGATCGGCTCTGGCTGGAGCCGATCCTTCCTTTTCTGAAGGTTCGGTATCGGCGCTGATCAGCGCCGATACTCTTGCTTCCATGCCTGTGTCTGCTCCAGCTGGAGCCGACACATCTCTGACCCAGCTTGTCGCCGACAAGTTGTCGTCTCCAACTGGAGCCGAAGATTCTTTGGCTCCGATGGCTCCGTCGAGAAAGAGATCCAGATCTCCATCGCTGGAGTCTATTCATTTGGCTCTGGCCTCTCCCTTACTTTCGGAGCGGAGCCATCGAAGCCGATCCTCAAGGTCTTCCAGACTCTCAGACCATGACTTGGGGTGGTGAGTAGACTGCTGAAATCACAGGCACTGGCCCAGATGCTTCATAGCCCGTCTCAGCAGACGACCGCTATTCCACACCCTCCAGAAATTCCTCCTTCGACTCTCCTTCAGAGCTTGGAGCCGGAGCTTATCGGAGCTGTGACTGTTGGTGCTTCGGAGCCGATACCACTCTTTTGGGCTCCGTTGTCTTCGACTCCTATCTCCTTCTTGAGACCGTCCTTGGAGGGATCCGGTCATCGGGCTTCCCTTGTCGGTTACGGGGGGGCGAGTGGCATCGGACCCTTGTTTGACCCTGTTCTCCTCCTCGGAGCTTTGGCTTTGGTAAGCTCGGCACCGACATCTGCTTCGGAGCCTTCCCTTTCGGTGGGACCGGGGATTCCTGTTTCCTCGGAGTGGGAGCTCTCAGTCCTCCCCGGGAGGGGAGCCTTCGAGGTGATGGAGTGTACTAGCCCCCAAGCTGAGTCAACAGTCGGTCCCTGTAGATATCTCTTCCCACTCTCTTGCTCCCAGACCGAGATCCATCGCCCCAGGTTTCCCCATTGGGAATACCTTCCTCATCCGAGGTTTCTCCTGATCCTTCAGGGGAACCCCCGCGTAAGAGGACCTGCAAGAGGAAGCATTTAGACTCCCCTGAGTCTACAACATCAGAAAACTACTTCGATGAGTCTGAGGGGTCCCCAAGATCCCCCTCTGAGGATGTCTCCTTTTCAGACATACTTGAACTCCTGAAACAGAGGGGGAACCTGGCCCTCCATTAACCCCTCCAAGGATGACTCTGTATACCTGGAGGCTTTTGGATCTCGACCCTCCACCTCCTGGGTGTCTCCGCCTTTCGACCCCCTCATGGACGTGATAGCTCGAAAGGCGTGGGCACCTCCTGATTCTGTGGAACCAGTCCCCAGGAGGCCTTCTAAATTTATCATGGCCCCCACTGAAAAACAGTTTCTCATCAAAGGTGTCCCGGTTGATGCCATGGTTGTGGCGGCCGCCACCAAAAAGGAACTTGCAGATCCTTCCGTACCGGTCCATCCTCCTAACCAGGAGTCTAGGACCATGGACAGGTATGGTAAGCGGATGTTTTCCTCAGTGACTTTTGCTATGTGTTCGCTGAATTATCTATGTCACTTCACCCGACTTCAAAGAGATATCCTCAAGGAATTGGGTGAGGTGGTACAGGATCCGTCAGCTGCTGGGGCTCAAGAGAAGATTGCCTCTCAGCTGGGAATCCTAAATTCCATAACTAACTCCTCCATGCGGCTCATTTCTTATGCAGCCGATGGAGCGAGTAGAGCTGCAGGCACAGGAGTGGCTCTCAGACGTCAGTCCTGGATGCGACTTTGCAATTTTGCAGACCCCTTTAAGGCGTCCTTCACAAACTCTCCCTTCGATGGGACAACTTTGTTTGGACCTCAGGTGAAGGACACTTTGACCAGGTGCAAGCAAGACGGCAAGACTCTTTCTGCCGTAGGAGTCCGTTTCTCCACCCCTTCAAGGCCTTACCCCAAAGGTCAGAAGGGAGGGAAAATGTGGTTCCTAAATTCTCAAGGAGTCACGCCTGACGCACGTGGTCAGTTTACCCCCAGAGGCAGAGGGGGTAATAACAGACGCCGCCCTAGGGGCAGAGGGGGTCCGCAGAACCAGGGCAGCAGAGAGCCTCTCTCTGACAAGCCCTTCCAGCATCCCTGAGGTGTTGCCAGACTGCCCACCCTTGGAGGCAGTCGGGGGGAGATTGTCACTGTACCCAGAAGCCTGGCTTTCCCTTTCTCAAGACAAATGGGTACAGTCGATCATATCCGAGGGTTACAAAAAAACTTTCGAGAAAAGCCCCTTCCCTCAAAAAGGATCCCTTGCAGACGTTCCACCCGGTCTAAGGGAAATTGCAAAGCTAGAGGTTTCAAAACTTCTAGAGAAAAGGGCCATCCAGCCAGTTCCAGCAGGCCATTTAGAATCCGGAATCTACTCAAGGTTCTTTTTGGTCCCCAAAAAGGCAGGAGACTGGAGACCAATATTAGACCTCCGCAGACTAAACAAGTCTGTCAAAAAGATGAGTTTTCGGATGGTCACACTTCAATCGATTTTGCCCTTTCTGGACAAAGACAACTGGATGTGCTCTATAGACCTTCAGGATGCGTACTATCACATAAAAATCCACAGACGCTCTAGAAGGTTTCTCCGCTTTCGGCTGGGGACCAGTCATTTTCAATTCAGAACCCTGCCCTTTGGTCTCACCACAGCCCCCAGAGTGTTCACCAAATGCATGGCAGTGGTCACGGCTCACCTGAGATGTCAGGGATTCCAGGTGTTTCCGTACCTAGACGACTGGCTTCTCACAGCCACCAGGGATTCCAGGTGTTTCCGTACCTAGACGACTGGCTCCTCACAGCCACCACCAGGCATCAACTTCTCCAGGCCAGGGATTACACTCTACGTCTCTGCAGCCAGTTAGGGATTGCTGTCAACTTCGAAAAGTCTTCCTTATCGCCTTGCCAATCTATTACCTTTATAGGCGCAGATCTGGACACTACTCGGATGTCAGCAAATCTAACAAATCAAAGAATCCTGGATATCCAAAATCATGTTCGGATCATCCTATTCAGCAAAAAGGTACAAGCCAGGTTGGTCCTGAAAGTGTTAGGCCTAATGGCAGCTGCCATCACACTTCTTCCTCTGGCCCGCTTTTACATGCGTCTCCTACAGTGTATGTTGTTTACCCAATGGTCCTTCCAGCAGTTGCCCATGCGTCACAAGATCCTTGTCACACAGATCTGCAAGAGCCACCTATCCTGCTGGATTTCTTCCCCCCTAGTCCATCAGGGCAGACCATTTGTCCCCCCGGCCTCGGTAGCCACGGTCACTTCGGATGTCTCCTGATCGGGTGGGGGCATTATCAGGGCAGGATGGTCCATGGCACGTGGCAACCGTTCGAATACCACCTGCATATAAATGTCCTAGAGATGAGAGCAGTGCTTTTAACATTGCAAGCCCTCATTGACTTTCTTCCTTTAGGAACTATCGCAGTTCACACGGACAACATGTCCATAGTATGGTATATCAACAAACAGGGCGGGACCAAGTCCTATCCTCTGTGTCGAGAAGCTCTCAGACTTTGGCAATGGGCGATCTCCTCTCAGCGGTTTCTGATAGCAATGCATATCCCTGGGAAAACCAACATCATAGCGGACAGGTTGAGCAGAGCTATACTCATGCCTCACGAGTGGTCTCTCAAACAATCTATAGCGGAAGAGATTTTTCAGAAGTGGGGCCCTCATTGCTGCGACCTTTTTGCTACACCCCAAAACAGCAAATGCCCAGACTTCTTCTCTCTTTCCACTTCCAGGCCATCCCCCCAGAGACGCTCTAACCCAGGATTGGCCCCGGGGACGACTTTATGCTTTTCCGTTGATTCCTCAAGTGCTTCAGAAAGCTACCGACTTGAGAGCCAAGCTGATTCTCATTGCTCCTTACTGGCCTCGACAAATTTGGTTCCCGTTCCTTCATCGACATCTCTTAGTGCAGCCTTGGCATCTGGACCCAGTTCCAGATCTTCTGACCCACCAGTCGGGTCAACTGCACCGGTCCATTCGTTCCCTCAACCTCACTGCTTGGTTGCTCCACTTCCTTCCTTAGCCAGGCTTCCTATGATCTCTAATCCCGTTAGGGATATCATAATAGCTTCTCTAAAGTCCTCTACCAGAAGGATTTACTCTAGCAAATGGCAACGTTTTTCCTTTTGGGCAAGGTCTAAGAACATAGATCCCTTTACTGCCCCTATTCAGTCAGTTTTGGACTTCCTAGCTGAAATTTTTCACTCTGGTTCTTCTTCTTCCACAGTTAAAGTCCAGCTGGCAGCAATCTCGAATTTTCATGTCGGATTTGCAGACCAGAACATTGTCTCACAAACTTTGCAAAGCATTTCTCAGAGGGATCTTCCTACTTAAACCCCCCTGTTAGGGATCCTCCACCGCAGTGGGATCTAAATTTAGTGCTGGCATCCTTAATACTTCCCCCTTTTGAACCGGCTGCTACATGCTCGTTAAAATTTCTCTCTTGGAAGACACTCTTTCTAGTCGCTATTACTTCGGCTAGAAGGGTGTCTGAACTTCATGCTCTCTGTGTTCGTCCCCCTTACTTGGTCTTCCACAAGGATAGAGTATCTTTGAGAACTAATCCGTCTTTTTTGCCCAAGGTTGCTTCTAAGACGAATTTAAACCAATCTATTGATCTTCCAGTATTTTTTCCCAATTATTCTGACAGGGCGGAACAAAAATTGCATTGCCTAGATGTTCATCGCCAACTCGGATATTACTTGGACAGATCAAAGCAATCTAGAAAGTCTGACCAGCTTTTTCTTTCTTATGCTGAAAATAAGAAAGGTCTCCCTGTTTCTAAGGTGACCTTATCCAGATGGCTGTCTTCCACTATTTCTTACATTTATCAGCTTAGGGGCAAACAGCTGATCTCAATACCAAAAGCACATTCTACCAGAGGCCTAGCCACATCTACAGCCTTTCAGGCTATAGACTACCCTTAGACACTATTTGTGCAGCAGCCACTTGGGCCACTCCTCATACCTTCGTCTCATATTACAAATTGGATTTGGCTTCCAGGGACAGGGTGAGTTTTGGTTCCACAGTTCTCAAGAGTCTGTTCCATTGAGCCACCCAGGATAGAGGTGCTAGGGACGCGGTCCCATCCAGCAAGAATGAAGGCGAGATTGACAACTTAACATTTAGAAGTTATGTACCTACCATAACATTCCATGTTAGTTGCCTTCTCTTGCCTTCTTTCTTGCGTCCCTCCATCCTGTCCCCCTAGCCTGGACAGACCTTGAACTATCCTCTTCTCTGGGAGATTTCTCCCTTGGACACCAGTTAGCTCTGCACTTAGTTACCTGGGTTCCCCTTACAGTTTTTTCTCAAGTTAGTTGTTCTTCTTCCCTTGGGGGAAGATAGTAGTTATTTTTTTTCCTCTAGCTACCAAACGAGATCTGGGTAATCACCGCCTTGCATCATGGGATATGGGGCTGCCTCGAGCTGGTGGAAGTGACTCTTGAGCTTAGCAAGTGCCGAGTCGGAGCCGAGGATCGGCTCCGAACCCATCCAGCAAGAAAGAAGGCGAGAGAAGACAACTAACATGGAACATTATGATAGGTACATAACTTCTAATTTTAAATTCTTGCCTCAGAAAAATCAGAACAATATTAAGTAGTGATTAAAAAGGGAAGTTTCTATAATAAGGCCAACAGAACATGCTTCGCATGATTTTTTTTTTTTTTTTTTAAGTAGAAAACTTGAACGTCAGATGTTGCTAAATGTAAAATCAAAACATGAGAGACCAGGAAAGTGAGGAAAACTCTGGCATGCTCTACAAAGCAGTAACATCAGAAAGCTATGAAATTATAGCACGTTAAAACACACAGTGGAACAAAAATAGTGTACTGTTTGGTTTCCTATGGGAAACCTATTTCTAGTTCCTAGTTCTTAGTTAAAGCAGTTGGGGGTGGAGCATGAGAAAGGAAGGACAACAGCTGAGTGAGGTTTTGTTGCAGTAAGGTGAACGTGGGACACCCTGTATGTCTAAAGTATTAATGTTTTGTAATGCGACAGCTTGCAGATATGTATTGAACTATTGATGGAATTACAGAATTTAAAAAAAAAAAACAAATGCAAACACCATCCTGCTTTTACTGCATGAAGAGGAAGGGTTGAAGGCTCTTCGGCATACATAATTTAAAGAGGTGTTTCCAGGCAAAAGGACTGGAGGGGGCGGCACCAGGGTGGTACTTCAGCAGTAAAATAGGGGAAAACAAGAGGCGTTATCAAAGCATTGCAGCGCCCGTACATTCTTAGCAGCACCGCAAGATAGTTACAAGTTGGAAAATGGCTGGCAGTGACAGAGACCCATATAGGATGGTTGATGAAAAATAGTCAAAATTATGATTTTCACTAGCAGTAATAACATTTTACAGTGATAGATTCAAAAGATAGGGGAGAAACACCTATACGCGGAGCTGCTACCGTTGCACACTAGGGCAACGCCGGTTAAGCAGATTTAAAGTATTAGGGCTACCTAAAGTCCACTCTTCAAATTTTCCCTTAAAACTACCTTCCTCGAACTGTACTACTGATCTAATCAGCATATCCTATAACTAAAAAGATCATCTCTACCTGACTCCGAGTAGACTATTCTTTATCTGTTAAACTTAGCACTTGCTCCTACAGTACTTATCACCTTGATACAGCACTCTTGTTATAGATAGTACCCCAAAAAGGCGAACCCCTTTTCTCGGACACCCACATCCCCCGGAATCTCTTTTAAAGTTTTTTTGTCAATTCCTTCTAGCATGTCGAGGGATCAGTTGCTAGTGTCCTCTCCTGCTCAGCTGGTGAACCTGGGAATATTGAGGCAATGTTACAATTGCCTCATGTACACAGACAACCCTCTCCTTCTCCCACAAAACACAAATACATGCGAGAGATGCAACTATACGGCCAAACTGGAGGCTGAGCTCTCTCAACATAGGACTGGCAAGACCAGACAGGAGGAGAAGGTTACCACACACACTATAGACCCAGTCTCACATAGTACCTTCACAACCTCAAATCATACACATAAACACACAAAGACATACTCGGAGGCTCTGATCAAAAATCTACCAAAACAGCAGAGGCCACCAAAGCAGACACCCAAACAACTACCACCTCAGAACACAACACCTGCAACACATAGACCTCACAGTCAGAGTGTCAAACAGTCACAGCCCTTAAGGCCAAACACAATGCCAGACACACTAGTCATTGGTGACTCCGTAGTCAGACACACTGACGTCCTGCTCACCAGACTGAGTAAGGAGAGGGTTACAGTAAGCTGCCTGTCAGGCGCTAGAATCCGCCACATAACGCAAGCACTCAGGTCTCTCAACAGCAGGTACAAATATGACTCCGTCATTGTCCACGCTGGTGTAAACGACCTGAGACGTACCTCCTTGGACTACATGAAAAGAGACATTGAGAAGCTCTCTGATTATGTAGCCCAGGCAGGTATGACCTTGACCTTGAGCAGTATCCTACCTTCACCAAGAATGATGCCACAATACAGTGATAAGATGATCAGCTTTAACAATTGGCTTAAACTCTGGTGTCATTCAAAGGGGATCCCATGTCTGTCTGCCTGGGATGACATGCTGGACAAGCCACGCTGCTTCGCAAGGGACGGCTTGCACCTGTCACCCCTGGGATTCTGGATATTGGCAAAGGCTCTTGCCACCCCCATAGTGCCTTTTTTAGGCAAGGCTCAAATTCTAAACCTACCACCCTAGAACACAAAAATGGAAAAAAGCTAAGGGTAATGCTGCTCAATGCCAGAAGTCTCAATCTCAAAATGCACGCACTCGAGGCCCTTCTCAGTATGGAGAACATCGATGTCTGTGCTGTGACAGAAACCTGGTTCAAGGCTCCTGAGAGCACCCCAGCACTATCAGGTTTTACCTCATACCATGCGTTCCGGCCCCAAAATCCAGACAATACCAAGAAAAGAGGGGGGGTATCCATATTCATCAAGGACACCCACACCTCAAGATTGGTGGCAACGCACGATGCATCGGAGACCATCCAGGTGCAATTAACCATAGGCAAGACTGCTCTGCAAATTGTAGCATGTTACAGGCCACCCTCACAAGCTCAGGAACCTCACATGGCTTTCCTGAAAACACTGGAGGGGATAAATGTATCTCCTAACACCATCATACTAGGTGACTTCAATTACCCTAATATAGACTGGGAACACTACTCAAGTCCAAATACCCTAGCCCAAAAGTTCCTGGAATTCATAAACTCAAACGCCATGGAACAACTGGTCACCATCCCCACAAGAGGAGAAAACATACTTGATCTCATCATCACGAACATGGGAGCACAATGTTCAACACCGGAAGTATACCCCTCACTGGTGAGATCAGATCACAAACTAATCTCGCTGGAGGTCCTCATCCCACCCCCACCTGAAATAAAAAGACCACAGTAAAGAACTTCTCGAAAGCCGACTTCACACTTCTAAAGACTAGTGTGGTCTCCTTTAAGGCCCCCGAGCCGGCGGAAAACAGTACCCAAGCCGCTGAATCACTTACAAATGCCTTTTACCAGCACCTACAGGACTGCATGGATAAGGCAATCCCAAGCAAAACAAAGACTCTTTGTACCAAAGGCAAGCGTCCAGTTTGGTGGACCCCAGCCATAAACAAACTCTACAACAAAAGAAGGAAGCTACTACAAGAGAGAGCAAAATCCTTAAAAGGTAAGACACCTTTGATCACTACAAGTAAAAAACTAAGAGCTCTCATAAAATCATCCAAAGCAAACTTTGAGAGAAAAATAGCTAAAGACTCAAAAGACAATCATAAGGCCTTCTTCAGCTATGTTAGAAACCTGGGAGGAAACTCCCAGATATGCTCAGAACTAGTTCAAAATGATGTGAAGATTACTGATCCTACAGACATTGCCAACATACTGGCTGACAGGTTCAGTGCAAACTTCTCCCCAAAAGGAGAGATATCTATACCAAACGATTGCAGCCCCCCAAACATCTCTAACGCCCAAGTGAGAACTGCTCTCTCCAAAGCAAAAAACACAGCATCCATGGGACCTGATGGTGTCCCCGGCTGTGTGATCCACGAACTCAACGAGGAATTAAACCCACAGCTAGGACAGCTGTTTAATCATAGTCTCACCTCTGGATACGTACCCAGGGAGTGGCGCACTGCGACAGTGGTCCCACTTCATAAAGGCGGTGCCTCCACCGACCCTGGAAACTACCGGCCCATTAGCTTGACAAGCCTTATCTGCAAAGCCATGGAGAGGATCATAATGGATCTCCTAAACAAAGACATAGGGAATTTGCAGACTTTGGATCCAACCCAGTTTGGCTTTGTCAAAGGCAGATCATGCCTTTTAAACTTGGTTGACTTTTTCGAAACAGTCACCAAAGCCATTGATGAGGGAAAGGCAGTCCATACAGCATACCTCGATCTGGCGAAAGCTTTCGATACAATACCCCACTCGGGTATCATTGAAAAACTCATCAGCTTAAATGTTAACCCATACATCACAAGATGGGTTGCAAACTGGCTGAGTGACAGAACCCACAGGGTCAGAGTTGCTGGCGCCATGTCAGACTCTAAGCCTGTCACAAGTGGTGTCCCACAGTCCTGGGCCCACTCTTGTTTGGCATCTACTTCTCCGAGGTACAAGCAAACACAGGAGGGTTATGGCTGACAAAGTTTGCAGATGACTGCAAACTGGGCGCCATAGTCGAAAACACATCTGACACAGGTATCCTTCAGAAGGGTCTCACAGAAACGGATAACTGGTGCCAGAGCCATGGCCTAAAGTTAAATGCCAAAAAATGCATAGTCATACCCTTCGGGAAAAACAAGGTTACCCCTAGCTACCATATAGGTGGCAATCCACTGAGCACAGAAGAAGTTATTTAGGGACCTGGGGACCCAGGTTGACAGTAGCCTGTCATTCGACACCCATGTAGCTAAAGTAGTTAGGAAGACCTTCTACATTGCCCACCTTATCATGAAGGAATTCACATCTAGATCAAGGGAGGTCATAGTTTCCTTGTACTCATCACTCATCAGACCAATGATTGAGTACAATGCCCCATTAGGAATGTATCTGACCCGACACTTGCAGCAGCTGGAGAGGCCACAAAAGTTCCTCACCAAAAGGATAAAGGGTCTCAAAAATCTGTCCTATGCTGCCCGACTGAAAGAACTTCAGCTCTATTCAGTCGCTTACCGCTTGCTCAGAGGTGACCTGTGCCTGACATACAAGGCCGTGTCAAACCCAGATTTGATGAATATGCTTCACCTCAATAAATCTAGATCCGTCAGAGCCACAAGGGCGGGAGACTTAAACCTCGACACGGCTATTAATAGGACGTGCTGGAGGGATAGATTCATCACCCAAAGACTCCCTATGCTGTGGAACAAAATCCCGGTATATGTGAGGCAGAGCACCTCGCTGGCCTTGTTCAAGAGAAATCTTGACCAATGGATGGGAGATCGCAGATATACCCCAGGGATTACCTCAGTGTCACTGCTCGACAGAGGCACAGCAAAATAATGGGTATAGTTCCCCATACTAAAGGGGTGGTGTAAGCCACAAAACTATGGGCTAGGCTTGTAAATGCCCTCGGGCAGATAGCCTAGTATAAACCTATGAACAAAATGAGGAGACATGTTCAGAATCACATATGTCCCTTAAAAGAACTTTTCATGTCAGGTGGAATTAAATGCTGCATGCCACCTTGTGTTTAAAAGCCTGTGTTAGTAATAATTTGTTTAAAAATTAATACCACTAAGATAAGGTGTGGGACTTGCATGTTTATATTTCTAATACATTTTGTGTCATAATTAAGAATATTTTAAGTCGCACATTATTTGGATTTTTATTTTCTGAAGTCCTGTTGCTTGATGAATGAAAGTTCCTAGACCAATAAGTTTACTATTTTTCTATTTTCAATACTCTTAATCCTAATTTTTTATATTTATTTTTGTGTTTTTATGTGACTGTGCTGATATTTTTATTTATCCTTTGTTGACTGGGTTATAACCCCACAAGGCTAGTCAACTGTTTTCATGAGAAACCAGATGTGAATTTTATACTGCTAGGGGAAATTTGGTCAGGGCATTAGAGAACTTACCCTACTCTTTTCGGTAGGTACCGTGGAATATTTTACATCCATCTGAGCTACCACCAACTTAAGCAGATGGAGCCTGAGTTTAACATCTCATCCAAGGGACAGTAGGTATTTTTTTAATATTCCTAGAAACTGTAATTCTTAATTAAATATATGCAAGTCCACCTTTTCTGTCATTCGTATTTGCTGTTCAGAGACTTACACTCACGAGCCTCTGAGTATCAAATGATTACCCATTGAAAGACCATTCTGTAGAGTATGTGCACTTTTGTAATGGAAAAAAATTAGTTAACTATCCAGCAGTCAGAATATAAAGCCGGTCTTCCTTTGCTGGTTAGAAACCTATTCAACTGCCCTTTCTCAAACTAACCTTTGAGCTGCGGACCATGAGTTGTCCTCATATTAGGTGTTATGCATCCCAGTCCTGGTCCAACTCCTTTGCCGTTTTCAGACCATAAAAGTAGCATATCACAGTATGGCATGTTTAATAAGTTCCACTAGTTGGGACTATGGGTATTCTCACATTAGACAAACATAACTGCTTTTACAGATACCCAGCTCAGACCTTGTAGTATCATTCCATTTTGATATCACCTCAAACTGTAATATCTTCCAAAGCAGGAAAGAGGGTAAATGAATATGAGGCAGAAGTATTTGTAACAAATAGCGCACTCTTCCATATTTACTGGACATCTCACCTAGTCATAAAATGGTGGCCCCATCTGGATATGTGCAGGCTTCATTGGCAGATGTCTAAAACTTCATATGTTCATCCTTTGGAATCCTCCCCTTTATAGTAGAAGCATTAATTCATTGTTTTCTTCTGTTCTGCCACATTTGCACACAGTCTTTGTACTTTAACCCAATCCAGGATGACCCACAACAGCCTCGCCCACACAACCATTAATAACATCTCACTTCTGCAACTCTAGTAAAACAAGAAAATTATGCAGAAATCCAACCAAAGGCACGACATGGCAGACCGTCTAAGGTAAAAATATACATCTGATGATGATAATCTTCATTCATTACTGATGGGTTATGCCAGCCAATATCAAGCTCGCGTCAGCCAAAAACTCTCGAGCCAAGGTCCTACCCAGAATGCTCTGCTCTGTTACCTCAGATCTCGTTTGCCGTATTGCTGAACAGCCGTGTCATGCCACTCTCAGCTGTCTAATTTTTGACAGTTTATATATTATTACTCTAATTTTTTCTCAAATGTTTATTCTAATATTTTCCTACCCTGTTGCACACTTTACACTCTCTTCCTTTAGTCTTTTCCCTTTGTTACCCTCTTTTCTTACCTTGTAGTAATTCTCCATTATCATCGTTGGTCAACCTTTCTTTTCTCTTTTTACCCTTTTCTTGGGTAGCGGTTATTCTTCCTTTTGCTACTGTGCTTCTTCACACCAGCTATGTCAGATAAGAAAAATTCCATTGGTTTCAAGCAGTGCAAGGATTGCGGCCGTAAGTTACCACTATCTGATGGCCATGACTTGTCTACTGTCTTAATGTCTCCCACTTGACTGTAGATTCTCCGTGTGGGATTTGTAAAAACTTCTCTACCTGGACTCTCAACAAGAGGAAGAATAAGTTAATTTTGAAAGGTCTCCTCAAGTCTCCTTTCTCTGAGGCTATTTCTGGGTCGGAGGGCTCACCCCCTCCTGTTAAACCCCGCAAGAGGCGTTCTTCCTCTTGTTCATCAAAGTCACTCCCTTCTTCTCCCTCTGGAGATCGTAGGGAGTCGACTCGAAAGAAGGTGAAATTGATTACAACTGTGGCGCTGCCACCTGGGACCCTGTCTGCTCCAGGCTTGGCACCACCCAAAATGATCCTGACTTCAGCCATGTCTCCTTTATCGATATCTGCACCGGAGTTCCCGGTGCAGACAACTATGGATGTTCTTCGTGTTTAACTGTTACAGTCAACACATTTGAGTTATCTGCTTGCTGTAGCCCTCAGTCGGCCTGATTATCAGTCTTGGGTCCTGTGTCGGTTGCTGTCTCATCTTCCGTGACGTCAGGTAGTCGGGGGTATAAAGCATACAGCCAACGCCATTACATCAGTCTGTCTTGCCGTGCAGTGCCCGAAGCAGAAGCATTTCGCAAGTGCCGGTCGGCAGACTCCTGAAATTTTCACTTTTGAGTTTCAGAACCGAAGTCTTCAACTAAAGCTAAGTACCCCATTGGGGAAACTTTTTCTTGCTCTAATCCGATGTCAGTAAAAGTCAATAATTGTATTTCTTGTGGAAAACAAATACCTCGTAAAGATTTTCATTCGTACTGTATTCCTTGCCTAGGCCCTGACCACGATGTACCTCGCTGTCGGTTTTGTGCCTTATTTAAACCACGAACTATTCGTCGTTGGTACATTTTCGCTTCTAAATATTTTGGTACTCTGTTCAACTATCCAGGTATGTCTTCGGTAAGCCACCCGACATTCTGAAAAAATGCAAAGATAAAGACAGACAGGCCACCTAGGTCCAAAGCTGCCGATGACGCTTCTCCTAAGCTAGTCGCCGGTACTCAGTGAGGCGCTTTCACAGCCCCTGATACCCGCTACTTCAGATTCGCAGGCCTCTACTGAGACTCTTTCAGAGTCCGGTATGCCGCGAGATGCTTCAACTGTGGAACCTGTGGATGTCTCTACCTTGGATGGGTCCGAAGCCGCTGTGCAGTCACCGGCTTCTGAGGGGTGTATTCAGGCCTACTGGCTTGCATATTAAACCAACGCCATCTTCTTCTTCTAGGCCTAAAACTCGAACCATGCCTAAGAAACAGACGCCCAGACCACATGGCCAGGCCTCAATGCCTAAAAAACAAATAAGAATGGCTGTAGACCTTATTACTTTAATCAGGAGAAGCCAACCTTCCCCCCCTAAGAGACCTAGGACTGAATTTGCTTATGATACTCTTGACCAGGATTCTGAAATTTCTGTCTCCTCTGATGACCAGCATTTACTCTTATCTACCTATGAGGATTCTGATGCAGAGGACTCTATTACCTCTGCTTCACCCCCTGAGGATTTTTCTTTTGGTGAAACCTTGCATACTCTTGGGGAACATTTTCACTGGGAAAGCCAGGATTACTCTGATTCTATAAATAGGCTTAGAGATTTCTTACTCCTGCCCCAGCACAGGCCTTTAGCTATCATTCCTGACGTTGATGCCTTTTCGGAATCTAGTTTGGCCCCTGATTCCTTACCTCCTGCTCCCA
This sequence comes from Protopterus annectens, assembly GCF_019279795.1. Lineage (NCBI taxonomy): Eukaryota > Metazoa > Chordata > Ceratodontiformes > Protopteridae > Protopterus > Protopterus annectens. Next base: position 310,573,049 of record NC_056746.1, on the reverse strand, counting down.
GAAAACCTGATAGATATTACAGGGCTCCTGATTCTCTTAAGTTCCTTTTTAAAAATCGTACTGCGGACCCTGAGACCATTTCACAGGGACCCAAGGGCATTAAGGCTGCTACTGCCAAAAATCCTACCCCCTCTGGTAAGGATTCCAGGGCCCTGGATAGATGGGGTAAGAAGGTATAAACCTCTGCAACCTTGACCATCAGAGCCTTAAATTGCCGGTTTCATATGTTAAAGTATCAGCAGCATATCACTGGATTACTTAAACAGAAAATGATGTTAATTCCTGATTGTGCTGGAAATAAGGATTTACAGGATTTAATGCATTCTTCTGAACAGATTGGAAAACATACTTTGCAATGTGGATTTGATTCACTAGAGGTATCTTGCAGGGCTGCTGTCACCGAGTCTGTACTTAGAAGGCATGCTTGGCTTAAGGAGCAATCTTTGCCAGATCTTGTTAAAACTAAATTGCTGGATGCTCCCTTAAATCAGGACCGCCTGTTTGGCGACAGAGCAAAAGAAGTTCTTAAAAAGATGGAGGAAAAAGCCAAATCTATGCAAACTGTTAAAGATTTCTTACAAGTGCAGCCTTCAAGATTTAGTAGGCATTGTGTCAGCTACATATTGTACTTATTTCACTGCCTGCACTTTAACAAAGTCGTTTTTGGGTTTAAATTACCTGTTTTAACTGTTGTAGGCTACACATTCAAGTGTGATAGCCATTTCTGTGCATTTAAATTGATTTTTTGATTTTATCTATTTTATTTTCTGAAAAAAATATATACCTGTTTTCCCGCCTTTCTAAGCTAGTTTAGTCCAGTTTTCAGGTTAGTGCTGAATTCAGGGTTGTGTTACAAGGTTCTGTGTTTGTCCATACCTTACTTGGATAGAAGGAAGTTTCTCTGTTCACTGTGAGAGAGGGAGCTTTGAGCAGCCTATCTGTCCATGGAGGAGTGGTTTCAGCCCAGAAATTAGTAGTTTATTGGCCATTTTGGGCTAATTTTTATCTTTTTCATTTCCCTACTATAAAACCCACATTTGTGTGGTTTTGCACACCGGGCAGCGCCGGTTAGCTGGAGTATAACTATTCTTGGCTCCACGAAGTGTACTCTTCAAATTTTCCCTTGGAACTAGACAAACCTTCAATTTAAGCACTCAACTCATTCACTTCTCATCCCTGCACTTGCCCAAAACTCATAGCAAGCACTAATAAACCTTAGCACTAGACCCTCCTATACTGTAGAGAAGGACAAGGCTCTCTCTTTGACCTTACCAGCCAGTCAGTAAAACAGTTCACTGTACCTATCCAGGCATGTCCAAAGGGCAGTTTCAGGTGTACTCTCCAGTCCAGCTGGTGAATCTGAGCATTTGGAGGCAATGTTACAATTGCCTCATGTACACAGACAACCCTCTCCTCCTTCCACCAAACACTAATACATGCGAGATGCAATTATACAGCCAAACTGGAGGCTAAGCTCTCTCAACCCAAGACTAGACCAGGCAGTCAAGAGGAGAAGAGAATTACTTGCATCACACAACCAGTCTCGCATAGATCTATGAAACCAGCACTGGCAAAAAACACACACAAATACACAAAAACATACTCTGAGGCTCTATAAATAAAAATCTGCAAAAGCAACAGAGACCTCCAAAGCAGACATCCAAGCAGCCTCCATCCCCCAACACAAACCATGAAGCACATACTTCACAAAACCAGTGTGCCACACAATCACAGTCCTTAAGGCAGAATAACATACCCAACACACTAGTAATAGGTGACTCTATAGTCAGGCACACTGACGTCCCACTCACTAGGCTGAACAAGGAGAAGGTTACTGTTAGTTGCCCGTCTGGTTCCAGGATCCGCCACATAACACAAGCACTCAGGTCACTCCAGAGCAAGTACAGATATGACTGTCATTGTCCATGTTGGTGTGAATGACCTGAGCCGTACCTCCCTGGACTACATGGAGAGACATGGAGGGAGCTCTCTGATCACGTAGCCCAGGCTGGTATGACCCTGACCCTAAGTAGCATCCTGCCCTCACCAAGAATGATACCACGGTATAGGGAAAAAATTGTCAATTTCAACAATTGGCTAAGCTTCTGGTGTCATTCAAAGAGGATCCAGTGTCTGTCAGCCCGGGATGACATGCTCGACAAGCCACGCTGCTTTGCTAGAGATGGCTTGCACCTGTCACCCTTAGGCTTTCGAGTACTGGCCAAGGCTCTCGCCACCCCCATAGTGCCTTTTTTAGGCAAGGCACAAAAGATAAACCCACCGCCGTAAATAGCACAAGTAACAAAAAACTAAGAGTAATGCTGCTCACTGCCAGAAGTCTAAACCTCAAAATGCACACACTCGAGGCACTCCTCAGTACGGAGAAAATCGATATATGTGCAGTAACGGAAACCTGGTTTAAGGCTCCAGAGAGCACCCCAGCACTACCAGGCTACAACTCATACCATACATTTCGGCCACAAAACCCAGACAGAAATACAAAAGGCAGGGGAGTATCCATATTCATCAAGGATACCCGCACTTCCAGGTTAGTGGCACAGCATGATGCTTCAGAGATCATCCACGTGCAACTAACAACGGGCAAAACTGCTATTCAAATTATAGCTTGCTACAGATCACCCACCATGCCCCAGGCCCCCCACTCCACATTCCTGGAAACACTGGGAAACATAAAGGTCCTACCAAACACCCTGATATTGGGTGATTTCAATTATCCAAACATTAAATGGGAGAACTACTCAAGTATGAACTCCCTAGCCCAACATTTCCTAGAATTTATAAACTCTGATGTCCTGGATCAACTGGTTAACACCCCCACCAGAGGTGACAAACATATTGGACCTGGTCATCACCAACATGGGTGACCAGTGTTGCACACCCGGAGGTCAACCCCTCGCTGGTTAGATCTGACCATAAACTAATCACTCTGGATATCCGCATTCCGCCACCACCCCCGGTCAAAGAAACCACCATGAAAAACTTTTCAAAATCAAACTTCACATTACTTAAGACCAAGGTGGGAAGTTTCAAAGCCCCCATGCTAAAGGATAACGCTGTCCAAGCTGCAAATTCCTTTATTAATGCACTCTACGGGCACCTACAAGAGTGCATGGATCGTGCTATCCCAAACAAATCCAAGACTCACTCCTCCAAGAAAAGGAAACCAGTCTGGTGGACCCCTGCCATAAACAAGCTATACAATAGAAGGAGGAAACTAGTACAGAAAAGAGTAAAATTCCAAGAAGGGAAGACATCCCTGATCAGTATCGGCAAGAAACTACGTTCCCTCATAAAATCATCCAAGGCTAGCTTCAAAAGAAAAATTGCAATGGACTCCAAAGATAACCACAAGGCATTCTTTAGCTATGTCAAGAATCTTAAGTGGCAATTCTCAGATCTGCTCGGATTTCGTGCAGAATGGCACAAAATACACTGAATCGATCGATATAACCAACATCCTGGCAGACCGGTTCAGTGCAAACCTTACCCCCCTCTCACCCCCAAAAGAGACCATAACTATACCAGAAGAATGTAGTGCCCCTGAAATCACAGACACTCAGGTTAAAACAGCCCTTTCCAAAGCCAAAAACACAGCATCAGTGGGACCGGGCGGTGTCCCAGGCTGCGTCCCACATGAGCTCAAAGATGAACTTAACCCCTCACCTAAACAAACTGTTTAAACTCAGCCTCTCCACAGGCTATGTACCCACAGAGTGGCGCACAGCAACGGTTATTCCGCTTCACAAAGGTGGAGTCATAACGGACCCCGGGAACTATCGCCCTATAAGTCTGACTAGCTTGGTCTGCAAATCTATGGAGTGCATCATCATGGATCTCATTAACAGAGACGGTGGAAACCTCCAAACACTGGACCCAACCCAGTTCGGCTTTTAGGGCAGATCATGCCTCCTAAACCTTCTTTGAGACAGTTACCAAGGCTATAGATAAGGGAAAGGTGGTCCACACAACCTACCTAGACCTCGCAAAGGCCTTCGACACTATTCCCCACTATTATAGACAAGCTCACCAACCTGAACATAAACCCCTACTTCACGAGATGGATTGCCAACTGGCTCACAGACAGAGAACCCACATGGTAAGAGTTGCGGGATCTAGGTCTGACTCTAAACCTGTTACAAGTGGCATTCCCCAGGGCTCAGTCCTAGGACCCCTCCTGTTCAGCATATACTTCTCAGAGGTACAGGCAAGCACAGGAGGACTATGGCTCACCAAGTTCGCAGACAACTGCAAACTAGGGGCTATAATTGATTCTCCGGCTGACACAGGCATCCTCCAAAAGGGTCTCATTGAGACGGATACCTGGTGTCAAAACCATGGTCTCAGGCTAAATGCATAGTCATCCTCTTTGGAAAAAACAAAGTACCCACCAAGTACCACATAGGTGGTAGCCCCTAAATACGGAAGATGTAATAAGGGATCTGGGGACCCAAGTAGATAGTAACCTCTACTTTGATAATCACATTTCCAAAGTGGTTAGAAAATCCTTCTATGTGGCCCACCTAATCACAAAAGGGTTTGCATCCAGATTGAAAGAGGTCATTGGGTTCCTTTACGCATCACTCATCAGACCCATCATAGAGTACAGTGCCCCATTTGGGATGTACTTTACAAGACACCTGCAACAACTGGAAATACTACAGAAGTTCCTCGCCAAGAGGATCACTGGCCTCAAGCAGATGCCCTTTGCAGCTCGACTGAAGAAACTCCAGCTGTGCTCTGTTGCATACCGCCTACTCAGAGGTGATCTCTGCCTGACATACAAGGCCATGTCCAACCCAGAATTGATGGATAATGCTCCACCTAAAGAAAATCATATCCCCTTGAGCCACATACTCCAGGGATCTAAACCTCACCACAACAATAAATAGGAAGTGCTGGAGGGATCGATTCCTGTCCCAGAGACTTCCCATGCTCTGGAACAAGATTCCAATCTACATTAGGCATAGCTCCTCGCTAACCCTCTTCAAGAGAAACCTTGACGAGTGGATGGGAAACAAAGTTTACCCCAGGGATCACTTCAGTGGCTCTGCTGGACAGAGGTACAGGGAACTAATCTAAGGGGACGGCAAAAGCCAACACATTCTGGCTAGGCTTATAAATGCCTTCGGGCAGATAGCCTAGTACATACCTATGAACCTATTTGCCTTCTAAAAATTTGTCCTTTCCTGCCTCTTCCAGGCCTTCTCAGTTCAAACCCAGGATTCAGTCCCAGGGTATGCACAGGACTAAGCAGAGGGGGGCTCCCACTTCTAAATCAGAGAGTAGTAAGACTCCCCCCTATGGTAAGCTGTCTCAGTGCCTTAACTTTAAAACTTCCAAGCACTTTTCAACTGACTGCCCTTTTAGGGGGAAAGATTGCTCTGCAAGCAAAAAAACTGGGAACTCATTACCCAAGACAAATGGGTTTTAAACATAGTTTCCCAAGGATAGAGATTTCACTTCCACATGCTTCCAACCCCAAACGGTTGGCCAGATCTACTCCCAAAACAGTGGGCAGCGGCTCAAAAGCAAATACTCTCTCTCTCAAGATTAAAGGCTATTCAGACTGTACCAGAAGAGGAAAAGGGGACAAAGTTTCTACTCAAGACTTTTCCTGGTACCCAGAAAAGACAACTCATGGCGTCCTATCCTGGACCTGTCTATCCTAAACACATTTTTGGTGATTCCAAAATTCAAGATGCTAACTTCACCATTTACTTCCCATGGTAGGCAAAGATGCTTGGTTGGCAACACTGGATTTAAAGGAAGCCTACCTGCGCATCCCAATCTGGGAATCTTGCAGAAAATACCTATGCTTCAAAGCAGGCTGCATGCACTATCAGTTCTATGCACTGCCCTTTGGCTTATCAACTGTGGCCAGGGTATTCACAAAGTGCCTAGCTCCAGTCATTGCATTTTGCAGGCAAAGAAATATTCAAATATACCCATACCTGGACGATTGTCTAATTCAGGCAGAAAGCCAGGACATAATTCTGAATCATCTGATATTTGTACAAAAGGTGTTAACTTGTCTGGGGTACACCATAAATGAAAAGAAATCACATCTGGTACCCTGTCAAATTATATTCCTGGGAGCAAGCTTGAACACAACTTCCCTGATGGCTTTCCTCATGCCAGAGAAACAAATTCATTTGACAACTTCAAACTAGTGGCCACAAAAACCCTGCTATCTGCAAGGCAAATACTGCAAGCCTTGAGGTTCATGGCCTTGTGCATTCTACTAATTCCATATGCAAGACTGCATATGAGGAATCTACAATGGTATCTAAAAAGCTTATGGTGTCAACATTCAAAGGATCTAGAAGCAATGATTCCTATCATACCTTGCCTACTGTTTGAATTCCTTTGGTGGGCGGAGGCCTGCCACCAAAAAAGGGACTACCATTCACTCTACCCCCTGCCGCCCAAACCCTAACAGACGCATCAGACTATGCATGGGGGGGCTCACCTGGCAGGGAAGTGCATTCAGGGCAAATGGAACCCAAGTCAAATGCACCTGCATATCAATCAAAAAGAAATGTTAGCTGTACAGAATGCTTTGACAGCCTTCAAGGACCACATTCTTCCAGGAGAATTAATGGTAAAGACAGACAACACCACTGTTATGTGGTACATAAACAAGCAGGGGGGTACCCATTCTTACCCCATCTGCAGACTAGCCATGGCTCTGTGGAACACAGCCTTGAACTACCAAGTGCATCTACAGTCTCAATTCCTGCCTGGAAAACTAAATGCACTGGCAGACGAACTAAGCAAACCTCTCGTGGACCCACATGAGTGGAAACTGGAACCAATGATTTTTAACATGTTGATCAGATAATGGGGGATCCTGGATATAGGCCTGTTTGCCTCGCCCCAGAACTTACCAATTGGACATATTCTGCACAAGGACTCCCCACAAACAAGCTTGGAAAGTGGATGCTCTGTCCTTCAGCTGGAAAAATCTATCAGTTTATGCCTTTCCTCCTCTGCCTCTCCTCTCCAAAGTGCTACTAAAGATCAAACAGGACAAACCAAGGATGATACTGATTGCATCAGACTGGCCACGCCAATACTGGTACCCCCTCTTGTGCAGTGCGTCACAGCTGGCCCCATGGCACCTGCCTCAGACCCCTACCCTGCTGTCTCAGCAGGAGAGCCAGATTCTGCACCCCCAGCTTCAAACCCTGAACCTGGCAGCCTGGCTAATTACCTAATCTCTCCGTTACCATCCCTCCGTAAACAAGTGTTGGATGTCATTTTGGAGGCAAGGAGGCTTAGTACTAGAAAATCTTATGCTGAAAATTTGAAAAGATTGTGAGCCTGGAACCAAACTCCAAGGGATGGTCACAACAGCCAAATTTACCTCAGATTCTTCAATATTTAACTGAAATGCTTCACAAAGACTTTTCCTTTTCCTCCATCAAAATTCACGCCTCAGCCATTTCAGCTCATTACAACACAGAACCACCCCTCTTTTCTCACCCACTGCTCAAGCAGTTCCTCAGAGGGGCCAAAAATTAAGTCCACCCAGGAGAGCCCCAGCTCCAGCCTGGGACCTTGATTTTGTATTGGAAAAACTCTCTCTTCCCCCTTTTGAGCCAGCTTCAACTGCAGATTTAAAATTCCTTTCTTGGAAAACAGCTTTCCTTTTAACAATCACTTCAGCAAGAAGGGTATCTGAATTACAGTCCCTTATAGCAGTGGAGCCTTTCATCATATTTCATCCGGACAGGATGTTTCTCAGGACCACTCTCTCTTTCATGCCCAAGGTGGTATCTAGTGTGGCTCTTAAACACTCCATTCACTTGCCCACCTTCTTTTCTAATCCACAGAGCAAAGGGGAACTGATACTGCACTCCTTAGATGTGCACAGACAACTTAGATTTTACTTGGACAGGACTAAACCTCAAAGGAAATCTGAACAACTGCTGGTGGCATTTGCTGCAGGAACAGAGGGGAAGGCTATTTTAAAGCAAACCATTTCTAAATGGATAGGCCATTGCATTGATTTCTGCTATAAGCACCATGGAAAACCTATCCCACAGGGGATTAGACCCCATTCAACCAGGGCTGCATCTACCTTTATAGCCTTTCTCAGAGGTGTCCCTACCAGAGACATCCTAGAAGCTGCTACCTGGAGTTCTGTACATACTTTCACCAAGCATTACCATTTGTCAATCTTCTCTAAATCCAGAGCTGGCTTTGCCACTGCAGTCTGGCAGGGCCTTATAGTTGGTGCTAATTGTATCTAAATTCCTCCTCCCATCCTTAGTTTGGGAATCTACCCAAATGTGATGACTGCAACAGTGAAACACGAAGAACATAGTACAGTTGTGTACACTTACCATAAATGTAGATGTTCGAGTGTATTCACTGTTGCAGTCCTGGTTACCCTCCCTCCAGCCCCTTGACTTCCTTTGGCTATACCTCTATTCTCCTTTACTGTACTTAAAAGCTTTTTGGTGTATTTGCTTTTTTGTTGGAGGTATAACCTTGTATATATATATATATATATATATATATATATATATATATATATATATATATATATATATATATTTTATTGCTCCCCATCAAGGGGGGCATCTGACATCTGGGGCAAGAAAAACTGATGTAATGGCGTTGGCTGCATGCTTTATACCCCTGAATACCTGATGTCAAGGAAGATGAGACAGCAACCGACGCAGGACCCAAGACTTTGATAATGAGGCCGACTGAGGGCTACTGCAATCAGATAACCCAAATGTGATGACTGCAACAGTGAATACACTCTAACATCTACATTTATGGTAAGTGTACACAACTGCACTTTCTGACAGTTCTGTTGCAACCCCTAACAGCACCGTCAGTACAGGTTCAGTCCCCTTCGGCACCATTGGTACAGTCACCTTCGGCTCCAAGTATGACTCTTCTATACTCCATGGCACAGACTTTTTCGGCACCGACATGTACTTTGGTGCAATCCTTCTCGGCACCGTCCTTATTGCCGGTGCAGACACTTTCCACTATGGCACCGTACCCTTGGGGGCAGACATTTGCTTTTACAGTGCAGACACCTTCAACTACTACGGTGCTGACATCTTCGGCGCAGACCTTTTCCACATCATTTTCTTCGGTGAAGACTTCCTCGGCTCCGAGCTCTGCAACTATTCAATTAGCAAAGACAAAATATTCCCCTTCACTAGATCCTTTTTCAAGCAGTCAATATAGTCCTTTCCTAGAAAGGCCAGAATCGCCATCAGCCTTCTCCATGAGGTCAGCAAAAGTCTGTCTGAGCAGGATGTGTTGCAGCTTGTTGACCACTTGCTTTTGGCCAGAGGTCTCTCTCAGCTGTTGAAGTCCACGTTCCCTCATTCAGGTGAACGTATTTTGCCTCAAACCCCAACATATACTCCTCCTCCAACTTCCAACCAAGTTTCAAAGCCTATTACTGCGACAGCAGCTTCCCTCCCTCTGACTCCAAAAGTGGATCTCACTTTGGAACCAGTAGTCCTTGTGGTTTTCAGTGCTCTGGGCATCAGGCTCTTCTCAGGCCAGTGGCTGTGCCATTGGGGAGGGCATTCCTGGCTCCATGCCAATTTTTTTATGGCACCTTTCGGGGATGTTGTCTTACGGTTCACGATCCTCTTGAAACTTCTGGTCTGGGGGCGGGCTTGTCGGGGCTGGGTGTGACCCTGGTTCTGAGGTTGTCATGCTCAGTTCTGGGTTCCGATCCCTCTTTGGGCAAGCCAGCCTTCCAGGCCATGGAGAGGGCGCTTGCCTCTGCTGACAAAGCTCATTTGTTGGGGTCCTGTCTCCGCTCTGTGCCGCAACTGCCACAAGCTTCAACCCCAGGACACTGGGCACAAGACCCTCAGGTCTCTCCTCCTCAGGAGACCCCCTCTTTGCAGTCTTCCCCAGAACCTCCCACTGAGGAAGCAGCCCGCAAAGCATTGTGTAAGAGGAAGCATATGGACTCCACTGAGGTTTCATTGACTGAAGATACGAATTTTGATAACAGGGAAGGGTCCCCACGGTCACCCTCTGATGAGGTGTCCTGTGGTGACATCCTCGATCCTTAGAGGGGTGACTAGAAGCCCTCTAATCCTTCCTCTGAGGAATCCGTATTCTTGAAGGCTTTTCTTGCCCCCTACCTCCTGGGTCACCCTGCCTGCCGAAGAGTTCGTCCAGCTCATTGTGCAGCGCGCATGAATGGCTCCAGATACCATGGAAGTGATACCTATGAAGCCAGATAAAATATTGCCCCCGTTGAGCACCCCCACTGGTCACGTAGTCTTCCAGTAGATGCTATGGTGGCAGCTGCTGCTAAGAATGATTTGGCAGAAGAGAGCCAAACTGTCCCGCCTAACAAGGAGTCTCGTGCGATTGACAGATTAGGGAAGAGTGTGTTTGCTTCATCGACCTTCGCCGTAAGGTCTTTGAATTATTTGGCACATTTTACCAGGCTTCAGCGAGATCTTATCAACCAGCTCTCTAACACCTTGGCAGGAGCTGTTTCTGACTAAGTCCATGATAATGTGGCTTCTCAGATAGCCACCCTAGAGTCCATTTCCGGCTCTTCCATGTGCCTTATTTCTCACGCAACGGAAGGGGCGGCTAGAGCGGTAGGTATAGTTGCCAGACAACATGCTTGGATGTGCCTTTGTGACTTTGCACATTCCTTTAAGGCTTCCGTCATGAATGCCCCCATAGAGGCCGCTTCTTTGTTTGGCCCTAATGTCAAGGATACACTGGCATGGTGCGAACAAGATGGCAAGACCTTGTCTGCCGGTGGTATCAAGACACTCCACTCCTCAGCGATTCTATTCCAGAAATCCAGAGGCACGGAAAGATCTGGCACAAGAAATCACAGGGTTCTTTCCGGGATGCACGTGCCAAGTTTTCTCCTCGAGGTAGAGGGGGAAACTCCAATGGAAGATGCCCTTTTCGGGGCAGAGGTCGTCTGCGAAACTGGGGTTCCAGAGATTTTCTCTGGCCAACCCTGTCAGCGCTTCTAAAGCGTTGCCCGACTGCTCACCTCTGGAAGCGGTCAGGGGTAGTTTCTCCTTGTACCCCGCTGCCTGGCAAAAGATAACAGACTCTTGGGTACAACTAATTATATCCAGAGGCTATCACATCCCCTTCCATCTTTGCCCAGTTTCATCAAGAGTGTTACCCGACATTCCACTCAGTCAAAGGGTCCCCCCAGACCAGATAGGTTCCGGATTTTACTCTGGGTTCTTTTTAGTGCCAAAAAAGACGGGACTGGAGACCAATTATGGACTTCAGTACACTAAACAAATTTGTAAAAACAGAGAAATTCTGGATGGTCATGATTCAGTCTATCCTTCCTCTTCTGGAAGAAGACTATTGCATGTGCTATATAGATCTTCAAGATGCATATTACCACATAAAAATGGACAAATGCTAAAGAAGATACCTCCACTTCCGTATAGGAGCCAGTCATTACCAGTTTCGAGCCTTGCCCTTCAGTCTCTCTGCAGCCCCCAGAGTGTTCACAAAATGCATGGCAGTGGTTATCGCTCACTTGCGACTTCAAGGATTCAAGGCCTTTCCATATCTAGATGACTGGCTCCTTACCGCCCCCAACAAGCGTGTGCTGGAAGAAGCCCTGCAGTATACTCTCTTAACAAGCCTGGAAATCACTATAAACTGGGAGAAATCCAACACAGCCCCAACTTTGTCTTTGGAATTTATAGGGGTACTGTTGGACACAAGAAATTGCACAGCATCCCTTCCAGAACACAGACTTCAGAGAATAAGGCAACAAGTTCAACCGCTGCTCTCACAACAAATCCCCAACTCGATCTGTACTTCAGCTATTGGGGTCAATGGCAGCTTTGATTACCATTGTTCCCCTAGCCAGATTTCTACATGAGAGTTCTTCAATGGCTACTTCTCACTCAGTGGTACCCTCTACAACATCCTTTGTCTTTTCAAATAAGTGCAACTCAGAGATGCAAGCAGGATTTACTGTGTTGGACGTCTCAAAATTCCCAGCATTGGTCTCTCCCTTTCAACCCCCATCAAGTGATAGCCACGGTGACCACGGACGCCTCCCTGATGGAGTGGGGGGGCTATATCAAGGAATCTCTGTCCAGAGCACATGGTCGGAGACAGAGGCCCTTTTGCATATAAATATCCTGGAACTGAGGGTGGTGCTTCTAGCGTTGCAAGCATTACACTCCATCCTTCCATCAGGGCTATTGCGATCCAATCAGACAACATGTCAGTGGTCTGGTGCATCAACAAACAAGGGGGCACTAGATCTTACCCGTTATACCAAGAGGCCATGAGAATATGGCAATGGGCGATAGCTCACAACTGCTTTCTGATTGCAACGCACATTCCCTGGAGCTCCAACGGGATAGTGGACAAATTGAGCAGGTGCATTCTACACCCTCACGAATGGTCCCTCAATCCTCTGATAGTAGCAAAAATTTTCAGCCGCTGGGGCCAGCCTTGCTGTGACGTATTTGCCTCCCCAACCAACTACAAGTGCAGCAACTACTTTGCCCTGATCCCCCCTCGGGGACAGTCACCAAGGGACCCTCTAGTCCACACTTGGCCCTTGGGGTTCTTTATGCCTGTCCTCCTCTCCCCCTCATCTCCCAATTTCTAAAGAAAGCACAACAGTTGAAGAGCAAAGTAGTCCTTATTGCTCCATATTGGCCTCAACAAGTCTGGTTTCCCTTCCTCTGGCCTCACCTGCTAGATCAACCGTGGATCCTCAAGCCATCCACAACATTCATCTCCCATCCACAGGATCAGATTCACCCCAGTCTAGCAACCCTGAAACTGACAGCTTGGTTTCTCCACTTCCTATGATTGCCAGGCATGAAACCCTTTCGTCCCCTGTACGTAATATTCTTATTGCATCTTATAAATCATCAACCAGACTAATCTATCTTAACAAATGGAAGAGTTACTCTCTATGGGCAGCAGATAAGCAAATAGACCCTTTGTCAACCCCGGTCTCGGTGGTATTGGATTACTTATCACATCTTTTCTACTTGGGGTGTCTGCCTCAACTATCCATGTACATTTAGCTGCCATCTCAAATTTTCATATTGGTTTTCAAGATTCTTCACCTATGTCACACAGACTCTATAAGACTTTCTTGAAAGGGGTTATCCACCTAAAACCTCCCTTTAGAGAACTCGTACAACCTTGGGATTTGGCTTTGGTTCTGCAAGCTTTAACAGCTCCACCCTTTGAACCTGCGTCGTTGTATGATGTAAGATGTCTCTCTTGGAAAACTTTGTTTCTGATTGCAATCACATCGGCCAGGCGATTGTCAGAACTTCAAGCCTTATGCATCAAATCTCCCTATCTTATCTTCCATAAGGATAGGGTATCACTGAGAACCAACTCTACCTTTTTACCAAAAGTGGTTTCAGAGCGATCTGTCAACCAGTCTATTGATCTCCCAGTGTTCTTTCCTAACCATTCTAACAAGGGAGAGTATTGCTTGCACTCCTTGGATGTTCATAGGCAAATACAGTTTTATTTGGACAGAACAAAATCTACAAGTAAATGAGACCAACTGTTTCTGGACCTAGACAGGGTCATCCTGTATCAAGTTACATTGGCTTCATGGTTGAGACATTGTATCACCTTTATCTGCAAAAAAAAAAAACAAGCTCATCTTGCTTCATAGAGTCAAAGCACGTTCTACAAGATCTATGGCAACTTCAGCAGCTTTCCATGCTAAGGCTTCCCTCTGATATTTGCTCAGCTGCAACTTGGGCCAAACCTCATACCTTTATTCTTCTTTACAAATTGGACTTGGCCTCCAGAGGTAGAGCTTCCTTTGGCTCCATGGTGCTCAGGAATGTCCTTCCATGAAGGCAACCAAGGTAGCTGGGGGACTCTGTCCCATCAGTAAAGAATGAATGAAGATTAACATCAGATAAAGAAGTTATGTCTTACCAAAACATTCCATCTGTGTTGTTGATCTTCATTCATTACTTCCCACCCTCCGTCCCCCTTCCAGAGGTTCTTGGTTGGTTTCATGTACTCCTTTCTTTTAAGTCTGTTTGACCAAAGGTAGCCTCTGCTTTATCTATCAACTTGCAAACTCGATCTGAGGTAACAGGGAGCAGAACATTCTGGGTAGGACCTTGGCTCAAAAGTTTTTGACTGATGCGAGCTTGATATTGGCAGGCACACTTCCGAGGATGGAACCAATAACCCATCAGTAATGAATTAATGAAGATCAACATACGCAGATGGAACATTATGGTAAGCCATAACTTATTTTTTTAATAAAACAAACACATATAAGCGCTTTCACACTCGGTGCTTCATCAGACCATAAAAACAACCCAAAAACACAACCATATATAACCCCAACAATTAAACGAATCCAGTTAAACTAATCAGTGAAATAAGCCTCTACATTTCAAATGGTGTTTTAGCGAGACCTTCCCATTAATATCTGGTGACTTATCAGCTTGTAAGTTGATGATCCATTGCAATTCCCTCAGCTCTGTGAAGTTCCTTAAATCACCCCCATATTCATTTTCACTAATCACTTCTATAGCTCTAAGAAGAAAAGTATGGACAACACCACTTTCTAAAGTATGTTTAGCTATTGCACGTCTGATATCACCCACCGTAGTATTGTAAAGATGTCATCTTATTCTTTCATAGAAAGTATGATTGCTCTTCCCACATAGAAACAACCACATGCTACACAAGTAGCAAAATAAAGTATATTAAGAGTATGACAGTCTGCTTAAACCTATATGTATAGCTAGTGAGTGGGTGAACAAAAGTGTCACTAAGCTCTATATCCCGACAGAAATTACATCTAAGGCATCTTCTCATGATTTGTTGTATGACAAGCCCTTTATTTAAAATCCGATGTGTCCTATAACAAAATTGTCTCTTTAGTGACTTTTTACTTTTATATCTAAACGTAGGTATATCACCAACAATATCACCTGTGGCTTAATCAGTTTGCAAATTGGAACAGTAATGCATGATTACACTGCGTATAGCTTCAACATCATTAGTAAAATGTGGAGTGATGGGAAGACCTCTAGAGCCATCTGTTTGAGCATTAGAGGAACCTTATGAAAACTAACAAGGATGTGTACACGAGGGTAGGTAAAGAACCCATTTTTACATATAGGGTAGGAAACAACTTTAAGAAACTCTTGGAACAAGGAGAAAGAGGGAAATTACCATACAAAAAAACTGCACCTTGCGGGGCATGTAGCGTGTGTTCTTTTATATGGACTGAGGATACCATTAGACTTAACAATAGTCTTAAAAGTGTGGTGAAGCTTGTTAAGGGGAATTGTAGATCCAACATGCTAGTATATATTGCTATCTGTACTACATATATGGCATATTATATTAGTAAAACTGAGAGACCCTTCAAGGATAGAATTTATGAACATCTATATGAAATTAGAACTCATAGGGAGACCAATGCTCTATATAAACACAGCACTGCATGTTCAGGTGTATCCAGTTTAAGGTTTGGTATTATTGATACAGTTAGGTATGGTTTGCACAAGGGAGGGGGAGACCTCAAGAACCATTTACTATACAAAGAGCTGATATGGCAGCTCAGGCTGAATTCAAACTCACCACCAGGTTTAAATGACTACATCAGTATAAAATCTGTGCTACATAAAAAAGCTGAAAGTATATAATAAACCAAAAGACTATAAATTTTTATATATTTTTTTAAAATTGTTGCACATTTTTATTACTTGTATTTTATCAGTTGAACAATTATATTATTAATGTTTGCATATAGAATATATATGTGTTTATTAAAGTCTTGAAAGGTGGGAAGTCTTTTTAAAATTGGATATTAGGTTTTTGAACCTGTATGCCTTTAAATTACAATTAATGGATTCTTAATTGTTTGTGATTTTATATATAAGTGTATCATGATATCAGTGCTTTCATCTGATGAAGTCTATCTATTAGAAGAAAGCGCTCATCTGTTGTGGTTGGAAGTAAAAAGAATCGATTTTATTACCAGTGTGGTGGTTTGGACTTTATTTCTTTACTACTTGGTTGAGCATTAGAGGTTCCCTGTACATCAAAGTCAGAGAAATATGGCCTGGCCCTAATCCCTGTGGTTAAACTACAGGCTTCCCTGACCTCCCGGTCACCATATCCCCTCTGTCTAAATTTGGACATCAAACTAGTTATGTGAGTAGGTCACTTTCAAACCTCTGGTCAAGGTTGTTTAATCTGGACATCCTGAAGGTTTGTCCTTGCGCAATAGTCTTATAAATAAAAGTAGGGTGCATACTGCCCCTATGTAGGACTGCATTGCGTCTGCAACTGCTCCTAAAATGTCCAGTCTTGAAATGACTGTTAATGTCTCTATATGGTGGCATCAAGGAAATCTATAGAAAACAGGGAGCACTTGCTAGTAAATCTCAAAAATGTAGTAGTGGTGTGAATATAGTCGTCAAACTTCTGTAAACTATCAGATGAACCTTGCCACAACAGAAATATGTCATCCACAAATTTCTATAAAATAAAATAAGACACCTGTGCATGTCCTTGGAAGACTTATTTCTCTTCCCGAGATTCCAAAACCATGTAGGCGTAGCTATTCACACATGCCGTGCCCATAGCCATGCCAACAGTCTGTAGAAAAATAGCATCTTCAAACATGAAAGCAATACTTTCTAAAACCATCTCTAAAAACAGACATAACAAATCTATTCAGATGAAAAATCACTATGATGCTGCAGGTAATCCTTGGTCATCTCAATCCCTATCATGTTGGGGATCACCATAAAAAGTGACTCAACATACCGAGTCACTACAAAACAGTCTGTAATGAAGCCATAACTACTAGTGAAGGCATATAAATCCTTTAAAAACTGTTTACTATCCCTTAAGAAAAAAGGGGCCTCATTCAGAAATGTTCTGAGATGTTTTGCAGTAAATATAGAAAATGGTTGAGTAATCCACCCCCTGCTGACACTATGGGCCTAAGGGGTAGATTAGAAAAATTCTTGTGCATCTTAGGAAGTCCTTGAAAAATAGGTATAACATGATATTCCACTGTTAAATAATTGCATAAGCTAGAAGTTATCAAATGTCTGGCTAAATAATCTGAAAACATATTGTCAATATTTTTCTCAGCATTTTAACAAATTCAACATTAATAGACTTATAAACAAGTCTCATCAGTGAGAAACATAATTCCATTCCTATACTACTCATAATCAAGGAGTACAACAGGCTCCTCCATTATCTGCTGGTCTAACAATAATGTCAACGTCATCTGGTAGCTGCTTTAGGGCTACATTATCATCCTTTAAGTTATAAAATCTATTGTTAACTTTAAATGTCCCACCAGCCGCATTGTGATGAAATAGTCTAAACAGATCTGACTCGCATCTCCTGCAAAAAACATCTAAAGCAGGATTCAGAATGGGTTGAAAAGTACTCTGCTTATGAAAACCGGTAGAATTAGTAGAAAAATTATCATCAGGAAAAATAGGTTTTAGCATAGCATTCCTGGCAAACAACCTAATGTCAAGTACAATGTCACTATATCTTGTTTCTTGTGCCGGTATAACCACACTCCTTCAATACTCCACAAAAACCACTTCAAAAAAAGCAAAAAAAGTCCGCTGGCTTTACCATGAAGGGATAATCCTCCGATTGAATGTGCCACAAGTTGTGGAAAACAGAAGCATAACCAATAGCACCAAAGCAATGGACAAAAACTCCAGTACCACTCGACAGGAACCAAGTAAAAATATTTTAATACAAACGTTACAGCCACAACATAGAATCTTGTGCCGGTATAAATGTTAGACCATGCTCTAGTACAGAAATCTGAAAAGGAGTAAGAGACTTACTCTATAAGTTCACTATCAGGGACTCTTGGCCTACTGAAGGTAATGCTTCATGTTGAAGGATGAGGGAGGGTCGGGTTGCTGTCTCCTCCGTTACCTCCCTCTGCTGAGTGATCTCCCTCTGTCTTCCATTGTCATCCACTTGATTGTTAGAGGTATTGAAGAAAAATCCTGTGGAGTACTCCCTTGTGTTGCATCAATCTGTAGGGCAAAATTAGTTTTTCTCCTTACAACAGGAGGTACAGTAACTGCACCTTCAAAAGTGGAACCGTGAGGATTAAGATCCATTGCAGTTCCCTCAGCTCTGAAGTTCCTTAAATCACCCCCACATTCATTTTCATTGATCACTTCTATAGCTCTAAAAAGAAAAGTGTGGACACCACTTTCTAAAGTATATTTAGCTATTGCATGAAGTAGAACTTGTGGCTGATGTTAAGAGAAAGAAAAGTAAACGGATGATTTTCCGGGGGATGCTTATGTGAACACCCTTGATGATATTGATGGGGTTGCTGCATATGATGCACGTTTACATGCACAGAAGATTAGAAAGTTAAACTGTGATATTTTGGATTTTAAAAAGGGCCAAGTTTTTGCATGGTCATTTCATACGCAAACCACCAATGAGCAATTTGCTTCCGGCTCTGACACAATTGTTGCTGAGCAGAATGAACCGGTTAAAAGTAACCAGACTGAAACCTTTACCACACCTCCAGAAGTTCCAGTTGCGGCCTCCACTACTAATCCTCACAGTTCCACTTCTGAAGGTACAGTTACTGCACCACCTGTTGTAAGAAGGTGCCTTAGATGTAATTTTTGTCTGCATATAGAGCTTAGTGACACTTTTGTTCACCCATGCACTCACTAGCTATACATATAGGTTTAAGGTTTCAGCAGACTGTCGTACTCGTAATATAATTTATCTTGCTACTTGTGTAGCATGTAGTTGCTTCTATGTGGGGAAGAGCAATCATAGTTTTTATGAAAGAATAAGAGAACATCTTTAAATACTAGAGTGGGTGATATCAGAAGTGCAATAGCTAAACATACTTTAGAAAGTGATGTTGTCCATACTTTTCTTTTTAGAGCTATAGAAGTGATTAGTGAAAATGAACGTGGGGGGTGACTTAAGGAACTTCACAGAGCTGAGGGAATTGCAATGGATCATTAGCTTGCAAGCTGATAAGTCAACCAATATTAATGGGAATGTCTCTTTAAAACCCCACTTGAAATGTAGAGGCTTACATCACTGATTAGTTTAATTGAATACATTTGTTAATTGTTGGGGTTTGTATATGGCTGTGTTTTGGGATTGTTTTTATGGTCTGATGAAGTACTTCAAGTGTGAAAGCGCTTACTTGTGTTTGTTTTATTAAAAGTATATTTTTACCTTAGATGGTCTGCCGTGTCGTGCCTTTGGTTGGATTTCTGCATCATTTTCTTGTGTTTTTACTCCTGGCTCCTTTCCAAGGAAATTTCTTATTTTCACTTTCTAGTAAAACAAGTCTAAAATTTATAAACATAACAGCTGATGTCAGTTTTCATTCTGTCCTCAACTGTTGGATTTGGATCTGATTAGCCGATCCGACTCAACCATCACTAAAGCTCGTGGCCACCAAAAACCTCTCGAGCTCCTCCCTTACCCATAATGCACCACCCCCAACATACCCCAGATCTCGTTTGCTGCTTTTTGCGAAAGGACATGGTCTGCCTTAGCTCTCGAGTTTTCTCAGAAAAATGTTTTTTTTTCTCTAAATTTTTCCCATTTTTTTCTATTGTAAATCATATTATATTACTCCCGTACCCCACTTACACTTAGTGTTATATTTGTCTACCATTGTTGGTAATTCTTCCATTTTTTTTTCAGCTATTGTTACATGCTAGTGTAGTCTTTCTTACCATTGCTGGTATTTTCCTTCTTTCACTTTATTTTTAAAGAAAAATAAATCTTTCCTTTTTCTTTCTTTACTTTTTTCTTGTTGCCGGTATGTTTGAAAAAGGACCTTCCGGTTTAAAAAATGTCAGAAGTGTTGGCACAAACTGCCCCTTTCATATGCCCATGTGGTGTTTACTGCTTGGGCCAACAACATCTCCAGGAGGATTGTTTAATTTGTAAGAACTTCAGTCATAGAGCAGTAGCCAGCTGGAAGAATAATGTAAAAGGGATTACTTCCGTCTACCTTTGGTGAAGGTGCTTCTTGTGCTCAGTCCCCCAAAACAAAAACTAAGGGCCCATGACTAAGTCTCCAAGACCATCTACTTACTCGACTTCATCTTTGGAGCCACCAAAAAAGCCAAGATTGGATTCGAAACCTGTTGAGATCCACTCTCCTTTGGATCTGCCCAAGAAGTTTGTGGATCCAAGTTCTTTGAATCTGTCGAAAGTCAATGGATCCAAGTTCTTCGGAGCCTTACATAGGACCCAATTCTTTCCAGGGTAACCTCTCCTTTTTCTGGAAAGATGTTCCATATCAATGTCCCTTGTCTCACCTTATTCTACCAGGAGTTTGACTGAGGAAGATGTGGGCAGAATGATAGATGGTCCTCTTGGCACAGATACAGATGGCTATTCTTCAGCTCCTACCCCTCGGGCCAGGAAGCCCGTCCATCTACCACACTACCACTACTTGCTCCTCTGATCTATCAGGTTGCTTCTGAGTCCCTGGATCCATACCTTCTGGGTCTGTCCAGCATGGATCTGAAGATACTCTTATCTTCAGATCCGAAGCTTTCTCCGAAGTGCACTGGCTCTGACATCTTTGGATACATATGACTATCTGAGCTGAAGCTGCCTTGTCGGGTCGAAGGTATTGGAGTCGACTCAGAGGTTTTTGGAGTAGTCTCTGCCCCTGGGATCTTTGACATTGGATAGCTCTGCTCTGACTTCCTCCTCAGAGATTGCTGTTGGGGCAGAGGGAAGCACTGGTCTAGAAGCCTACCTCCTTCTGTGAGCTGATGTCTCTTTGGAGCAGTCTGCCTCTGAGGTATTGGAGAGTATTCTCTGCTGTGACAGGATGGACGTATCCAACCCCCTTGGATCTTTAGTCTGGTTCTCAAATGTGTCTGAGCTTAGAGCCCCATCATTCTGCGCTACAGGTCAGCCAACTCAAGGACCCCAGACCACCCATCAGGGCTTTAAAATCTCTTCTGACACTTCACTGAAACACCCCACTGAGGAAGTCCCTAGGAAGAGGAAGTGCAAGAGGAGGCACCTAGACCCTCCACGCGTCAGTCACTGAGGATACTGATTTCATTGAAGGAGAAGGGTCCCCAGGATCACCTCCAGAAGATATTTCATTTGGAGACATTCTTGAGATCCATAAGCAGAGAGGCGTTTCGTTCTCCATCCACCCTTCACCAGTAGAATCAGTATTTCTGGAGGCCTTCGGAGCTGGCCCCCATCTATCTCCTGGGTTACTCCACCCGCCAACGAGCTCATTGATTTGGTCTCTGTGCGGGAGTGGAAGGAACCTGACTCAGTTGAACCAATCCCCAAGAGGCCAGATTGCATTCTGGCTCCACCTATTAGGAAGGAATTCTGGAGTAAAGGGGTACCCATGGATGCTATGATCGTCTTGGCGGCCACCAAGAAGGAACTTGCTGAACAAGGTTCATCTGTTCATCCCCCTAACAGAGAATCTAGGGCAATGGACAGATCCTGGGAAGAGTGTATATGCATCAGCGATCTTTGCTCTTAAGTCACTGAACTATTTGGCACATTTTACCAGACTACAGAGAGACTTGGCCAAGTTGAACTTTCAAAATCCCTTTCAGGGGCCATTACTGCTGAGGCTCAGTCTTCTGTAGCCTCCAAGTTGCCTACCCTCCAATCCATTTCAAAATTGTCCATGAGGCTTATCTCACATCCAGCCGAAGGTGCCAAAAGGGCATCAGGGTCAGGCATATCCATTAGGAGGCATGTCTGGATGCGGTTGTGATTTTGTGGAACATTTCAAGTCCTTGTTCATCAGTGCATCCTTTGGCAGCAGTTCATTGTTTGGCCCAAAAGTGAAGGAAACACTCTCCAGGTGTGAAAAGGATGGAAAGACCCTCCTGGCAGGGGTTGTATGTTTTTTGATTCCTCAAAGATCATTTTCCAGGAATCAACGAGGTGGTTGGAAAACGTGCTTCAGAAAGTCCAAGGGTCTTTTCCAGGACATAGATAGTTCTCCTAGGGGCAGAGGGAGGAGCTCTAATGGACGACGACGCCCTATGCTGCAGAGGAGGCCCGCAAAAACAGGGATCCTGAGGTTCTTTCTCTGACGGGGGCCGTATCAGCTCTCATGAAAGGTGGCCTGGTTGTCCTCCTCTAGAGTCAGTCGGGGATAGACTGTTCCTGTACCAGAGAGCCTGGCTAGATATAACAAAAGATACTTGGATGCAGAGGATTATTTCAAGAGGTTATATAATTCCCTTTTCCTTCCACCTTCGATCCGTGTGAAAAATTCCCGATGTTCCACCCAGTCAGAGGGAGAGTAGCATTGCTAGAAATACAAGAGTTCATAGGTTCTTAGATTAGTACTAGGCTGACTGCCTCTGTGGGTCATTTTTTTTTAAGCCTAGCCTGTAACCCCATGTTAAAATCAAACCCTGCACCTTGTGTCTGTAAGGTAAACATCTTAACCATATGTCAACCAGTCCAGGAGGTCCCACCAGACCAGATAGAATCCAGAACTTAAGATTCTTTTTAGTGCCAAAGACGATGGGGGACTGGAGAATAATTTTAGATCTCAGCACCTTGAGCAAGTCAGTTTGACATACAAAGTTTCAGATGGTCGTGGGTTCAGTTAATTCTACCCTTCTTGAGCGAGGACACCTGGATGCGCTCGATAGATGCGTACTATTATTTTATTTATTTATTTTATTTTATTGCATTTGTTTACCGGGAAGGTCCACCTGGCCTAAAAGAGCCCATTTTCAGTGGAGGCCCGGGGAGAAAAGCTCCGAGATACAGAAAAAATATAAATATTAATTAGTACAGTCCAGAAGCAGAAACGGTGAACAGAGTAAATATAGTAACATATACAGAATATATACATAAAAGCAGGAATCTAGGTTGTTTGATTACAGTAATATATACAGAAAATATACATTAAAGCAGGAATCTAGGTTGTTTGATTACAGTAATATATACAGAAAATATACATTAAAGCAGAATTCAATGAATTCAATCAGAGTGGTATAAACAGATATATTAATCAGTATTATTGTACCAGTATCAACAAATGAAGATAAAAAATAAATATGGAGAAAGTATCATCAGTCACTAGTAGCAAAAGACATAGGAGTTTAGTAATCATGTAAGGAGAGTGAAGAGGTTGGGTTATAGAGCAGGAACATAGCCAGGAAGAGTTGAGATGTTTTTTTCAGTATTTGTCTGAAGGTGGCAGTGCTGCCTGTGTTTATTATAGAAGGTGGAAGTGAGTTCCATATTTTGGCGACAGTGAAGAAATAGAGGAGTTGACCAGCAGGTAAAGTGGGCTTTTATCTTCTTTTAGAAGTATATGACTTTTAGATCTTGGATACCTTCTGGGATGGTATTTGACAAGTAGAGTTGAGAGAGCAAGGCAGTCTGTGGGTCTGTAGATTATTTTGTGCACAGTAGTTGGGTGAATGAGACACGATGGGGGGAGTTCCAGCCACGCTAATTGTTTCAGTGACTTACAGTGGTGGGATGAGAATTTGGCCTTGGTGACAAATCTTGCTATTCTGTTGTAACACATAGCAAGTTTGGATTTTGTAGAATTTTAGATATTAGTGAGGAAAGGGACACAATAAAGGAGAGAGGGTAAGAGAGGTTAAGTGCGCAGAAAAGCCTTTTTTGCTCAACTCTTTCAATCAATTCCCAACCATAGATGAACTTCCCTCATTAAGCCCAAAATTGTCAATGCAGTGGTTGCATTTTCATACAGGAGGACAGAACATGGACACACAAGCAGCAAGTGGAGCAAGAAAGGCAAAGAAGCTACTCTTCCCCAAAAAAAAGGCCGAAGATTGGTACGATCGTCACTTTTGTCACTTTCCGTCCTCCCACCCCACCCATAACAATTACTACAGACTTGTATTCCTTACCACAGGCATCCCTGTTCATCCATTTCACTGGCTGCCCAGAGATCAGTTAAAGGCAAAAAGCAGCAATGTGCAGTTTTTACATCTCAAGCATTTATTTAAATGGGCAGACAAGCAGTTCCAAGGACTCTTTAAAATCTTAACATTGATATGTAGCACACATGAACTAGATCATATTAATTTCTGGGTGATGCTTTAACATGTAAAACATACAAATGAGAATTCAACCGCAAATCACTAAAGTATAAAAGTTCTAAGGTCAAGACAGCCATATTTAGTAGTATCCCCAAAGAGAAGTGCCTATCTCCCAGTCGGCCCCGACTCTTCTGTTGGAACCGTCAGGGAGTCAAAAACGCTCCAGATCACCATCCTTAGAGTCGATGCATTCGGCTCCGGGGTCGCCTTTGTTGCAATCGGAGAGAAGTCAGCGATCCCACTCTTCTCGGTCTTCTAGACTATCTGACCATGATTTGGAGAGAGTGGTGAGCAGGCTTTTAAAATCGCAGGCCCTGGCTAAAATGCTATCCAGTCCCCCTCATCAGGGTTCAGCTCTACCTGTCTCTGTAGTAGTTCCTCCTTCGACTCATCCCTTGAGCTCGGAGCCAGAGCATGCTGAAGCTGGGATGAGCATGCTGAGGCTGGGATCGTGGGACCATCGGCACCGATACCTCCCCTTTCGGTTCCGTCGTCGGCTCCGATCTCTTCCGTGGTGCCATCCTTGGAGGGATCTGGGCACCAGGACTCCCTCGTCGGCTCCGAGGGGGCGAGTGGCATCGGACCCTTGTCGGACCCCGTTCTCCCTCTCGGAGCTTCGGCGCAGGTGAGTTTGGCTCCTACATTGGCTTCGGAGCCGTCTCTCTCGATGCCGGGAAGGATTCCGGTCTCTTCGGAGCCGCAGCCTTCTCCAATATTGGGAAGAGGCACCTTCGAGGTCATGAGGAGTGTGCTGGCATCTGAGTCACCCTCACGGTCAGCCTCATCAGCTCCTCCCCCCATGGTGCCTGCTTCTGCCTCTGCCCCTCCTCCAGACCCCAAGCGTGGGGAACAAGCACTCCAGGGCACCTCTTCTGAGGCCTCCCTCGTTCATTCAGATTAGCCCCCTCGAAAGAGGAAATGCAAGAGGAAGCATATTTGACTCCCCTGAGTCTGTCACTTCAGATACCGACTTGGAGGAGTTGGAAGGGTCCCCGAGATCTCCCTCTGAGGACGTCTCCTTCTCAGACATCCTTGAGATTCTTAGGCAGAGGGGGAACTGGACTACCCTTAACCCTTCCGAGGATGAGTCTGTATTCCTGGACGAGTTTGGATCCCGACCCTCCACCTCATGGGTGTCTCTGCCTTTCGATCCACTGATGTCTGTAGTGGCTCGAAAGGTGTGGTCAGCTCCAGACACAATAGAACCAACTCCCCGCAGGCCCACAAAATTTATTACCGCCCCACAAGACAAGCAATTTCTGACCAAGGGTGTTCCCGTTGATGCCATGGTGGTAGCAGCGGCCACAAAAAAGGAGCTGGCTGAAACTTCATCTGTCCATTCCCCTAATAAGGAATCTAGGACGATGGACAGATATGGGAAGCGGATGTTTTCCTCAGCGACATTCTCCATGAGGTCGCTGAACTATTTGTGCCACTTTACCCGTCTTCAAAGGGATCTCCTTAAAGAGCTAGGAGATACCCTTCAAGATCCATCAGCTGTGGGGGGGCTCAGGCTAAGATTGCCTCCCAGATGGCGACTCTTAATTCGGTAGTAAACTCCTCCATGCGGCTCATCTCTTGTGCAGCTGATGGCGCGAGTAGGGCCGCAGGCACAGGCATGACTTTGAGGAGGCACGCTTGGATGCGGTTATGCAACTTTGCGGAACCCTTCAGGGCATCTTTCACCAAAACCCCCTTTGATGGTTCTGCTCTGTTTGGACCACAGGTGAAGGATACCCTTACCAGGTGTGAACAGGAAGGCAAGACTCTCTCTGCTGTGGGAGTCCGTTTTTCCACTCCTTCAAGACCGTATCCCAAGGGTCAGAAGAGTGGAAAAATGTGGTTCCGAAAACCCCAGGGAGCCGTGCCTGACACACGTGGAGAGTTCCCCTCCGGGGCAGAGGAGGGAACAACAATAGACGCCGCCCTAGGGGCAGAGGGGGGGGTCCGCAAAATAAGGGCCAAAGAGAATCTTTCTCTGACAAGCCCTTCCAGCATCCCTGAAGTGCTGTCCGGCTGTCCACCTTCGGAGGCAGTTGGGGGAAGATTTTCACTTTACCCAAAAGCCTGGCAAAGTATAACACAAGACATATGGGTACTGTATCATATCCGAAGGCTACAAAATCCCCTTCCTTCGCACTCCACACATTCCCAACAAATCCCTTCCAGATGTTCCACCCAATCTAAGGGATCAAGCAGTTCAAGAAATTTCAAACTGCTAAGAAAGAGAGCCATCCAGTCAGCCCCAGCAGACCAGCAAGGATCCGGAATTTACTCAAGGTTCTTTTTGGTACCAAAAAAGACAGGGGACTGGAGACCCATTCAGACTAAACCGGTCTGTTCAAAGAACGAAGTTCCGGATGGTCACGCTACAGTCCATTTTACCCTTTCTGGGTCAGGACAATTGGATGTGCTCCATAGATCTTCAGGACGCGTATTACCATATCAAAATGGACAGACGCTGCAGAAGATTCCTCCGCTTCCGGCTGGGAGCCAGTTATTATCAGTTCAGAGCTCTGCCCTTTGGTCTCACCACAACCCCCAGGGTGTTCACCAAATGTTTGGCAGTAGTTACCGCTCACCTGAGACGGCAAGGATTCCAGGTGTTTCCATATTTAGACGATTGGTTCCTTACTGCAACCACCAGGCATCACCTGCTGCGAGCCAGGGACTACACTAGCAAAACTTGCTCCAAACTAGGCATCAAAATAAATTTCGAAAAGTCTGCATTGTCGCCTTGTCAATCTATCACCTTTATAGGCGCAAACTTAAATGCAAAGGACATGTCAGCGAGACTTCCAGTAGAGCCATTCGACGACATGTGCAGGTCTTATTAAGATGAAAAAAAATTCAGGCCAGATTCGTCTTAAGAACATTGGGTCTCATGGCAGCGGCTATCATGCTAGTCCCCCTTGCACGTTTTCACATGAGGATTCTTCAGTGGATGCTGTTCACACAATGGTCCTTCCAGCAACTCCCAGTGTCTCACATGATAATGATCACACATTGATGGATGGTTTGCCAATCATTATACCAGGGCAGACCATTTGTTTTTCCTCGTCCAGTAGCTACAGTGACCACGGATGCCTCCCTGATCAGGTGGGGGGGGGCATTTTCAGGGCAGAACAGTCCAAGGCACCTGGCAGCCTCACGAGTACCATCTGCATATCAACATCTTGGAGATGAGGGCCGTGCTTCTCTTCCCACCGGGACCATTGCAATTCAAACCGACAAGAAGTCAGTAGTATGGTACATCAACAAGCAGGGCAGAACCAAGTCCTACCCCTTATGTCGAGAAGCACTCAGACTTTGGCAGTGGGCGATCTCTTCCCAATGGTTTCTAATAGCAGTACACATCCCTGGGAAGTCCAACGTTATAGCAGACAGGTTGAGCAGAGCAATTCTCATGCCTCACGAGTGGTCTCTCAGTCAGACTGTGGCGGACAAAATCTTCTGCAAATGGGGTCAGCCTTGCTGTGACCTTTTTGCCACCCCCTTCAACAGCAAGTGCAACAATTTCTTCTCTCTCCTCCCTCTTCCCGGACACTTCCCCAGAGACGCTCTAGTTCACGATTGGCCTCGGGGACTTCTTTATGCATTCCCTCCATTTCCCCTGATTCCCAAACTAATACAGAAAACTACCACATTGGGATGCAAGATGATCCTCATTGCCCCTTACTGGCCTCAACAAATTTGGTTCCCGTTCCTGCATCATCACCTTCTGGAGCAGCCCTGGACCCACTTCCAGACCTCCTGATCCATCAGTCAGGTGGGCTGCACCAATCTCTTCAATCTCTCCAGCTCACTGCTTGGTTGCTCCACTTCCGACCTTAGCCAGGCTTCCGAACATCTCCCATTCGGTGCGTGAAATCATCTTATCCTCGCATAAGTCTACCACTAGAAAAACTTATGCTAGTAAGTGGAAACATTTTTCCTTATGGGCAGAGACCAGGAATATAGACCCCTTTTCAGGCCCTGTCCACCATATCTTAGAATTTCTAGAGGAACTTTTTCGAGCTGGATCCTCTTCTGCCAGGATTAGAGTTCAGCTAGCTGCAATTTCAAACTCTCATATGGGCCTAGCTGATACAAGCATCATGTCCCATAAGCTTTGTAAAGCCTTTCTTAAAGGGACCGCTCTACTCAGGCCCCCAGTAAGAGACACCCCGCCTCCGTGGGATCTAAATTTGATTTTAGCTTCCCTGATACTGACCCCCTTTGAACCTGCAGCTTCTTGTTCTTTGAAGTTTCTTTCTTGGAAAACCCTTCTACTGGTTGCAATTACGTCGGCTAGAAGAGTTTCTGAACTTCAGGCTCTTTGTGTTCGTCCTCCTTACCTAGTTTTTCACAATGATAGAGTTTCTCTTCGGACTAACCCTTCCTTTCTTCCAAAGGTTGCTTCTGATAATAATTTGAATCAGTCCATTGACCTACCTGTGTTTTTTCCAAATTATTCCAACAAAGCGGAATACAAATTGCATCAGTTGGACATTCATAGACAATTACACTTTTACTTGCATAGAACCAAGCAAATCAGAAAATCAGACCAGTTGTTCCTGTCCTGTGCTGAGGGTAAACAAGGTATACCGGTGTCGAAAGTAACCTTATCTAGGTGGTTGACATCTATTATCACATTTATATATCAGTTAAGAAGTAAAGAGCTTCCTCCTAAACCAAAAGATCACTCCACTAGAGGCTCTAGCTACTTCAGTGGCCTTTCAGGCAAGATTGCCAATGGAAACTATTTGTGTGGCAGCTACATGGGCCATTCCTCATACCTTCATTTCACATTATAAGCTGGATGTGGCCTCCAGGAGCAGAGCTGATTTTGGTTCCACTGTTGTAAAGAGTCTGTTCTGATGAGCCACCCAGGATTGAGGTGCTAGGGACGCTGTCCCAACCAGCAAGAATGAAGGCGAGATAGACAACTTAACATTAAGAAGTTATGTACCTACCATAACGTTCCATGTTAGTTGTCTTCTCGTCTTCTTTCTCACATCCCACTTTCCATCCCCCTCTCCTAGTAGACAGAGAAGAGTTCCTTATGTTTTTTTATCACTGGCTGAGTCTTCTCTGGCTATTACTTCTCAGTATCAGTCTCTCCAGTAGGTTCATGCATCCTACTACAGTTTACTGTATTAATATTATTATGATTGTTATTATTATTGTCTGTAGTTAGGTTTACCAAACGAGATATGGATATCTAGCGCCAGGCATCATGGGATATAGGGGGGCCTCGAGCCAGTAAGCAGCTCTCGAGCTTTTGAAGATGGCCGAGTCGGAGCCGAGGATTGGCTCTGAACCCAACCAGCAAGAAAGAAGGCGAGAAGAAGACAACTAACATGGAACGTTATGGTAGGTACATAACTTCTTATTACACAATTAACAATTTTTGTGTACCTAAACACATTTGCAACTTATTACCCAGTCAGACACTATTTGCCTAGATACATTACATAGGCCTACCGCAGCACAAGTAATATGACATATACAACAGGTGTTAGATGATAAAACTTGTGCAGCATTAGACAATTCAAGCAATGGGGAAAATGTTCAGTCTGTAAACACTCTTATATTTGTTTACATTATATATAGACCTCTACATACACACCCCCAAACTATGTTCCATGCATTTTTAATCACTGCTGAATACAACTGTTTGGCTGGTCTCTGTTATTTTCAGGATCCAGAACTGCTATATGCGAACATCTGTCTATCTACTATCACATAAAAATGAACAGATGATCCAGAAGTTATTTACGCTTCTGGCTGGGAGCCTGTCACAGTCAGTTCAGAGCACTGCCCTTTGGCCTCACCAAAAGCCTCAGGGTGTTCACCAAATGCATGGCAATGGTAGCAGCTCACTTGAGACTGTAGGGATACAGAGTGTTTCTATATCTAGATGACTGGCTCATTACAGCCCTGACCAAGCATCCTCTAATAAGAGCAAGTGATCAATACTGTAGTCTTGTGCCTTTGTGGGGATAACCATGAATTACAACAAGTATCGTTTGCAGCTGACTCAAACCTTGGAAATTCATAGTAGCCGTCTTCAACATGATATCTGTGACAGCTTCTCTTCCTCTCTCAAGGGTACAGACTATAAGATTCCAGGTCAGGAAAATAATTTGCAGTACCAAAATTTCAGCACAGTTGATTCCTCAAACTTTGAGTTAAATGTCAACTGCCGTAAGCTTAGTTCTTCTAGTGAGATTTCATATGAGGATTCTTCACTGGAGGCTAGCAACACAGTGGTCAATTCTTTATCAACACATGTCAGCAAAAATAATCAGTCAGGCATGCAAGAGATACCTGTGGTGGTAGATTCACTTTGATCAGGTTCTACAGGGTCATCATTTCATTCTCCCTCAACCTAACGGCTTAGTGACCACAGATACATCCCAGATTGGGGGGGGGGGCACTTCCTGGAGAAAACAGTACAAGGCACTTGGTCCCCTGAAGAGGCCAATTTGCATGTCACTGTCCTAGAGATGGAAACAGTGCTCTTAATGTTGCAGGCCTTCCAGGATGCTATCCCTGTAGGGACAGTTGCAATTCAAACAGACAGTATGTCAGTAATTTGGTACATCAGCAAACAAGGAGAAACCAGGTCTTCCCCTTTGTGTCGAGAAGCACTCCAAGTGTGGCAATGGGCGATCTCATCCAACTGCTTTCTTGTAGCAACACATTCCAGAAAGTCCAGTGGGATAGTAGATAAGTTGAGCAGGTCCATTCATCTGCCTCACTAGTGGTCCTCAACATGAAATTGGCATAAATGCTTTTCCGTCAGTGGGGCCAGCCGTGCTGCAATCATTTTGCTTCTCCCCGTAAACAATAAATGCAGCAGCTACTTGCCGTAATCCCCCTCTTGGAGAATCACCAGGGAATGCTGTACTCCACGTTTGGCCTATGCTTACCCACCAATTCCCCCAGTTCCAAACTTTCTACAGAAAGCTGCCAGGTTGAAGAGCAAAGTCATTCTCATTGCACCTTACTGGCCTCAACAGATTTGGTCTCCCTTCCTTTAGCCTCCTCTGCTTTACCAACCTTGGATTCTGGATCTAATGCCAGATCTGTATCACCCAGAAGGTATGATTCAACCGGATATCTCAAACCTCAAGCTGACTGCGTGGTTTCTCCAATTCCGTTGATAGCCAGATAACCGATGCTCTCTTTCCTGTCCGTCATATTCTTTTGTCTTCCAATAAGCCGTCTACAAGAAAACCTTACACAAGTAGATGGAAAAGTTTGTTTGCTGGGCACAACAAAACCACACTGACCCCTTTTCAGCTCCTGTATAGAGTATACTTGAATTTTAGCAACAGTTTTTAATGAGGGAGCTAACTCCAAGTCAGCAGTAATCTCTAATTTTCATTTGTGATTTGAGAATTCTTCTGGGGCCACCTCAACTTTTTAAAGCATTTTTGAGAAGCACTTTCCTATTGAGACCTGTATAAAGACCCTAATCCACCATGGGATTTGAACTTAGTACTGCAGGCCTTAAAATTAATTTCCCATTGAACCAGCAACAAAATGCGATCTTAAGTTCCTGACTTGGAAAACTATCTTTCTAGTGGCTATTACCTCTGCTAAAAGAATTTCAGAATTTCAAGCATTGTCCTCTAAACCTCTGTACTTTATCTTTATAAAGATAGTCACTTTATGTACCAGTGCTTCTTTCCTTCCAAAGGTGGTGTCAGAATCCAAAATCAAAGTCCATTAATTTGCTAGTTTTGTTTCCTAAGTTTGAAAATAAGGGTGAATATACGTATATTGCATTTACTAGATATTCACAGACAGTTTTCTACTTGCACAGAACAAAAGAAATTAGGAAGATAATTATTTGTGTCCTTTGCAGATTCTAAATTGGGCAAACCATTTGCAAACGTAACTTTAGCCAAATGACTGAATTGCATTTCATTTATCTATAAGTTGGGTCTAACTTTAGCAAACCCTTTAAGAACCCACTCAACTAGGTCCATGGCAACTTCTTCAGCATTTCTATCTTCCATGGACGATATATGTGCTATAACTTGGGCCAGTCCTCATACGTTTATCAGTCATTACAAACTGGGTCTGGTCTCGAGAGAAAGAGCAGCCGTTGGCTCAACTGTCCTCGGGAATATCCCAGGGATTTTAGGTAGCTGGGTACTGTGTCCCAACAGTTGAAGATGGAATGAAATTTGACATCAGATAAAAAAAAAGGTTATGCACTTACCATAACATTCCATCTGTGTTGTCCATTTTCATTCTTCCTCAACTTCCCGCCCACCAACCCTTCTCACAATGAATTTCTGGAAGAACGAGAGATAAGGACACCACTGTCCTTAATAATGATCTCCAGACATGGCATTTCTGCCAGAAAAGTTATAATAGCTATTTTTACTTTATGTAAAACATCAAGGTCTGAGGTATGTTAGGGGTTGGTGCATTATGGGTAATGGAGGAGCTTGAGAGTTGTTTTGGTGGCCACGACCTGTAGTAATGGCCGAGTTGGATGTGAGGATTGGATCCAAACCCAACATTTGAGGAAAAATGAAAATGTTCAACACAGATGGTACGTTATGGTAAGTAACATAACTCTCTATTGTTTTAAGAAGCATGTGTAACTAACTTAACTGAAATATACCCACAAGATACAACACACACTGTACTCTAGACCAGATTATTTCAAGTAAACCCAGTAGTATCTAACACTGGCACACATCTGGCTAGGCTTATAAATGCCCTCGGGCAGATAGCCTAGTACCTACCTATGAACTGTCTAACAATCTATGTGAGTACCTGCCCAGTTTTGCTAACAGGCATTTATGGAATCCAGTAAAACACTGTGCATACAAGAATGAGTGTAACCTATCCAGTTTTATTGCAGATAATTTCATCTTCACACTCAAGCAGTGCAGTTGGAATATGTTAAATAAAAAATCTTCCTTTAAATGAAACCACCCTCAAATTTATAACAGAACATTTACCAGTGTACTAAATAAACATGCTATCATCAGGCGAAAGAGTTTAAACTGAATCCAGAAACATGGCTGTTTAAAAGCTAATGGTGCTTAGAGATGAGGCCTGGAAAGAATGTCACACCAACAAATACCAGGAAAACCTTCTACATTACAGCCAGATAAGAAATAAAACCAAACACTGTATAAGGCATTACAAAAAACTCCACTACTTTTAATTTGCAATAGGCACACCAAAATAATCCTAAGAAATTCTGGTCATCTGTCCAAAATTCTACTAAATCCAGGCCAGGGCCAACAACCCACTCTCTCCCCAGAAGACTCTTCAACAGTTGCTAATGACTTTTACTAAATGCTTACTTCAGGCTGTAGCCACACTTTTCAAAGACAACCCCACCATCAAACCAACCCACAAAACCCTGTGGAAGCCCACTTCTCACTCATACATGTCCCTACCTCTATCATAATAAAATATCTTCTAAAACTAAAACCTATAAGTTCTGCTGCAGACAGTCTTCCTCCTGAATTTCTAGAAATTACATCTGAAGCTTTATCATGTCCAATATCTATACTAATAAACAGATTCATTGTAGAATTTCTTGTCCCAGTCATTTGGAAGACTGTGCACACACTTCCCCTTCATAAAGGAGGACCCGCTGCTGATTAATCCAACTTCAGACCAATTGCCATTCTGTCACCTTTGTCTAAAATATTAGAACAGTGTATCCGTTCTCAGTTACTGCAGTATGTAACCACAAACAAGTCTTCTCTCCCCCACATGTTTTTTGTCCAAACCATAGCATCACACCACTACTGCCCAACTTTTGTTTACTGATACTAGTTTTCCGGTATTTCTCTTTTTATTAATGGTATCTTCCTTATTCCTAGACCTGTCCAAAAGCATTCTATTACTAAAACTCTCCTCCTTGGGTCTCTCCCCTCCTCCCTCTCCTGGTTTAACAGCTAACTTAATAGATAAATTCTAAGCAGTCAAATGGCAGCAAGAAAACTCATTTCTAACCATTACTGTAGGAGTGGCACAAGGTTCCATACTTGAACCCCTCCTGTTTAACATACTTAAAAATTATTTACACATTGCTTCCAAGCATGCCACTCCTCTACAGTATGCTGTTGACTCTACACTCATCTGCATGCTCAGGAATCCTTTGTCTGTAGAATCCTGGCTAAACTTTGTCCAAATCACTTCATTAAATAATACCCTGATTTGACAGATTTCTGACACCCGAGTCACGATTGATGACACCTTGAAATTTGACTTGCACCTCCTATAAAAAAAATGACATTTGGAAGGTACAAAATCCTTCAGAGTCATCAGACAAGAGAATCCCCCAATGCTTATGTACTAAATCAATCAGAACAGATGTATTATTACCATAACTAGTAAATAATCTGAGGGGAGTGTCCAAAACTACCCTTTTATTTTTATATTGCAGTAGCTCAGTCTTTTCCAACCCCCTGACATAATTACTAGATTTAATTGTTGTTCTTTCCGCTTTTCCCGGTTAGGGGTCACCACAGCAGAACTCTGGTCTGCTAATGATTGGCAGTAGATTTTTAAGGTGCCAGCCCGATGCCCAGCCTTCAACAAAGGCATGCCCATTCACGCATGTCTTTCGAATGCCACTCGACCGTGGGGAGGACATGCAGACTCCACACAGAAGGCGTTCCAGCCGAGATATCTTAGTATTGGTACCCCCTATTTGGTCATGTACAGCAAAGGATTAATTCGAAGAACAAATCCTACAAAGCCTCAAAAATTGGGCTTTAGGAATATTTTTGATAATATGCCAAGGATGGCAACTATTGCCATCTAACGAAATTTTAACCTGGGGAATTTCAGTGCCCAGGGTCCCATCCTGTTGTAAATAAATTTCAACATCCAAGAATATTATCCATGCAGTATTAAAGTTAAGGGAAAAATGTATACCCCACTTGTTTTCACTTAAGTGACAAATTCCCTTAAATAATCCTCATCTGAACACCAAACCATCCAACAGTCATCAAGGTAGCAGTGCCAGATATCCATAAAGTCCAAAAAAAGCATATGCATAGGATCATAAATCTTTTCCTCAATATATAGCCCATAAACAAATCTGCATAAATGGGGGCAAATGATGCCCCTGTAGCATTGCCCTTAAGTTGTAAATAACATTGATCTTTAAAGTAAAAAACATTTTAGTTAATATATGTTCAGCAAGGCAAAGTAAAAAGGTGTTAAATCCTGGGCTGTATAGAGGAACACTATTTAACCAATACTGTAAAGCCAGCAGACCTACCCATTGGGAGATATTGGTGTATATAAAGCTGACACTTCCAGGGTGCACATATACCACCTTGGTTCCAACTGCATCTCTTTGATGATATTCAAAAACTCCGTAGTATCTTGTATACGGGATTTGACGTGCCAACAAAGGTTTCAATGAAGAAGGCTTTGCAGCAAAAAATGGTTTGCTAGTGGTGCTTTTTATACTGAAAGAAATGTAATGGAATAAAAGATTTGTTGCTGACATATGAGCGTTGGCCATGTTTTTTTTTTTTTTTTTTTGTACTTTTGTATTTTGTGGGCTGTGCACCTGTTCTTTACGTGCGTGCCATTGTTTTTTTTTTTTATAAAAAGCTTGCCACATATCTTCTGCCCGCCTTACTGTCACTCTTCTTGTGTGCATTAAGAAGACATTGAGGTTTGCATGTCGTTTAAGTAGTTTATTGTATATAAATACATTGGGATGGATGAGAGGAACATTAAACTTGTCTGACTCACTACATACTTGCATGCTCACACACTGGCTGCTCACTCAAAATGCCACTCTTCCTGGCACATGCTCAGTACTTACATCCATGTGCTGACTCACTGGAAAGTTTCTTAGTGTATCACACACACTGATCTACATCCTCCTCCTTTACTGAGCTATCTCATGTAAAGAACAACATTTCAATAGGCATGTGATTATACAGACACTAATAAAAAAAAAAAAACAGTCATGTCCAGGTTGCCGTATATCTGGCAGTAGGTTTTGAGATGCAACCTAATCTTGTGACATAATAGTTAGGACTGGGTTTAGAAACAGGGACCGTCACTGGGGAATTTTCTGCTTGAGGAGTCTCAGGGATTTTTCTCAGAAATGGGGATTGCTGACGGAATGTCCTCTGGAACTGGAACATTGGACAAATCACTCTGAGAACTAGAGATTTTGTCACAGGCAAGATGCTGTAACACTGGTTCAGACACTGGTAACAAATGCTTCCGATTTTGTCTGAATTCCATCCCTTGTGATTCCACAATATACGATCTCTGTTCTGTACACAAACTTTTTAAAAATCCAATGCAATCAAAACCTTTTGACATCTGCATCCTCACTATCTCCCTTTTTGTAAAGAATGGAACAGTTTGCTGGTTTTATCATAGTAAGACTTCTGGACAAACACTTTTTCAACAGTTGGGATTTTACTGTTTTGCTGCTGTTAGCACAGGGAACCAATAAATTGCTACTGATTGACAGTGTGGTTCTGGTTTGTCTTGACATAAGTCTCTGGGCAGGTGAACCCAAGATGTTTATCATGAGGAATGTTTCTGAGATTTAAAAAGTTGAGAAAAGCATTGGTATTTTCATGTCTGGATTTCTCTTAACTGCTGATGTTAAGTTGTCTATCTCGCCTTCATTCTTGCTGGATGGGTTCGGAGCCGAACCTCGGCTCCAACTCGGCCACTCTAAAAGCTCGAGAGCTAGTTCCACCGGCTCGAGGCTCCCCTTTTATCCCACAATGCTAGGCGGTAATACCTCGGATCTCGTTTGCCGCTATAGCGATCGAGGTGCGTTGTTCCAACCGGCTTCAGGTTAGTTTATTTAGAGCAATCTAAAACTTATTTAAAACCCCTTTAACTTAGTTTTTCCTTATTTGTACCAAAGTTAAGTAGTTTTCAATCCATTCCCTCCAGTTTCTTCCCCTTTTTACTTCAAGAACTTAGGAGTTCTTTCCTTAGGCCTTCTGGCCCTTCCCTCCCCCTCCTAGTAGGGGAGTGTGTGTGTGTTTTTTGTAGGGAACTAATTACTAATTTTTGGCTTAATTAGTTTAATTTAAAATTTCAGTTAGTGTAATCTGTGTGTTTGTGTCAGTGTGTCTGATTACACTTTCTATCTTTAGTAATGTCTAAAGAATCAAAGGTCTCAGGCTTTAAGAAGTGTGACTCGTGCTGTCAGAAGATGTCTCTGACAGACGGTCACACTTCTTGCGTGTACTGCCTGGGACCTTTGCACCTGTAGGACTCTTGTGCTGTTTGCCATGGCTTCAGCCCTAGAGTCCTGCAGGAAAGAAAAAATAAGCTTATTTTACGAGGCTTATTGAAGCCTGAGGGTCCCCCGACTCTATCTTCGGGTAAACCCTCGAAGCCTACCAGGTCGTCGGCTCCAGCTTCCGAGTCGTCACCTGGGGCTTCAAAGTCTGTTCCAACATCGGCTCCGGCTGGAACCGATGGGGCTCGAACACGTATTTCTTCTGTTTCCTCGGCTCCGGCCGGAGCCGAGGTGTTAGACATCACTGAGTCGGCTCCGATAAGGTTATCGGAACCGACAACTAGGAAAAGGTCTAGGTCACCGTCTATTGGCTCCGTTCATTCGGCTCCAGCATCTCCCTTGCTGTCTGAATGGAGCCATAGGTCTCACTCCTCTAGGTCGTCGAGACTTTCAGATCATGACCTTCAGAGGGTAGTGAGTCGACTTCTTAAGTCCGAGGCACTAGCCCAGATGCTTCAGAGCCCGACTCATCAGTCGATGGTTAACCCTATCACTCAGAATGTTCCTCCTCCGACTCCTTTGAGTTCGGAGCCGGGGCGTTTCGGACCCAAGACTGTGGCGGCATCAGAACCGATACAATTGTCTTCGGCACCGTCGTCTGCTCCGATTTCTTCTTTGGAGGAATCTCGGCGCCGGACTTCCCTCGTCCGCTCCGAGGGGGTGAGTGGCATCGGACCCTTGTCCGACCCCACTCTTCCTCTCGGTGCTTTGGCGTTGGTGAGTTCGGCTCCGACATCGGCCTCGGAGCCATCACTGTCGGTGCCGGGGGAGGTTTTCAGCTTTTCGGAGCGGAGACCTCTGGCTTTGCCTGGCAGGGGTGCCTTCGAGGTCATGCGGAGTGTTAGAACCTGGTTCAACTCCACAGTCGGCTTCGTCCGCCCCTCCCTCCACGGTGCCTCAGGTAATTTCTGCTCACTCCCTCATCCCGGATCGCAGAGAGCCAGCTCCTCAAGTGTCCCCAGTGGGGATCTCCTCCTCTTCCGAGGCCTCTCCTGAACTGGCAGGAGAGCTCCCTAGGAAAAGACAGTGCAAGAGGAAGCACATCGACTCACCTGAGTCTGTCACCTCTGACACGGATTTAGAGGATTCTGAAGGTCCCCCCCCCCCCCGTTCCCCCTCTGAAGATGTCTCCTTTGCAGACATCCTGGAGATCTTAAAACAGAGGCGGAATTGGCCAGCCCTCAACCCTTCAGAGGATGAATCTGTGTATCTTGAGGCATTCGGCTCTCGCCCTTCCACCTCCTGGGTGTCCCCTCCCTTTGACCCCCTCATGCAGGTGGTAGCAAAAAAGGCCTGGACGGCTCCTGACTCTGTGGACCCCACCCCCAGGAGACCTTCAAAGTTTATTACGGCTCCAGCAGACAAACAATTTTTGACCAAAGGAGTCTCTGTGGATGGTATGGTGGTAGCTGCTGCCACCAAGAAGGAACTAGCTGATCCTTCAGTGCCCGTCCATCCTCCTAACAAGGAATCTAGGACTATGGACAGGTACGGGAAGCGGATGTTCTCGTCAGCGACCTTTTCTATGCATTCGCTGAACTACCTCTGTCATTTCACTCGTCTTCAGAGAGACTTGATCAAGGAAGCGAGTGAGATGTTAAAGGATCCAACAGCTGCGGGTTTTCAGGATAAGATGAACTCTCAGCTGGCTACCCTCAATTCAATAGCTAACTCCTCCATGCGCCTCCTTTCATATGCGGCTGATGGCGCGAGCAGAGCCACAGGTACAGGTGTGGCCTTACGCCGGCATGCCTGGATGCGGCTATGCAATTTTGCGGACCCTTTCAAGACGTCTTTCACTAAATCCCCGTTTGATGTATCGTCCCTTTTTGGTCCTCAAGTGAAAGAAACCCTGACGAGGTGCGAGACTGATGGCAAAACTCTCTCTGCCGTGGGAGTCCGTTTTTCTACTCCTTCTAGGCCTTACCCCAAGGGCCAGAAGGGGGGAAAGATGTGGTTCCGCAAACAATCTCAAGGAGCTTTGCCTGACGCACAGAGTCTGTTCCCCTCTAGAGGCAGAGGGGGGAACAATAATGGTAGACGCCGCCCTAGAGGCAGGGGGGGTCCGCAGAATCAGGGCAGTCGAGAAACCTTTTCTGACAAGCCCTTTCAGCATCCCTGAGGTGTTGCCCGACTGTTCACCTTCGGAGGCAGTCGGGGGAAGATTATCACTGTACCCAGAAGCCTGGCAATCCCTAACTCAAGACAAGTGGGTACAGTCTATCATTTCCGAAGGCTATTCGATCCCATTCTTTCGCATTCCAAAACAATCAAAAAAAATCCCTTCCAGACGTTCCACCCACGCAAAGGGAGCAAGCAGCGTTAGAAATATCAAAGTTGCTTGCAAAAAGAGCCATTCAACCAGTTCCAGCAGACCAGCAAGGATCCTGAATCTACTCCAAATTCTTTTTGGTTCCAAAGAAAACAGGGGACTGGAGACCCATTTTGGATCTCGGCAACTTGAACAAGTCTGTTAAGAAAACAAAATTTCGGATGGTCACGCTGCAGTCCATCCTACCCCTCTTGGGGCAGGACAACTGGATGTGCTCTATAGACCTCCAGAATGCGTACTACCATATAAAAATTAACAGACGCTCCAGGAGATTTCTCCACTTCAGGCTGGGAACCAGTCATTTTCAATTCAGAGCCCTGCCCTTTGGACTCACCACAGCCCCCCAGGTGTTTACCAAATGCATGGCAGTGGTCGCCTCTCATCTGAGACGTCAAGGATTCCAGGTGTTTCCATACTTAGACGGCTGGCTCCTTACAGCCCCCACCAAGCATCTTCTGCTACTTGCCAGGGACTACACTTTTCACACATGTCAAAAGCTAGGTATCTCAATAAATTGCGAAAAGTCTGTTTTGTCGCCTTGTCGTGCTATTACCTTCATAGGCGCAAATCTAGACACAGTCAGCATGTCAGCCAGACTCACAGACCAGAGGATAGCAGACATACACAAACAAGTCTCTCTTCTCCACAGCAACAAAATCAAAGCCCGACTGGCCCTGAAGGTACTGGGGATAATGGCGGCTGCTATCCCTCTCCTTCCATTAGCCAGATTACACATGAGAATTTTACAATGGATGCTCTTCACACAATGGTCATACCAACAACTTCCGATGTCCCACTCCATTGTGATAACTCAATCATGCAGGAATCACCTTTCTTGGTGGATTACATCCCCCCAGCTCTTCCTAGGAAGACCCTTTGTTCCTCCCCCTCCGGATGCTACTCTGACAACGGACGCCTCCCCGATCGGGTGGGGGGGGGCATTATCAGGGCAGGGATGGTCTAGGGCACATGACAACCTTACGAACGCCACTTGCATATAAATGTTCTAGAGATGAGAGCAGTGCTTTTAGCATTGCAGGCCCTTCAAGACTCTCTTTCCATAGGAACGATAGCAATTCAGACAGACAACATGTCTGTAGTGTGGTACATCAACAAACAAGGCGGAACCAGATCCTACCCCCTATGTCAAGAGGCACTCAGACTGTGGCAATGGGCGATTTCTTCTCAGCGGTTTCTGATAGCAACGCACATTCCCAGGAAGTCCAATGTCATTGCGGACAAATTGAGCAGAGCTATTCTCATGCCTCACGAGTGGTCTCTGAAAAATTCAGTGTTGGAGAAAGTTTTTCTAAAGTGGGGCTGGCCTTGCTGCGACCTTTTTGCTACTCCCCAAAACAGTAAGTGCGAAAATTATTTCACTCTTTCCCCAACCAGGCCATCCCAGCAGAGACGCTCTAGTCCAAGATTGGCCCCGGGGATTTCTGTATGCCTTTCCTCCCTTCCCACTGATTTCTCAGTTGATACAGAAAGCCATCGCTCAGAAAGCTTCCATGATCCTCATTGCTCCATACTGGTCTTGACAGGTTTGGTTCCCATTTCTACACCATTTTCTGTTGGAGCAACCCTGGCATCTGGACCCAGTTCCAGATCTTTTGACCCATCAGTCGGGTCAGTTACATCGCTCCCTCCCCTCTCTGAACCTCACTGCATGGTTCCTCCAATTCCAACCCTAGCCAGGCTTCCTCTAATATCTCACTCAGTTCGAGATATTTTAATAGCTTCTCATAAAACCTCCACTCGGAAGATTTATCTTAGTAAGTGGAAACGTTTTTCCTATTGGGCGCAGGGAAGGGACATAGACCCGTTCATTGCTTCTATTCAATCAGTCCTTGATTTTTTAGCCGAACTTTTCCATTCAGGTTCGTCTCCTTCTACAATTAAGGTCCAACTGGCAGCCATATCTAACTTTCATGTTGGAATCTCAGAGTCTGCCATCATGTCTCACAAACTTTGCAAAGCCTTTTTAAAGGGAGTTTTTCTCCTCAAGCCTCCTATTAGAAATCCTCCTCCTTCTTGGGATCTTAACTTGGTTCTGACATCTTTGATTCTTCCCCCCTTTGAACCCACGGCTTCGTGTTCAATGAAATTGCTATCCTGGAAAACACTCTTTTGGTAGCCATTACTTCGGCTAGAAGAGTCTCTGAACTTCATGCACTGTGTAGTCGATCCCCTTACCTTTTGTTTCATAAGGATAGGGTTTCCTTACATACCAACCCATCCTTCTTACCTAAAGTAGCCTCTCCAGCAAACCTAAATCAAACCATTGACCTTCCTGTGTTCTTTCCTAACTATTCCAACAGGTCAGAACAAAAATTACATTGGTTAGATGTTCATCGACGATTAAGGTATTACTTAGACAGGACCAAACAAATTAGAAAGTCTTATCAGCTATTTGTTTCTTATGCAGAAGGCAGAAAGGGCCTTCCAGTTTCTAAAGTATCTCTCTCCAGATGGCTTACTACTTTGATTTCTTTTGTATATGAGATCAGGCATCAACAGTTACCAAACAAACCTAGGGCTCATTCAACTAGAGCTTTGGCTACATCCATAGCTTTCCAAGACAGGCTGCCTATTGACTCTATTTGTGCTGCAGCTACTTGGGCTTCTCCCCATACTTTCATTTCTCACTATAAGTTGGACTTAGCTTCTAGACACAGAGCCAACTTTGGTTCCACTGTACTCAAGAGTCTGTTCCGATAGGCCACCCGGGACAAGGTACTAGGGACGCGGTCCCATCCAGCAAGAATGAAGGCGAGATAGACAACTTAACATGTAGAAGTTATGTACCTACCATAACGTTCCATGTTAGTTGTCTTCTTCTTGCCTTCTTTCTTGCGCCCCGCCCTCCTTCCCCCTAGCCTGGACAGACCTAGAGGAGTTTGATTGTGACCTTTATTTTCCTACCACATATATATTCCCTCGTCAGGTTTTAGGTCACCTTCTTTCTGTCACTCTATAGAGGTGGGTTACCCCTTTCTTCCAATTTCTGGATTTTTCCTAGCTGGGCTTAGCTTAGAAATGAGATCTGAGGTATTACCGCCTAGCATTGTGGGATAAAAGGGGAGCCTCGAGCCGGTGGAACTAGCTCTCGAGCTTTTAGAGTGGCCGAGTCGGAGCCGAGGTTCGGATCCGAACCCATCCAGCAAGAAAGAAGGCGAGAAGAAGACAACTAACATGGAACGTTATGGTAGGTACATAACTTTTATTTTTGCACTTTGAACTGCATGTTCAGCCAAGCCATTTGACTGAGGGTATTCAGGACTACTCGTAATATAAACAAAGTCCCACTCTTCTGCAAATTTTCTTTATCTGCTGACTTGTAAATCATGCGCCATTGTCAGAAATAACTCTATGCGGACTACCATGGACAGAAAAATGTAATTTCGACTCAGTAGTGACAGTAGTGAAAGTAAGGTTGGGAAGTAGGTCAGGTCAATCTCAAACCAATTTGAATAAGAGTTTACTAACACCAAGTAATGCTAACTATTCCACTCGGATAATCTGTAGCTACTGTCGATCAAGGTAGTTGAGGAATCTGGCTTAACTTAAGTGGTTCTTTTTTTGATGTGGCTTTGTACTATTGCATACGGAACAAAATGAAAGTACTTTCTCAATATCTCTTGACATAGGCCAAAATGCTAGACCTCTCACCCTACTTTTGGTAGAACCAGTTCCTGGGTGGCCACGATACAAGATCTTAACATACTCTTGTTGCAAGGATTTTGGCACAATCACTTTAGGACCTTTCTTGATAACCATTATCTGACAAAATATCCTCTCTGTATGGAAAATATGTCTGCACTTCTGCTGGTAAATACGATTGCTTTGAAGCCCATCCTCAACTGATAAAGTGATTGAGCTTCTGGAAAATTGGATCTGAAGCTGTGTGAGTTCTGAGCTCATCAAGACGTGTGGAAGAAAAAATTCTCACTTCCATTACCTCAAAGTCAAGTTGCTCATTGTTATGCTGATGTGTTTTTTTTCTGGGCGATCTGAATAAAGTATCAGCAAATTAAAGAAGTTTGCCTTTTGTGTAAACAAGATTGAAATTGTACTTCAGCAATTTGAGCATCATGCTTTGCAGTCTAGCTGTAGCTATAAGCATACCCTTTCTCAAAATAGTGACAAGGTTGGTGGTCAGTTTCGATCTGGATAGTTCGACCATAAATATAATCATGAAACTTCGAACATGCAAACACAATTGCCAAAAGCTCTTTCTCAAGCTGGGCATATTGCATCTCAGTCTGGGTAAGAGTTCTCAATGCACAGGCTACCGGTCTACCCTCTTGAAGAATGACTACACCTAGAG
Source organism: Protopterus annectens (assembly GCF_019279795.1). Lineage (NCBI taxonomy): Eukaryota > Metazoa > Chordata > Ceratodontiformes > Protopteridae > Protopterus > Protopterus annectens. The sequence continues at coordinate 310,528,974 of NC_056746.1, read as the reverse complement.
CAAACTTAGAAGCATCATAGGAAAGAGTAAGATGTTAAGTTGTCAATCTCGCCCTCATTCTTGCTTGATGGGTTCGGAGCCGATCCTCGGCTCCGACTCGGCACTTGCTAAGCTCGAGAGTCACTTTTACCAGCTCGAGGCAGCCCCATATCCCATGATGCAAGGTGGTAAGTACCCTGATCTCGTTTGCCGCTTCGCTGATGAGGTCCTCCTTTTACCAGCTCCTGGTAAGTGTTTATTATTACTAAACTTTTAGCCCCCAATCAGAAAAATTTTCTATTTTCTTTAAAATTCTATCTTTTATAGATGATTGTGGGGCTTTTTCTGACTAACTTTATATTTCCTTCTTTACTTTTTTAGTCAGGCCTTAATTCCCTCCCATCCCCCCCCTGTCAGGGTGTGTGTGTGAGAGTTTTTTACTTCTCAGTACTTTAACTTTAGTTTGTCTGGTTCGGGACTGTGTGTGTAGTGTTTGTTTGGAAAGCACTATGTCTAAAGAACAGAGGGTCTCAGGCTTCAAGAAGTGTGACTCGTGCTGTCAGAAGATGTCTCTGACAGACGGTCACACTTCTTGTATATACTGCCTGGGACCTCTCCACCTGCAGGACTCCTGTGCAATTTGTCACTATTTTAGCCAGAGAGTCCTGCAGGAAAGGAGGAACAAACTTATTTTAAGAGGACTTCTTAAACCGGAGGGCTCCCCAGCAAAATCGGCTCCGGGTAAGCCCTCTAAGACTACCAAGGCCCAGGCTTCTGTACCTAAGCCTTCGGCCTTGGCTCCGACTCCTTCGGAGTCGAGATTGGCTCCGGCTGGAGCCGATCTTAGCTTGGAGAAATCATCGGCACCGATGGCTATCGGTGCCGATACTTTGAAGGCCACTTTGGTGTCTGCTCCGACTGGCTCCGACATCCATGTGGCTCGGGCTTCGATGTCGGCGCCGACCGGCTCCGACACCATGATTTCTTTGCCTGTATCGGCTCCGGCCGGAGCCGATACATCTATACCTACACTTGGAGCCGAAAAGTTATCGGCTCCGTCTGGATCCATGGTTTCATCGGCTCCGATGGTTCCTTTGAGGAAGAGGTCCAGGTCTCCCTCTTTGGAACCGATACTGTCGGCTCCGGCCTCACCTCGGAGCGGAGCCATCGGAGCCGATCATCTAGGTCTTCCAGGTTGTCAGACCATGATTTAGAGAGGGTGGTAAGCAGATTATTAAAATCACAGGCACTAGCCCAAATGCTTCATAGTCCATCTCAACAGACGACTATTAGTCCACACCCGCTTCAAGGTCCTCCTTCGACTCTACCCTAGAGTTTGGAGCTGGAGTCTACGGGAATAGTTTCTGCTATGGCTGAGGGCCAGATACTCCCCCCTTCTGCACCTTCAGCATCTACTCTTATCTCCTCCTCGAGACCTTCCTTGGAGGGATTCGGTGGCTGGGCTTCCATGGTCTGCTCCGAGGGGGTGAGTGGCATCGGACCCTTGTCCGACCCCGCTCTTCCCCTTGGGGCTTCGGCCTTGGTGATCTCTGCTCCGACATCTGCCTCGGAGCCTTCCCTTTCGGTGGGCCCGGGAGTCCCAGTTTCTTCGGAACGGGTTCTCTCGGATCTCCCTGGGAGGGGAGCCTTCGAGGTGATGAGGAGTGTGCAGGCCCCTGGGCTCAGTCAGCAGTCTATTCCTTTAGCTCCTCCCTCTACGGTGCCTGTTGATATCTCTTCCCGCTCTCTTGCTCCCAGACCGAGAGATCCACCGCCTCAGGTTTCCCCACTGGGAGGAACCCCCTCTTCCGAGGATTCTCCTGATCCGTCAGGAGATCCTCCGCGCAAGAGGACATGTAAGAGGAAGCACCTGGACTCCCCTGAGTCTATTACTTCGGATACCGACTTAGATGAGTCGGAGGGATCCCCAAGATCCCCCTCTGAGGATGTCTCCTTTTCAGACATCCTAGAACTCCTGAAACAGAGGGGAAACTGGCCCTCCATTAATCCCTCCGATGAGACGGTATACCTAGAGGCGTTTGGTTCTCAACCCTCCACCTCCTGGGTGTCTCCGCCTTTTGACCCCCTCATGCAGGTAATTGCTCGAAAGGCTTGGGCTTCTCCTGATTCCGTAGAGCCAGTTCCCAGGAGGCCTTCTAAATTTATTACAGCCCCTTCTGAACAGCAATTCCTTACAAAAGGTGTCCCTGTTGATGCCATGGTGGTGGCGGCCGCCACTAAAAAGGAACTTGCAGATCCTTCCGTACCGGTCCATCCTCCTAACAAGGATTCTAGGACCATGGACAGGTATGGTAAGCGGATGTTCTCCTCAGCGACCTTTGCCATGCGTTCGCTGAATTATTTGTGTCACTTCACCAGACTCCAAAGGGACATCCTTAAAGAACTAGGTGAAGTAGTACAGGATCCTGCAGCTCCGGGGGCACAAGACAAGATTGCTTCTCAGCTAGGAATCCTTAACTCCATAACCAACTCCTCCATCCATGCGGATGATTTCGTATGCAGCAGATGGAGCGAGTAGAGCCGCAGGTACAGGAGTGGCTTTGAGACGTCATTCCTGGATGCGGCTCTGTAATTTTGCAGATCCCTTCAAGGCGTCCTTCACAAACTCTCCCTTTGATGGGTCAACTTTGTTTGGTCCTCAAGTGAAGGATACATTGACCAGGTGTGAGCAGGACAGCAAGACTCTTTCTGCCGTAGGGGTCCGTTTTTCCACCCCTTCTAGACCTTACCCCAAGGGACAGAAGGGTGGAAAGATGTGGTTCCGCAAATCCCAAGGAGTCACGCTGGATACACGTGGTCAGTTTACCCCTAGAGGCAGAGGGGGTAATAATAATAGACGCCGCCCTAGAGGCAGGGGGGGTCCACAAAACCAGGGAAGCAGAGAGCCTCTCTCTGACAAGCCCTTCCAGCATCCCTGAGGTGTTGCCCGACTGTCCATCCTTGGCGGCAGTCAGGGGAAGATTATCGCTGTACCCACAAGCCTGGCATTCCCTATCACAAGACAGATGGGTACAGTCGATCATATCCGAGGGTTACAGAATTCCTTTCGAGGAAAGTCCCTTTACTCACAAAAATTCCCTTCCAGATGTGTCACCCGGTCTAAGGGAAATCGCAAAGTTAGAAGTATCAAAGCTTCTACACAAAAGGGCCATTCAGCCAGTTACAACAGACCATTCAGAGCCCGGAATCTACTCAAGGTTCTTTTTGGTCCCCAAAAAGACGGGAGATTGGAGACCAATATTGGACCTCAGCAGACTCAACAAGTCTGTGAAAAAGACGAGATTTCGAATGGTCACACTTCAGTCAATTTTGCCCTTCCTGGGCAAAGACAACTGGATGTGCTCAATAGACCTTCAGGATGCGTACTATCACATAAAAATTCACAGACGCTCCAGAAGGTTTCTCCGCTTTCGGCTGGGGTCCAGTCATTTTCAATTCAGAGCCCTGCCCTTTGGTCTCACTACAGCCCCCAGAGTGTTCACCAAATGTATGGCAGTGGTCACGGCTCACCTGAGATGTCTAGGATTCCAGGTGTTTCCGTATCTCGACGACTGGCTCCTTTCAGCCACCACCAGGCATCAACTTCTCCAAGCCAGGGATTACACCCTAAATCTCTGCACTCATTTAGGAATTACGATCAACTACGAAAAATCCTCCTTGTCGCCCTGCCAGTCTATTACTTTCATAGGCGCAAATCTAGACACTGTTTGGATGTCAGCAACCCTCACAGACCAAAGAATCTCAGATATCCAAAGTCACGTGCGGATCATTCTTGCCAGCAAAAAGGTGCAAGCCAGACTGGTCCTGAAAGTGTTGGGCCTCATGGCAGCGGCCATTACTCTTCTTCCCTTGGCCCGCTTCTACATGCGTCTTCTTCAGTGGATGTTGTTCACCCAGTGGTCTTACCAACAACTTCCCATGCGTCACCAGATCCTGGTGACACAAACTTGCAAAAACTACCTATCTTGGTGGATTTCTTCTCCCCAGATTCATCAGGGCAGACCCTTTGTATCCCCGGCCCCAGTGGCCACAGTCACTACGGACGCCTCCCTGATCGGGTGGGGGGGGGGTCATTGTCAGGGCAGGATGGTTCATGGGACATGGCAACCGTTCGAATACCACCTGCACATAAATGTCCTAGAGATGAGAGCAGTGCTTTTAACGTTGCAAGCCCTCAACGACTTTCTTCCTTTGGGAACAATTGCAGTTCACACGGACAACATGTCTGTAGTATGGTATATCAGCAAACAGGGCGGAACAAAGTCCTACCCCTTGTGTCGAGAAGCTCTCAGACTTTGGCAATGGGCGATCTCCTCTCATCAGTTTCTGGTAGCAACGCATATCCCTGGGAAAACCAACATTTTAGCGGACAGATTGAGCAGAGCTATTCTCATGCCTCACGAGTGGTCTCTCAAACAATCTATAGTGGAGGAGATTTTTCTAGAATGGGGCCGCCCATGTTGCGATCTTTTTGCTACTCCCCAAAACAGCAAATGCCCAGACTTCTTCTCTCTCTTCCACTGCCAGGCCATCCCTCCAGAGACGCTCTTACCCAGGATTGGCCCCAGGGACTTCTTTATGCCTTTCCTCCCTTTCCTTTGATTCCACAAGTACTCCAGAAAGCCACCGTTTTGAGAGCCAAAATGATTCTCATTGCCCCCTATTGGCCTTGACAAATTTGGTTTCCGTTCCTCCATCGTCACCTATTGGTGCAGCTGTGGCATCTGGACCCAGTGCCAGACCTTCTGATCCACCAATCGGGTCACCTGCATCGGTCCATTCCTTCTCTCAACCTCACAGCTTGGTTGCTCCACTTCCTTCCTTAGCCAGGCTTCCTATGATCTCTAACCTGGTTAGGGATATCATAGTCGCTTCCCTTAAATCCTCTACTAGAAGGATTTATACCAGCAAGTGGAAACGCTTTTCTTTTTGGGCAAAATCAAAGAATATAGATCCCTTTACTGCCCCTGTTCATGCAGTTTTGGATTTTTTAGCAGAAATCTTTCACTCGGGCTCTTCATCTTCCATGGTCAAAGTTCAGTTGGCTGCTATCTCGAACTTTCATGTCGGGTTTGCAGATCACAACATTATGTCCCACAGGCTTTGTAGAGCTTTTCTAAAAGGGATTTTTCTCCTTAAACCTCCTATTAGGAGCCCTCCTCCTCAATGGGACCTAAATCTAGTGCTGACATCCTTAATTCTTCCTCCCTTCGAGCCAGCTGTTTCATGTTCACTGAAGTTTCTTTCATGGAAAACACTCTTCCTTGTCGCTATTACCTCGGCCAGGAGAGTGTCAGAACTTCATGCTCTCTCTGTTCGTCCCCCTTATTTGGTATTCCACAAGGACAGGGTATCCTTGAGAACTAATCCATCCTTTTTGCCTAAGGTGGCTTCGAAAACTAATTTGAACCAATCTATTGATCTCTGTATTTTTCCCTAATTACTCCAACAGATCGGAACAAAAATTACATTATCTTGATGTTCACCGCCAACTCAGATATTATTTGGACAGAACAAAACAATTCAGGAAATCCGATCAGCTCTTTCTTTCTTATGCTGTAAATAAGAAAGGCCTTCCTGTTTCCAAAGTGACCTTATCTAGATGGCTTTCTTCCACCATCTCCGAAATCTATCAACTCAGGGGCAAACAGCTGTGCTCAAAACCAAAAGCACATTCCACCGGAAGTTTAGCCACTTCTACAGCCTTTCAGGCTAGACTCCCTTTAGACACTATTTGTGCAGCAGCCACTTGAGCCACTCCTCATACCTTTGTTTCTCATTACAAATTGGATTTGGCCTCCAGGGATAGAGCCAGTTTTGGTTCTACGGTTCTCAAGAGTCTGTTCCATTGAGCCACCCAGGATAGAGGTGCTAGGGACGCGGTCCCATCAAGCAAGAATGAGGGCGAGATTGACAACTTAACATTGAGAAGTTATGTACCTACCATAACGTTCCATGTTAGTTGTCTTCTCTCGCCTTCTTTCTTGCGACCCTTCCTCCTACCCCCTTGCCTGGACAGACCTTGATCTCCCTTGTTTGAAAGATTACTTCTATAGGCACCAGTTAGTTACCTGGTTCCCATTACAGCCCTTCCTTTAGGCTAATTGCTTCTTTCCTCAGTGGAAAGTTTTTTGTGCTAGGTGTTTTTCCCTATAGGTACAAACGAGATCTGGGTACTTACCACCTTGCATCATGGGATATGGGGCTGCCTCAAGCTGGTAAAAGTGACTCTCGAGCTTAGCAAGTGCCGAGTCAAAGCCGAGGATCGGCTCCGAACCCATCAAGCAAGAAAGAAGGCGAGAGAAGACAACTAACATGGAACGTTATGGTAGGTACATAACTTCTCATTTGTGAACATCATAGTTAACTGAGAGTTAGTGGGTTAACATTTTTCTGTTTCAGGACATCAAATAGTCTTTGGTGCTGTTCTGACCATGACCAAATTACATCTTTTCATGTCAGCTCTCTGAACGGTGCTGAAAGTTGACTTTTATCTAGAATGAACTTGCGTGGATAGTTGACCATGCCAAGAAAATGTAAGGCTTGGACATTGTCCGGAGCTGGCATCTCAAGAACTGATTTTTGCTTTGAAGGATCTGGTCGTAAGCCTGTACTGGTAAACAAGTGATCAACATAAGTAACTTCTCATAGCCTGAACTTGCACTTCTGAGGACTAAGCTTAAGATTCACTTGACGTGCTCTTTCCAGAACTTTCTTGAGGTTTCTGTCATGTTTGACTTCAGCATTGCCTCCTACTAGACTATCATCTACTATAATAGCACACAGTTAGCCAGAAAAATTTGCTCCATCGCACGCTGGAAGACTTCACTGGCAGAATTTATTACAAATGGCATTTTCAGAAGTCTGTTTTTTCCAAATGGCGTACCAAATGTGATTAGCAATGAAGGTTTCCAGTCAAGCAAAGTTTGCCAAAATGAACTATATGCATCTAAGATGGAAAAAAGTGTCGTTTGGCATGAGGGCAGCAACCTTTTCAACTGTGCACATTGGATGATGAGGCCATTTTTATGCTTTGGTCAGATCTCTTGGATCAGTACATATTCTGATATCATGTGAGTTTTTCTTATAAGCTACCACTATGGAGGATACCCATTCAGTAGGTGGTTCTACTAGACAAAACTACTCCTAGTTGCACCATTTTATCTACCTCGGCTTTGACTCTGCTCTGCATAGCTACTAGAACTTTCCATGCTGGTCTGATAACTGGGCTGACCTCTGGGTCTAACTTCATAGAGTAACACAAATGGTAGTTTGCCTAGTTTGTCTGCAAAAATATTTGCATACTCAGCACAAATTTCGCCCAAACTGTTTTTTTTCTGTTGTCATTCAGACTTGCATGGTGGACTTCTTTATTAAGTGAAAGCAGTCCCATTTTCAGACTGTCTCTGAGGCCTAGTATTGACTGCACGTGTCTCTTGACTATGAAAAATTGCAAGTCACAGCTGTTCCCAGCAGAATAACATGAAAGCAGTACTGAGACATCTGAATCTCGTCACCACCATAAGCAACAAGTTTTGCACACTTTGCCAAATCAAGTTCTTCTGCAGCTTTTACTCTGGCAAATGTTTAATGCTGACTGCACTTTGAGCCTGTATCTACTTTGAGCTCTACGGACTCCCATTAATCCAAACAGTGCAAAGGATCTCATTCTTTGCCAGCAGATCTACTGCATTGACTGATTCACCAAGCACAGGCACACCATCAAAACAAAAAGTAGGTTTGCAGCTTTCTAACTGATCAACTTCCCTCTTGGAATGCCCTCTTTTAATAAAACAATGTGCCATGTTTGATTTACAAAACTTTTGAAATAATTCCACTTATTGCAAGAATGACACTGCTGACCAAAAGCTAGCCATTTTTCTCTTTTAGGTTCGTGACTTCCGCCACAATTACGATAGTTGACTGTGAAGCTAGGTGGGGGTACATGTTTTGACTTTGCTGACTCACCCTTATGCTTCACTGAGCATATTCTGGAATTTGCTGGAAAGACGGTTTCCCAGGGACTGTTACAGGACCTGCTTGGGCCTGTTTCTTTTAACCACGTGCTGCATACTATCTGTATGACGTTTATCACTGTGCCTTCCTGATTTGTAAGCATACTTTTGTGCTTTTCTGTAATCTCGTATATCTGACAAATCTCAATGGCCTTATTCAACGTTAAATCACTTTCTCAAAGCAAAATCTTTCTCACTGTGTCATTATTAATACCACACACAAGGCTGTCCTTTATCAACTCATCTCTCAAATCAACAAATTTGCAAGTTTTAGCTTTATTTCTCAAGTCAGTTATATGTGCTGCAAAAGTTTCATCAGGCTTTTGATCCCTTGTATAAAATAAGTGCCTTTTCATTGTAATATTCATTGGGGGGGGGGGGTACACATTTCTCTAAATTTGTTGTAAGCACTTGGAGTCTTCCTTTGTTTCAGCTGGTACCAATATATGTCAGTCTTCTTCCTCCCCTGCAAACACAGCAGGTGCATACACAAATGAACACTCATTTCAGTGGCCCATGAACCAGCTAAATTAAGCAGAATAAATGCCTTTGTTACGTGCATCTGTCAGAAAAAGCAGCCTGGATGAAAATATCATATTTCTGCTCAAACACACTCCAATTTTCCGCAGTATTGTTGTCAAAGTACGAACAGTCACACACACCAGGTACTTGTAATAATTAAATGCACAATAAGCTCTCTGAAGTACTTTATGAAATATGCTTTGAAATAACTGTACTTTGCAAAATATTCTTTTAAATAACTGCACTGTAATGCTGCACACACTTGCAAAGACTTTGCACACTTGGGGTATTTTGAATAGCTTTAGTCGGTACAAAAAAGTAGCACTTAGTGAAAACATATGGTCGTTTTACCTTTTTTGAACGCTATGCGATCTGGATATTGATTCAAACATTTTCATAATTATTTTGAATATGTATATCAGTATGTCACAGTATTGGACATTTCATTTAATAAGAAATTTGTTTTGAGCGTTCTGAGTGCTTCATTTTATATTTATAGCAAAAAAAATCATTTAAGCAAGTTTTTGTACCTGGAATTTGTTTCTGACCTGTTTTGTGAGTCGTTTGAACAATAGGGATGGTCAACTCCTGTATATTCCTCCAAGTTTAACCGGTTGCCTCGTGGCTATAACTCTGGATCCCATTCTGACACCATGTTACTGATCTTATGTGCTTTAAGAAGATGTTGAGGCTTGGGTGTTTAAGTAGTTGATTGCATACAAATACATCAGGATGGATTGCAGGAACATTAAACTTAAATGAACTATCTAACTGACTAAATACATGCATGCTCACACTCTGGCTGCTCACTCAAAATGGCACTCTTACTTGCACGTGCTTGGTACTTATATGCATGTGCTAACTCACTGGAAAGCTTCTTAAAGGTATGTCGCACACTGATCTACACTTAACCTCCATATATACCAAATACAAGAATATAGAATTAAGAGGTCATATAAGAGCAGTATTCACAGATTTAGGCACAGCCTTCCGTTTGTTCTCATTTGACAAGCTTCTGCAACTCTTATCTCTCAGACTTTGATATAACCCTGTGATGATTCCAGAAATACTTGCATGACTGGGTCATACAAGTACTCTTTGATTCCACCATTTCCACTGGGCTAAACATCCTCTCTCTCAACTTCATTAAATTGTCTTCTACTTTCCTGCAAATGTGACCAAACCACTGTAATCTGTTCTGTTTAGCCTCTGCATTTTGGCCTACTGCGGCATCTGCTCTGACATCATTTCTTTATCGTATGGTGTGTATCTTACCACCCATTTCAGACACTTGGTCTCCATGACCTCAAGCTTCCTCATCCTCTCTGCCTTACTTGCCCAGGTTTCGGTGCCATACGGAATCACTGGTCACACCACTGTTTTGTACACTTTCCTTTTCAGCTTTGTAGACATTCTTCTGTCACTCAGTACCCTTGGCACTCTGTACCATTTGCTGCAGCACCTTTGATTCTAGCTTTGAACTCCTTATTCAGACTTCCCATCTTCTCAACCACCCTTCCTAGGTACTTAAAGTTGTTAACCTCTTCCACTATTTTCTTTTTTACCTTGGTTTTCAGTTTCTCCCAATTCTCCTACATTTGTTGCCATGACAGCAGTCATCTGTACCGAGTTTCATCCTATATGCTTTCAGTTTTGCATTCCAGTCCCCTGTCAGTTGTCGAAGTTCCTATTCCAAGTCTGCTTATACTGCCACATCTATTGCATACAGCAGCTTTTTTTGATGATGTCTGTGATCTGTTTGCTAATGTAGTCCATTACCAGTATGACCATCAATGGGCTCAAACCTGAACACTAATGCAGACCAACTCCCACTGGGAACTCCTTTGGAAGTTCATCTGATTCTTGTACCTAGCCTGCACTAATTCTACCAAGTGTTTCCAAGACTTCACAACTTCGTAGGACTGCTCAAATTAGCTTTCTTGGGACCTTGTCATATGCTTTCTCCAAATCTAGGAATGCCTATTTGAACTCCTTCCTTATTTTCAGTTTCTTTTCCACTGTCTCTCACTGCAAACATCAGGTCAGTTGTACTGCATCCTGGTCAGATTCCACAATGCCATCTTTCTTTGTGCTGCTCTGCATATTTATCAGCTACGTTCTCTAACACATTCATAACCATACGCAGTACAGAGATATCACACTCCTGTCAAAACTGCTTGAGTGTCCTCTCTGTTGTACACTGGTACTAGAGTGTTTACTCTTGTCATCTGGGATACTCCTTTCCCTCCCTCTTTCCATACTGAGACTACTCTCAGGAGCCATTTCTTTCATAACTCAAGGAACAACTCGATCATGTCTTCCATAACTTTGTCTCGCCATGCTGCTTTCCCTGACTTTATTTTTCTTGGTATTCTTCTTGCTTCTTCTAGGATGAGCTCTTCCTCTTTCATCATGGGCTGGGCATGGGACAGTACAGCTTCTATGGTGTTTTCTTCATCCAGAAGCTGCTGGAAGTATCTTGCCTGCCTTGGACATCATGTGGACTGGTGAGCAGATTGTAGCCAACCCTTATGAATGGTGTCCAATAATATCTGTCCTTTAATATAGTAGAGGCATAAAAAATGCTTCTTCGTATTCTGCGAGGAGAATGTAAGTTAAACTTTAATGTGCAAGAAATACAACATTTCAACTTCATAAAGTTTTATTTGTAAATGGACCTACTTTATTTTTCAGCAGCTAGTGGTCAAACTTGGTGGTAAGAGCTCTGCCTCACAGCTTCAAGGCCCCAGGGTTCAGTCCTGGTCTCTGGTTGATATCTATATGGAGTTTGCATTTTCTCCATATGTCTGCTTGGGTTTTATTCCAGTTGAGGAGGACTAGTCCTCTTAAATGGTTAACACAGAAAGTGACAGAGTGGTGCAGCAATCAGAGTTGCTGCCTCACAACACTTGGTTCTTCAGTTCAGTTCTCGACTGGGGTAATTTCTGATTGGAATCTGCTAATTTTCCCTCTGTCCAGCTTGATTTAAACTGGGTATTTCAGTTTCTTTCCACATTCTGAGGATGCTTGGTAGATGAATTAGAACCATCCAGAACTGGCATGCGTGTGCGGATTACAAATTGTCCAGTGGGATGGTGCCCCTATCCAGGATTAGTTTCATTGCCGTAGACCCACATAAGGCAGTATAAGCTCTTGCTTCCCCATGATTTTGAGTTAGATTAAATTGGTGATCAGAGAATGAATGACTGTTCTAATCAGACTGCTTTGTCATCTTTCCACCGTCTTTATTTTGTAACAAGTTATTCGACTGCTGTAGTGGTTTAAGATTCCACTTTTGGGTGGATGAAGTAAGATTTTGTAGTTGTGTAAGGCATTAACTTAACATTAGCTGTTTGACAAGAGTTCAGTGTTGCAGCAGTCAGACAACTGGTTATGCAACAGTCTGTATGTTTTATTAGATTTGAGTTTGCAAAGTTAACCCTAATACAACTAACAGTTTAGTCAGAGGAAAAAAGGTTTTGAGCTGCTAATAAACTTCATCCTGTAGTGCAAGGTGTGATCCATTTAGTTTCCATTTTCTAGTTTTGTGACTGAGAGCTTGCCACTTAACCAGTGCTCACAGGTCACCCTTAAAAAGTGGTTTGTGCTTAGTGGGTTTACCTGGTTAGAAAATAAATGAAGTAAAAATTTAAGAAAAAAAAAAAAAAAAAAGGATAATAATCCTTGTTCCACAGTTTGCATTTGGCAGAAAATTTCTGTAGTGTTGTGCTTCAAGACTGAATGCTAAAGGCTGACTAGAAGTGATCTGGGTACAAGCCAGACTGGTTTGCAAAACATGAAGTGTGCGATTGCTGATTACACCATTGAAATCAAAGACCCATGCAGACACAGTAGGTAATGCAGCCTCATTTTATACTGATGGTAGAGACTGAGTGGATAATAACTTGTAAGTTATTTTGCTACTGAAATAATTTTGTCTGGAAGTTTTAACTGTTAAGGTGTGTGCCTCACTCATTTGTACTTCCTCAGGCATCTTTTTCTCTATAGCAAACCTGCTGATCATGTTTTTCCCTGATTTGTCTGTGTGTTGGGGCTCTCCAAATGGAGCCTGGAAGAATGGTGGGATTCTGGATCTTGCTGGTCTTTCTCACATTCTTTGCTACATACTGTAGGATCATAGGAGGTTACTAGGCTAATGGCCTTGGGGCCCTTACAAGCCTAGCCATTAGTTTATCCCCCAAACAGAAACTTCAGTCAGCACCTGTCACCTCTGTCAGTGAGGGACACAGGTGGAACCCCTGGGGCAAATTTGTTGTTTCCTAGCCACTCATCAAAGTTGCATTTGAAGAGGGTCAGCAAGGTACACTATTTGACATGTAATGGAAGTCTATTCCAGAGACAGGGCAGCCTCTGGGAGACAAACCTGTCTTTCCAGCAGGTTTTGTTGATGTCGCATAGTGGATTTAAGCCTTTCAAGCGTGTAGTGAATGAGGAGTTAGACTTACGGATATGGAGCATCTCTAGTAGAGCAGGGTCTGATATTACCTTGTAGGTGAGACACAGATCACCTCTGAGCAATCTGTGCGATACAGAGAGTGATGGTGATTTGAGCCTGTCCGCATATGATAGGTGTTGGAGGCCATGGATTGTCTGTATGAGGTATTTCTGTGGCCTTTGGAGAGGTACGTTTCAAAAGGGGCAATTATACTCAATTATTGGCCTAATGATGGAGGAGTACAAAGGAGTAATAATCTCCTTTTTCTGTATGCAGTCCCTTTACTTATGAGATGAACCAAGTAAAAGGCTTTTCTGACCGTTGCCGCTACACGATGGTCAAATGTGAGATTGTCAACCTGAGTACCCAAGTCTCTCACCACAGGTTGTGTGCTTAAGGGGTTGCCATTGATGTAGTAATTAGTAGGGGCCATGAGTTTGCCGAATGGTATGATAATACACTTTTTTTTTGTGTTTAACTTAAGGCCATGACTTTGGCACCAGTCATTTGTTGCTATGAGACCCTCTTGCAGTATGTTAACATCATCTGGGGAGTCAATGACCACACTCAAGTTACAGTCATCCGCAAACCTGGTTAGCCACAGGCCTTTTGTCTTTGCCTGGACTTCTGAGAAGTTGATGCCAAACAGCGGGTCCCAGGATGGATCCCTGCGGACACCACTAGTGACAGGTTTGCTGGTGAGGTGCAGATGTCTATTCTGCCCTTGTGGATCCCATCAGTGAGCCAGGTGGCCCACCCACCTGATGAGATAGGGATTTATGCCAAGTTGTGTTGCTTTTCTATGACGCCTGAATGGGGGATTGTGTTAAAGGCCTTGGCCAAGTCAAGGTAAGTTGTATGTACTGACTTTCCCTCATCCAGGGCCTTGGTGATGGTCTCAGAGGTCAAACAGGTTCAGCAGGCAAGATCTGCCCTTGGTGAATCTGAGCTGTGTGGGGTCAAGTGCTTGGAGATTGCCTATGTCCTTGTTTGAGATCCATAATAATACCTTCCATGGCTTTACAGATCAGACTTGTCACGCTAATGTGGCGAGAGTTTCCAGGGTTAGTAGTGGCACCATCTTTGTGTAAGGGGATGTCAGTGGCAGTTCTCCACTCTGCTAGAATGAAGCCTGTACTTAAGCAGTGGTTGAATAGGGTGCTTAATGGCGAAGCTAGTTCTTGATGGAGATAGTGCAGAAGACAGCCTGGGATACTATCAGGTCCCATGGAAGCTGCCTTCTTTGCCTTGGATATAGGGCCTTTAACACTTGATCTACAGAGATGTGAGGTGCGAGACAAGTATCAGGGATGTCAAATGGGCCTTTGGGGGGGGGGGGATAGGTTCATTGCAAACTTCATCCCCCGTGTCTGCTAGCAGGTTGGTTAAGTCAGCAGGATTAGTCTAAGAGGTGCTGTTGAGTACTAATTCAGAACAAACATGGACTTTGCCATGGAGGTTCGTGACGTAACTGAAGAGGTTTTGTAGTTTTCCTTGTTTCAGAGGCTAGTTTATAATTGGCTTTGGAGTTTGTGACACCCGTGCCCTGGCCCAGCAGTCAAGGAGCCTCAATCCTCACCACTAACACCAGTGAGGGGCGTCTCATATAGGAGAAAAGGATAACAAATGCACACAATAAAGTGTAATTTCCCTTAAGAACACACATAAATCACAGTCCGGGGCTGGTTGCTCCCTTGCTGTCCAGGTCCCCAATAAGATTCACCATTGGCACAGCTATAGGGTCCAGATCTCAGTCTAGTGGGCAAGCAAAAACCTCCAGCACCCTCTTTATCCAACCAGTGCTTCGTGTCCCTGCCCAAGTAGCTGACGCGCGCACACACACACACACACACACACACACACACACACACACTTTGAGAAGAGTTTATACAACCACACAGACACTCCTGGGGAAGGCTGGCACAGGTTCTCCAGCTTTGCCCCTTTTTCCCCAGACTATACGGTAGTACCAGCTGCCACCACCCACTAATATTTATCAGCTAGGCCCTTAAAAGGGTGTCCAGTTATTACTGTGCAATATTATTATGCAATTGGTAGTACAGCCCAGGGCTAAAGCTATTGGAGTGGCTTTGTACAATTTTACCAAAGGCATGCAAGTACTCTAAAGAGCTTAAATTATCTCTACAAAAACAGCCACAGTTGGAAAGGGTTTAAAAATATTTAATAACAAATAGTCAAAACACAAGACAATACTTTTTACTACACAGTGCTAGTCAAGAGTTCAGAGATCACAGATAAATACTTAAAATAATTCAGTAGTACAATTCTGACATCACAGAAAAACAGTCTAATCTTTCTAGTTATTTCTAAGAGAAAACACAAATCTAAGATAAACTTACATATAGAGCAAGACAGTGCTGGTGAGTTGGATGGTCAAGACAAAAATGCTTAATGCTCTCTGATTCTCTTTGTTTTTAAAATCACATTCCTGGTTCACATTACATCATTCTTCACACTTCCCTGGGTTCCCAGGCTAACAGAAACTACATTTACATTCTTCACCTCTGGGCAGAAACCAGAGCAATGAAGGACATTTATGCATGCAAATTTGGGTTCCCAGGCTAACAGAAACTACATTTATATTCTTCACCTCTGGGCAGAAACCAGAGCAATGAAGGACATTTATGCATGCAAATTATGGCCATTAACTCTGGTCTTAAAACAATAGGCAGCATGTCTCGCCTGACTCTGATTTTTAACATCAAAGGGTCACAACATGCTTTACGTGGCCAGTAGAGTGCATTGTTACATTTTTTCCAGTTCCACATGTAACACTATTTTTACCATTTAAGAAAAGCCTGTGGTTTACATTAATATTTACAGATGACAGTATTATCTCCAAAATTCTGTCTGGCTAGGCTGGCAGCCTTCATCTATCTTCACATGTCCCCCCCCCCAGAAGAACTCAAGCTAGTTTTTCAAGTGACCCTTGAGAAATGCTGCTTGAGGGAGTTAGGTCTATCTGAGTATACCTTACCCTGTTTACCTGTCTTGAGAGCCCATCTGCATTGGCATTGCTAATCCCACTGCAGTGCTGCACGGACATATATGCTTGCAACCCTGGGCTCCATCTTGGCAACTTGGTATTTTGCTGGCTGGCTCTGTTCAACCATGTTAGGGGGTTGTGATTTGTCATAGCAGTGAATTTCCTTCCATAGGCTGAAGTTTCTGCATTGCCCATACTATGGCTAGACATTCAGTTTCTACAGCTGCGTAGCATTCCTCCCTGGGTTGGAGCCTACAGCTGAGATAAACCACTGGGTGCTCTTCCCCCTCTGAAGAAATCTGGCTAAGTACAGCCCCCACCCCCTGGTTAGAAGCATCCACCTGCACAACAAATTATTTGCTGTAATCTGGACTGGCTAACACAGGGGGTCCTCCCAAAGCTTCTTTAAGCTTCTGGAATGCCTGCTCACATGCTGGGGTCCACACTACCTTATCTGGCCTGTTCTTCCTTGTCAGGTCTGTGAGGGGAGCAGCTATGGTACTATAACTGAGGATGAACTTTCTGAAGTACCCTGCTGTCCCTAAAAATGCCCTCACCTGCTTTTTGGTAACAGGTGCAGGCCATGCCTGAATGGCTTCCACTTTGGCAGGTTCTGGCCTTATCTTACCACTCCCCACTCTGTCTTCGGTTGCCCATGTTGGTGAGAACCAAGTCCAGAATTTCATCTCCCCTTGCGGGAGATGAGACAAGCAATTGTAGTGCGTTAGAATTGATGAAGTCAAGGAATCATTGGGCGAGTGCATTAGTGCAGAAGTAGTTCACCCAGTCTATGGTGGGGGTAGTTGAAGTCACCAAGGATCAGGGTGTTAGGAGGTACTTGATGGTGTCAGGCAGGTTTAGGTAGGAGGAATGGGTGTCCTGAGTCATGGAAGAGGGGTCTATAGCTGGCTGTAACTTGGATGAGTGCCTTGCCCAATTGTCAGTTGCACCTGGAGTAATTCCAGTGCATCATGCTGGCAATCCAGTCTGGAGGTGTGCCTGTCCTTAATGAAGGTAGAAACTCCTCCACCCTTAGTCTTCCCAACCTCATTTTGAGATCAGAATTTGGAATGAGGTATAGCCTGATAAAGCAGGGGTGCACTTTGCAACCCTGAGCCAAGTTTCTGTGACTGTACAGACATCAACATCTTTCAGTGTGAGGAGAGCCTCCAGTAAATGCATTTTCAGGTTAAGGCTTTACTCCCTTTTCTGTTGCATCCTACTGTTTTTTTGTTTTGTTTTGTGTTTTACTGTTTTGACACTAGCTTATGGAATTCCAGCTTGTAGATGCATTCTGGACTTCTCTCCATTTTGAATTGTAGCCTCTTGAAATTTACTAAATTGAGTTTAAATGTGTAGGATGTTCATATATCCCAGCTTACTTGCATGCCTCCTATATTGTGTCCCTGAACTTGAGAAAGCATCTTACTGACTTTTGTATATATAATCAATTTTGTGGGACATACGTTTTGCCTGATCAGTTATTACTTTGTTAAGAACTGAATTGTAGTTGGTATTGTAGTGGCTAATAGGTATACCAACTCCTGATAGATTTTAAGTATCATACAGAGTGGCATTAGAAGAGCCTTGGTAATCACTGGACTATGTCACCACAGTTGGGGGAGGGGTCTTTACAACAGTTTATGCAGGTAAAATCCAAATGTTTATTTTTATTTATTTTTTGTTCTTTAGTTTGAAGAAGAATCCTGCAGAAAGAATGAGCTATGTGCAACTCATGGTATGCAACCTTTCTCATGCTGTTACAAGTCTGCAAGATGTTTTAATAGTCTTTGATTACTAATATTAGTATCTGTGCTTAAGCTTTGATTTTCACAGCTACTAAATATATTTTATATGCAGTGCTTTTATAGTATTTCTTTATACAACATTATTCATATTGTAAGTTTATTATGAGAGGATATATCTGGAGAATTTGCTAAGAAATATTTTAGTTTCTTATATTAGGAAAACTGTAGGCTAAAACATGATAGTTCTGCAGTTGCAGAATTATATGTGGTTATTTTACCTTAGTCTATGTGCTGCAGCTAATCTGTTGTCAGGGAACGTACCCTCATGACACAGTGAGTTAAACAGAGATATACTATACAGTATATCCTTATTTGAGCAGTGTTTAGTTTTTACTGTGTTTTTTTTCTCTTGAAGCCCTCTTATGTCCCTCTGATTAATTTTTTGGACCCCAAAACAGGTCTGCTATGTGGTTGTCTAGTCTTCACAGCACCCTTACATTGTACCTTTTTATCTCAAGTGCCAGCTTGATATGTCCATTCTGCAGAAAGTACTGTCTGACCTTGATACGTCGTGCATGGTTGCTTGAAGCTTTTCATTGTGACCTACATTGAGGACCTTGAAACAGCCCTTCTCGGACTAACCACTCCTTTCATAGCCAAACAGTAGCATAAAGTGGGGGAGATGTGGTAGGACCCTCTGATAAGCAGCAGAAATCGAGCGGGTCTTTTTCACAAAGAATGAAAAGCACCACAAAAAGACATCACGTAAACATGATTGTAGCAGTTGTAAAGATGAGTCTTGCCTAGTAAATCATAGGACCAGAGACAATTTTCCTGCTGCAGACATTATCTGAAAAGTCTAACTTATCCAACCTCAAGTGATAAGTCCCCAGGTCTGGGTCTTTTGTCAAAGAATGAAATGTGAAAGAATCTTCAAGTAGTTTGTGCTACTCCTGACTGTCAACAGATTCTCTCCATACTGTCATTTCCTTATTACATGCTTACATGCTTACACTGCTTTCTGCTTATAGTGACAACCCTCTATCTTGTCTTAGGAGTTTTTTTGTTTTTAAAATGCTTTTTGCCCCATGCCTGATCTTCAAGCATCCCTAGCTCAAGCGTGCACATTCTTTTATTTCCCTGAGAATTTCACCTAGGCTATCAGTGAGAGCTGTCTGGAGGGGGCTGTATCCACGCAGCCATGAGATGTCTTTGTACCTCTACCTGTGGCCCCCACATCCATTTGCACAGCTGCAGATATGAGCACCCTTCTCCATTGCTAAAATGTGTCCAGCTACCCCCCCCCCCCAACTTGGAGCCTATCAACAACCTTATCTGTCAGCCCTGGCCATTACCACATTAAGTCCATCCCACCAATAGAGTGAATCTGGCATATCCCCCAAACCAGGACCCAAAGCACCCTTATATTTTAGCCCCAGCAGTTGCTCTCTCCAGTTAGCAGCCTGCATTAGTCTGAGTACAGGCTGCAGATGTAGTTTTCCACTGCTGTAATTACTCCTAACTCCCCTCCCTCGTGGGGCATCACCACAGGGAATTCAGTACCCTTCCCAAAACATATAACAGAGTACTCACACACATGCTTTCTAAGCACTGTTGTTACTGTGTTGGGGTTCCAAACTTGTGAACCCTGGTCATTTAGTTTTCAAGCATACAGTGTGCCAGTGCATATGAAGGTAAGACTGGGAACCCCCACTCCTTCCTCCTGCAATGGGAAAGCTAATCCTGTTGTTCATTTCAGTCCTTGCCTCTTGGCTCTTCCAGTGTGCAAGACACTAATCAAATTTGGGTTATCTGGGTTGTACCAGGGGACTTGTCCATCAAAACCACACAGCCTGGAAAGCTTGGTTTGGGAGTTATCCATATTCACTCCTTTATGCAGGCCATTGTATAATATGTTCCAGACCCATCTTTTGAAGGATGACGCAGGAGATGAAGCATTTGCCAATTCACTCTGGCTTCAAGATGCTTGCCAGCACTGAGCTAGCCAGCAAATATGTCTTCTCACATACCATTGCACAAGTCTAATACTGTGAACACTGCAAATGATTTAGTAAAGCTGCTTAAAATAGGAGATGTAAAGTTCTGACTGATTTGCTTAGAAATTACAAACGTTAAGTAAGACTGAGACAAATTACAAGAAGTGTCTAGTGTAGTTAAGAAACATAAGAAAAAGTATGAGCTAGTTCTAAGATGGCTAAACAGCATAGTGCCTACTGAAAAAAATTGACAAGAAGTTGAGAGAGACAAAGTCCCTTTTGTGTTGGGGAATGAAACTCATTGTAAGGATGATCTGTATGAAACATAATGTCACCCTGTTGATCTGGCAGGCTAATGTGGCTGGCAGGTTGGTGTCCTCTTCTTCAAATTAGTCCCTCCTAAATGTCTGCATTAGGTTATCTCCTTCACAGAAGAGGGTTATTCTTCAGTCTGTGGTTACATTAGTTCTTTAACTCATAAAATGTAGAAAAAGACCACCACTGATCTTTTTACAAAGACAAGACTACAAGATCCTATTCAAAAGGTGCAAGGTAGTAAAAGCAGCATGTAGTCATTAAAGACTATAACCCTTCAGTATTTTTGCTGCTGTTGGAAGAGGAGGCATATATTTTTCTCTTATTTCTCTCTCTTTGTCATGCTGTTTGCCAATCATAACTCCTTCCATTCACGGAGTAGCACATTTGTAATTTGTCAAGAAGAAGTTGTTTTCAGGAGGCATTCCTCCAGGCAGCCATCAGGATTATCATCTTGACTCCATCACCTCCATTGCTGTGTGCATCAGCCTGACATGAATTTCCACAGTGCTTAGGCCAGCCACCTGAAAGAAGGCATGAGAAGCTGGTGGCCAGTGTCATCTCCTGCACAAAATTGGTTTGGAGAGTGAGTGCAGATATTGGTAGAATAATTCCTTACATGATTCCAGGCTGGCTTCAGAGGGAAGGAAGCTGGTGACTAATTCTGAGACTAGACACTCGCTAAAGCTGTCTCCAGTGTGGCCTTTATTCCTTCTCTTGCTTAGTGCTTTGCATCTCTTAAAGGGCTGTAGTCATGCATATACTGTTGGATGATGAGATGCAAGTAGGAAGAATCCCACAGGCATCTGTCTTAGGGGTGAGTCACTGGGTTTCAACACTCTGGACCACTAATGGATAAGCTTCTGGGGTTTTTTGGGAAGGGTTTTTAAAAAAAGAATCGGGAACCTTTTTGTTTTTAAAACAAGGATTTTAGATGCTCCTTTACAATCTGATGTGTTGTTTGGTTCTCCTGTTGAGGCAGTTTAAAGAAAATGGAAGACAAGGCTAAGTCTATGCAGACTGTTAAAGATTTTTGCAGGTTCAGCCTCCAAAGTTTAGTAGAAATTGGCCTGCTAAAGGGTGGACGTATCCTTCTTATGATTCCCAGTCTAGGGGTAGATCTAGACGATGGTAGGGGCAGAGCTCAGGGCTCTTTCAGGCCTAGAACAGGGAGTTCTCCTGCACAGTCTTCAGGTGAGGGCAGGGGTCAGTCCTTTAATAAACAGACCCAATGACCTACCTTTTCAGCTGCCAGAGCCTTCTCGCCTGGCAGCACCTTTGGGAGGAAGGTTGGCACTTTTCAAAGAAAATTGGAGTTTAATTACCCAAGACAGATGGGTATTGGATATCGTACACCAAGGTTACAGGTTTTATTTCCATACCTTGCCTCCTTTCAGAGGCATGCCAGACGTTCCTCCTCAACAAAGAATAGAGGCTCACAAGCAAATTTCTGTTACTTCAACTAGGGCCATACAGTCCCTATGCCAAGTGGGCCTAGGATTTTATTCTCGCCTGTTCCTAGTACCAAAGAAGGGGAACACGTGGAGACCAATTTTGGATTTATCTATCCTCAACACTTATCTGGACATTCCCAAGTTCAAAATGTTGTCGTTGCAGCAGCTTTTACCTCTACTGGGCAAAGATCATTGGATGGTAACTTTGGATCTCAAGGAGGCTTACCTTCATGTTCCTATCAGACTAAGTTGCAGGAAGTATCTGCGTTTACGAGCTGGGACTTCTCACTATCAGTTCTCTGCATTGCCCTTTGGCTTATCTACTGCGCCCAGAGTGTTCACGAAAGTTCTGGCTCCAGTGATAGCTTTCTTCAGGCTAAAAGGAATACAGATCTATCCTTATTTGACGACTGCCTGATGTTGGCCTGGCTCAAGGAAGGAAGAGCTTCTTCATCATTTGGAATATGTGATAGCAGTGCTAAGATGCCTGGGGTATTCTGTGAACGAAATAAAGTCCAGTCTAGTACCTCTCAGGGCATGTGCTTTCTGGGTGTAAGACTGAATACAGCATCCCAGATGGCCTTTTAACCCCGGACAAACAAGAGTCTTTCCCTTTACTTCCATCAACTATCTCATCAGTCCGGGCTGACTGCAAGGACAGTCCTTCAAGCCTTAGGGTTCATGGCATCTTGTATTCTGGTGCTTCCCAATGCCAAACTGCATATGAGGAAGCTGCAATGGTATCTCAAAATGTATGGACACAGCACTGCCAGGATCTGGACACTGTCATTCAAATAATACCTTGCATTCAAAAGGAATTTTTGTGGTGGGCTCAGGAATGTCACCTAAACAAGGGACTCTCTGTGACCCGGCCAGAGGCGAGTCAGATTTTAACGACAGATGCCTCAGACAAAGCTTGGGAGCTCATCTAAATGGAAAGTGGATACAAGACAAGTGGCCTGCCAGACTACAACATCTACATATCAACCTGAAGGAGATGTTAGCAGTCCAGTTTGCATTAATAGCTTTCAAGGATTTACTTCTTCCAGGGCAGGTGTTGATTCTAACAGACAACACAACTGTCATGTGGTACATCAACAAGCAAGGGGAACGCATTCTTATCCTCTATGCAGGCAAGCAATGATTTTGTGGGAGACTGCTCTCAGTTTACAGCTCAATCTTCAGGCAGGTTTCTGCCAGGAGCACAGAACTCCTTAGCAGATGTGTTGAGCAGGCAATTATGGATCCCCACGAGTGGAAACTGGATCCTCATGTATTTCAGAAATTGACAGTGTCATGGGGAACTCAGACATAGATCTGTTAAGCTTCTCCACTAAACCATCAGCTGCCAAAGTTTTGCACAAAAGGTTTCATCCCACAGCTTGGAAAGTGGATGCTCTTTCTTTCAATTGGAGCAATCTTCATGTGTATGCCTTTCCACCTCTGCCTCTCCTCCCAAAGGTACTTCTAAAGGTCAGACAGGACAAGCCAAGGATGATTTTAATAGCTCCAGATTGGCCTCGACAGCACTGGTACCCATTACTGAGAAGTCTGAGTACGGAAGCCTCCATGGCCTTTGCCTTGATTCCACACCTGTTGTCACAGGAGGACAGCCATTTGCTCAATGTCAAACTTCACTCTCTTCACCTAACAGCCTGATGTATTCTGTTTTGAACCATAGAGGGTCTCAACTTCCACAACAAGTTTTGAATGTGATTTTGGAAGCTAGAAGGCCTAGTACAAGGAAAGTGTCACGCAGATAAATGGAAGAGATTTTATTTTGGAGTGCAGCAAAGGATTTTGATGTTCTGAGCCTAATTTAAGTGTGGCTCTTCAATATCTTACTGAGTTACTGGACAAAGGTTTGTCCTTCTCTTCTATTAAGGTTCATGCTGCAGCAATTTCAGCTCACTATGAATGTGACCCTCCATTGTTTTCTCATCCTTTGTTCAAGCAATTTCTTAGAGGGGCAAAGAATATAAGACCCCACGTAGAGCTCCTACTCCTGCTTGGGATCTCAATTTTGTGTTGGAGAAACTCACTCTACAACCTTTTGAGCCTGCAGCTACTTCTGAGTTGAAATATTTATCATGGAAGACTGCCTTTTTGTTGGCCATTACCTCTGCAAGAAGGGTTTCTGAATTACAGGCCCTTATGGCGGTTGAGCCTTTCTTGATTTTCCATAAGGATAGGGTATCTTTGCGTACTAATCCTTCCTTTATGCCTAAGGTGGTTTCTAGTGTGGCTTTAAACCAAACTATTCATTTGCCTACTTTTTATGCAAATCCCCAAAATAAAGGGGAAAATATTTTGCACACTTTAGATGTACACAGGCAGTTGCGATATTATTTGGACAGAACTAAAGGGTTCAGGCAGTCTCAGCAGTTGTTTGTTTCTTTTGCTTTGAGTTCTCAGGGCAAGCCTGTGTCAAAACAAACTATTTCTAAGTGGATTGGGTTTTGCATTGCTTTCTGTTATTCCCATCATGGCAAGGAGATTCCAGCTGGGATTAGGCCTCATTCCACTAGGGCTACTGCCACTGACAGCCTTTTGAGGGAGTGGCAACCAAGGATATTTTGGAGGCAGCTACTTGGAGTTCAGTGCATACTTTCTCTAGGCATTATCACCTGCCACTTTACTCTAAATCCAGGGCTGGTTTGCCACTGCTGTTTTGCAGGGCATTTTGGCAGCTCCTGCTTCCTTGTAGTTTGGCCATCCTCCCTTACCTCTGCTTTGGGATTCTACCCAAGTGTAAG
The DNA here is from genome assembly GCF_019279795.1 of Protopterus annectens. Taxonomy (NCBI): domain Eukaryota; kingdom Metazoa; phylum Chordata; order Ceratodontiformes; family Protopteridae; genus Protopterus; species Protopterus annectens. Next base: position 310,504,704 of record NC_056746.1, on the reverse strand, counting down.
GACTGCAGCAATGTGAGATGAAGAACATAGTACAGTTTTGTACCTACCATAAATGTAGATGTTCGAAGATCCACATTGCTGCAGTCCAATTCTCTCCCTCCTTCCCTCTGTAGTTAGAGGTGGTTGTGTGGGTTGGGTTGTAAATATTGTGTATATTGTATATATTGTACATATAATTAGTGCAAGGGTGGTTGGTTGTTTGTTTGCTGTCTTTTGGTTTTGACCTTTATTTTAGGGTCTTCTGACATCTGGGGCAAGAAAAGACTGAGGATATGACGTCGGTCATGCGCATTTGTACCCTGACGTCCTGATGTCAGTCAAATGCGCCTTGACCGACGTCAGCCTTATACTTTGATATTCGGGCCGACCGAGGACAGCGGACTACCCAAGTGTAAGGACTGCAGCAATGTGGATCTTCGAACATCTACATTTATGGTAGGTACAAAACTGTACTTTTCTTATATTAGGAAAACTGTAGGCTAAAACATGATAGTTCTGCAGTTGCAGAATTATATGTGGTTATTTTACCTTAGTCTATGTGCTGCAGCTAATCTGTTGTCAGGGAACGTACCCTCATGACACAGTGAGTTAAACAGAGATAGTATACAGTATATCCTTATTTGAGCAGTGTTTAGTTTTTACTGTGTTTTTTTTCTCTTGAAGCCCTCTTATGTCCCTCTGATTAATTTTTTGGACCCCAAAACAGGTCTGCTATGTGGTTGTCTAGTCTTCACAGCACCCTTACATTGTACCTTTTTATCTCAAGTGCCAGCTTGATATGTCCATTCTGCAGAAAGTACTGTCTGACCTTGATACGTCGTGCATGGTTGCTTGAAGCTTTTCATTGTGACCTACATTGAGGACCTTGAAACAGCCCTTCTCGGACTAACCACTCCTTTCATAGCCAAACAGTAGCATAAAGTGGGGGAGATGTGGTAGGACCCTCTGATAAGCAGCAGAAATCGAGCGGGTCTTTTTCACAAAGAATGAAAAGCACCACAAAAAGACATCACGTAAACATAATTGTAGCAGTTGTCTTGACTAGTAAATCATAGGACCAGAGACAATTTTCCTGCTGCAGACATTATCTGAAAAGTCTAACTTATCCAACCTCAAGTGATAAGTCCCCAGGTCTGGGTCTTTTGTCAAAGAATGAAATGTGAAAGAATCTTCAAGTAGTTTGTGCTACTCCTGACTGTCAACAGATTCTCTCCATACTGTCATTTCCTTATTACATGCTTACATGCTTACACTGCTTTCTGCTTATAGTGACAACACTCTATCTTGTCTTAGGAGTTTTTTTGTTTTTAAAATGCTTTTTGCTCCATGCCTGATCTTCAAGCATCCCTAGCTCAAGCGTGCACATTCTTTTATTTCCCTGAGAATTTCACCTAGGCTATCAGTGAGAGCTGTCTGGAGGGGGCTGTATCCACGCAGCCATGAGATGTCTTTGTACCTCTACCTGTGGCACCCACATCCATTTGCACAGCTGCAGATATGAGCACCCTTCTCCATTGCTAAAATGTGTCCAGCTACCCCCCCCCCCCAACTTGGAGCCTATCAACAACCTTATCTGTCAGCCCTGGCCATTACCACATTAAGTCCATCCCACCAGTAGAGTGAATCTGGCATATCCCCCAAACCAGGACCCAAAGCACCCTTATATTTTAGCCCCAGCAGTTGCTCTCTCCAGTTAGCAGCCTGCATTAGTCTGAGTACAGGCTGCAGATGTAGTTTTCCACTGCTGTAATTACTCCTAACTCCCCTCCCTCGTGGGGCATCACCACAGGGAATTCAGTACCCTTCCCAAAACATATAACAGAGTACTCACACACACATGCTTTCTAAGCACTGTTGTTACTGTGTTGGGGTTCCAAACTTGTGAACCCTGGTCATTTAGTTTTCAAGCATACAGTGTGCCAGTGCATATGAAGGTAAGACTGGGAACCCCCACTCCTTCCTCCTGCAATGGGAAAGCTAATCCTGTTGTTCATTTCAGTCCTTGCCTCTTGGCTCTTCCAGTGTGCAAGACACTAATCAAATTTGGGTTATCTGGGTTGTACCAGGGGACTTGTCCATCAAAACCACACAGCCTGGAAAGCTTGGTTTGGGAGTTATCCATATTCACTCCTTTATGCAGGCCATTGTATATGTTCCAGACCCATCTTTTGAAGGATGACGCAGGAGATGAAGCATTTGCCAATTCACTCTGGCTTCAAGATGCTTGCCAGCACTGAGCTAGCCAGCAAATATGTCTTCTCACATACCATTGCACAAGTCTAATACTGTGAACACTGCAAATGATTTAGTAAAGCTGCTTAAAATAGGAGATGTAAAGTTCTGACTGATTTGCTTAGAAATTACAAACGTTAAGTAAGACTGAGACAAATTACAAGAAGTGTCTAGTGTAGTTAAGAAACATAAGAAAAAGTATGAGCTAGTTCTAAGATGGCTAAACAGCATAGTGCCTACTGAAAAAAATTGACAAGAAGTTGAGAGAGACAAAGTCCCTTTTGTGTTGGGGAATGAAACTCATTGTAAGGATGATCTGTATGAAACATAATGTCACCCTGTTGATCTGGCAGGCTAATGTGGCTGGCAGGTTGGTGTCCTCTTCTTCAAATTACTCCCTCCTAAATGTCTGCATTAGGTTATCTCCTTCACAGAAGAGGGTTATTCCTCAGTCTGTGGTTACATTAGTTCTTTAACTCATAAAATGTAGAAAAAGACCACCACTGATCTTTTTACAAAGACAAGACTACAAGATCCCTATTCAAAAGTGCAAGGTAGTAAAAGCAGCATGTAGTCATTAAAGGAACTATAACCCTTCAGCGTATTTTTTGCTGCTGTTGGAAGAGGAGGCATATATTTTTCTCTTATTTCTCTCTCTTTGTCATGCTGTTTGCAATCATAACTCCTTCCATTCACGGAGTAGCACATTTGTAATTTGTCAAGAAGAAGTTGTTTTCAGGAGGCATTCGTCCAGGCAGCCATCAGGATTATCATCTTGACTCCATCCTCCATTGCTGTGTGCATCAGCCTGACATGTAGAATTTCCACAGTGCTTAGGCCAGCCACCTGAAGAAGGCATGAGAAGCTGGTGGCCAGTGTCATCTCCTGCACAAAATTGGTTTTGGAGAGTGAGTGCAGATATTGGTAGAATAATTCCTTACATGATTCCAGGCTGGCTTCAGAGGGAAGGAAGCTGGTGACTAATTCTGAGACTAGACACTCGCTAAAGCTGTCTCCAGTGTGGCCTTTATTCCTTCTCTTGCTTAGTGCTTTGCATCTCTTAAAGGGCTGTAGTCATGCATATACTGTTGGATGATGAGATGCACAGAAGTAGGAGAGAATCCCACAGGCATCTGTCTTAGGGGTGAGTCACTGGGTTTCAACACTCTGGACCACTAATGGATAAGCTTCTGGGCTGCACCTTGACTAGCCTGCTTGCATGGAACATAAATCCTTGAGCTTCTCAACAGAGGTTTAGTGGTCATATTTAGGCTTACCAGCTTAAGTGGAGACTTGCAGTCCATCTTGTACTTGGTGGGTCCTCAGGCATGCATGCGACATTGCATTGTGTAAGCAGTGTCTGACATCTTATTGGGTCTGTCCTCACAGGAATAAATTCTTAAGCAAGTGTAATGCAGCAGAAGGCCCAATGCAAGTCTGTCAAAGCTAGTGATACTTCAGGCATTCTGTCATTTGAGTTTACCCTTTGCTGTAATCATTTTACATCAACCATTACTTTAACATGTACTTATTCTCAGTCTTTGCATATTAAGGTAATCATAACACAGCTGTTTCTGACATAGCATGCATTGAGCCATAATTAGTACCTTTTTGATTTCAGTCTTATTTGTTGGTGTAGTAGCTATGTTTCATGCTTCCAAATCACAGACCAGTGAAATGGTAACTTGGTTGAATGCTCACCAGCCAACCTGTTATCTTCCGTAATTTTAAAAGGTTTGAAGAAAGATAAACTTCATGATGAGATGCTTCCTTCTGCATCATTACAACAGTAGTAAAAATATTTTATCTTTGCACAGTCTAAATCAGATTGCAGTTTATTTTTATAGTTATGGACATCCTACCAGGACTGCTAACATTTATTGGTCTGTGTTTAATTTATTTTGATGGCATGACTTTTGATGCTGTTTTGGTCGGTGTCAGGTCCAAGTTGTGGACAAAACATGAGGCAGAAGACTCCTTTACTGCTGGTTTTCAGCTTCCATGTTCTGTTTTGTTGTTTGCATTGTTTTGATATTTGTCAATATGGTGATTTGATTGTGACGTATTTAGAAGTGGTTTAAATAAAATAAAAATATAATATTCATGGCTTTTGAAATTGTGTAGTAGCCTGGGAGAATAGATGGGCTTCAGTGGACCCCAGTAATTAGACCCGTAAGCCTGACCATTCTCATCTGTACCACTATGAAAAGGATTGTTATGGAATTTATATACAAGGATGCAGGTAACCTACAGACTCTTGACCATCCCAGTTTAGTTTTGTCAAGGGCAGATTATGCCTATTTAACCTAGTCAACAACTTTGAAAAAGTTACTGAAGCAATGAATGAGGACAAAGCAGTGCACATGTCTAGACCATGCAAAGGCATTCAAGACCATCCCACACTCTAGTATCCTAGATAAATTCTCTCAGCTAAATGCCAATCCCTGTGCAACTCATTGGATAGCAAATTGGCTCACAAGTAGAACCTAGGAAGTTAAGTTAGGTAGCTATATCCCTTCCAAAAAATGTCACTAGCAGTGTTCCCCAGGGTTCAGTCCTTGGGCCACTCCTCTTTGGCATTTACATCTCTGAGGTGAAAACTAATGTTAAGGGTTTGTGGCTGTCAAGTTTGCAGATAACTGCAAACTTGGTGCTATTGTAAACTCCCCAGCGGATACCAAGATCCTCCAAGAGTCCTGTCTCAAACAAATAGCTGGTATCAAAACTGTAGACTGTACACTTATTGACATTCAATTTTAATCATATCCTTGAGCAAGCATGACTCCTCTTGCTATCACATTGGCAACGCACCTGCGAAAACTGATTCCAGAGTCAGTGATCTGGAGAACATATTTCGACAGAGTTATGCTTTGATCACCACATATTCATTGTTGTAAGAAAGCCCCTTTTTCATTGCTCAGCTTATATCTAAAGGTATTTCATGCATATTCAGAGATGTTAATTGTTTCACTGTACTCTGTACTCATTAGGCCAATCATTAATGCCCCAGTCGGTATGTACCTGTCCAACCTTTGGCAAATTTAAAACAACTGCAGCCCCCCCCCCAAAAAAGAAAATCAAGGGCTTAAGTCATAAGAACTATGCAGACCATCTCAAAACCTTGCCTGTATTTTCAGTATCCTATAGCCTACTCAGAGTTGACCTCTGCCTTGCATATAGTGTGTCAACAGACCCTATGCTGTCAGACCTATTACATATTTGCAAGTCTAGAGGTATCACATACCTGCTTAAGGAACTCTCAATCTCTTGCAAAATAAACAACATGTTGGAAGGATAGGTTTGTATCATAGAGAGTACCACTTCTATGGAACAGTCTTCCACATAGAGTAAAGTATTTCTCTTACTCTGTTCAAATGCAGTTTGGATGAATGGATGAGTAACCTCAAATTCACTCCCGCTTTACAACCCCTGTCCCTCATGGAAATGGGAAACCTGTAAATGTCCCAAGAAATCCTTGTTCAGACCATCTCTGGGTTATTTGTATGCAAAATATAAGGCCTAAAAACTACAATGGGATTGTAAAGCTAAGTTGTTTAAGGTCTTCACAGATCAATAGCTTAGTAAGTACCTATGAACCTGACACTATCCGACATCTCTGCAGCAGATGGATTGTGACCACAACCCTCAAAGTCGGTACCTGGAATATGATATACCCATGTGTTCATTCAGGCTATTAAGGTCCAGGATGGGAAGAAGGCCTTCTATCCTTTTCAAAACCAGGAAGAGAGGGAAATATAAATGTGGGGATAGCCTCTACTGCCCCTGACTAGGTTTGTTACAAGAAGTCTGTGTGATGGTTGCTTGGTCTGTGAGTGGAGCACCCGCTGGGGGAAAAAAACCTAAGAGCTGTAAAATGTGTTTTTATGGGATCATGCCATAGTCTACCAGTCCTTGGTGATGCGTCTAGAAGACGAGGCATATTAGAAGACCCAAATTCCCACAAACAGCCATAGACAATAGTCAGAAGCTCCTTGGGTGACAGAGTTGTCCTACTGGACATTTTATCTGTTGTCACCTGGGGCAGTAACACCTGATAAATAAGAACCCTCCTCGGCTTACAAGGAGGATTCTTTGGGAGGGGAGCTAGAACTAGGTGAAGAAGGGAATCACAAGGAGGGTTCATAAAGATCATTCAGTGTATGAAAGTTTTTTTTCCCATCAGGAGGTCATCATAAAAGTATTTTGAAGGCTGGCCAAATAAACCCATCCTTCTCCTATAACAGGGCATCTAAAAGAGGACTGACTGAGCATCTTCTTTAAAGAGGAGAGTCTCAGCCATGGAAAGTCTGTGCAGGCACAAGCTTGAACTTGCTGCTTTATTCATGGGGTCGCTTTAGTCAGAATTACTGCAGGCCATATGATAACCCGCTGTGGAAGCCACAAACAGTCTTTAACAATTATTCTGTGTGCTCAGAATTAGGAAAGGCTGAATTTTTTTTCCAGTGACTGATCAGTAAGTAAGAATGGGAATCAGGAGATGAGAGAATCTAAAGCTTTACTGTCCTTGTTAGGTTATAAAATATTGTAAACTTCTGACTGATTTGCTTAGAAATTACAGACGTTAAGTAAGACTGACAAATTACAAGAAGTGTCTAGTATAGTTAAGAAACATAAGAAAAAGTTTGAGCTAGTTCTAAGAACTATGCAGACCATCTCAAAACTTTGCCTGTGTATTTTCAGTATCCTATAGGCTACTCAGAGTTGACCTCTGCCTTGCATATAGAGTGTCAACAGACCCTATGCTGTCAGACCTAAACTGAGGACGTCCGCCCTCAGATGCCTAGTTAGACTACATTTTGGCATCTTTGATGAAGGACATGACCCAGGGCTCCTCTTTCAGACATTTATCCAAGCATTTCTGGAGTTAAGGGATGGAAGCTATAGGCCAGTTTATGGGTGCACTTCATGAGCTGAAGAATTCCTGAAGTAAAGTGGCCTTCTGGTAAGGAGCTGTAAGATGGGGAGGTCTCATAATCTGTCCATCTCAGAAATGAATGGCTCTGGGTCCTCTCCTGCCTGAAAGGAAATGACCCCTGCTGTTGCAGCTTCAGACTGGGCACATCAGTGCATGCATGAGTCAAGTATGTGATGACAGGTGTGCGGTGTGTGACAGCAAGGTGTTGGTGCTAAGGGACATGGGTGTCAACAGCAGTATTGTTATATTCCTTAAGAGTATACTTTCAGCACCTGTGAAGTAAGGTCGCACAGAATTGTCAATCACATTGGAGTTGAGGACTAGTGGAGCTAATTCAAAGTGGGTCACAAAGTCCTGCTGGACATAAGTGGAGGCCTGAGGAGAAAATCATCACTTCAGGTGCTACCAGTGTGCTACAGACCCAGGCCCACTCCCACAATGTGGCTACTCATGGGTTTGTACTTGCAGATTAGCCAGACATAGGTACTGCCTATATAATAGACATACTTCGCCTCACCAAAAAGGTGGCTGCAGGAAATACTGTTATCCAGGCCTCTCATCTGCCCAAGGCACTGGGCAGTTGAGAAGCTTAGCCCTTGCTAATACTGGGTGAAGATGCAACACAATGGGACCAGGAGCCTGTTTCAAGAACACAGATCTTTTTCTAAGCAGGGTACTGTTACTGCCTGTCCTCCATTTCTTTAGTGTTTTGAAGGTGCTTCAGCAAAGGACTTGGGATGTGTAAAAGACTTGTCCCATCAATCACTGTGCTGGACACTTTCAATCACCACTATTCCCTGGGCTAGGAAATCGGCTAGAAGCTCATCTCCATCTCCACCTACTCCTGTCAGAGAAAGTGGAACAGCTTCTTATTACCCTGAGTCAGCAGATGCTGAATGACTGGAGAAAAAAAAGTTTGATTTGGTTGATGAGCAGGAATTGCGTGAAAAGGAGGAAGGGGTTTCCACTGTCATCTGTATCCTTGATTGATTACTTTGTCAACCCATTTGTCTGAGATAATCTGTTGCCAAAGCAAGAGAAATGGAGAGCCAGATTTTTGGGGAGACTTAAAGGGTGGAAGAGGGAGGGGTTACCATTCGCCAATGGTCATTTAGACTTATTGGACTGTCTAGGTTTCTGGGAGACTCTTCTTTCCTTTTTTGGAGCCTCTTTGCTATTGTATTTTTTTTTTTTTTAAGTCTACATGTCAGACATTTCCTGGGTGTGCATATTTTGCTTTTTATAAAAAAGGTGTTGTGGTAGGTGTAAAACCTTTAACAAACCTGGAGAAGCAAAGTTGAAAAATCTGAGTCACTTCTTAAATCAGTTTTCAACTCTAATTACTCCTTTTCAGGACCTTAACAGCAGATGATCCAAAAACAACTTTTTTCAAAGGAGAAGTCACAGGTTAAGGCTATGTGAATCCTGTTATATCAAAAACAATTGTGTTATGGTTACCTTAATATGCAAAGACTGTCAAAAGGTAGAAGATAAACTAATGGCTGATGTAAAATCATCATAGTAAAGGGTAAACTCAAAGGACGGAATGCCAGACATAGCACTAGCTTTGATAGGCTTGCATTGGTCTTTCTGCTGCATTAAACATGATTCCTAAGATGTGTGCCTATGAGGACAGAGCCCATAAAAAGCGCAAAAAAATGAACATAAAGAGCTTTATTGTTGGTAGGTGTTATTATTCAGTCCTCCAGTTCATGTTTGCGTGGGTGTAGCTATGGATACCCTGTGTCATTGAAAACTATGATTTGAGGTTCCAGCATACCTAAAACTTGAGTCTGACAGCTCTTCTCTGTTGTGTGTAGTTCAGGTCTCAACCTTAAAATTCATGATGAGGAAGTTACTGGTTTTGATACCGAAAACACCAAAGACTTCAAATTATTCAAATGATCGACAAATTGAGTTATGACCATCCCTTCCACTGCCTGTATTGCCTCAGAGGAGCAAAATATTAAACACTTCCATAACTGACAGATGTTAAAGTTAGTTAGGTTTAATTTCCTTCAGTGTTAGGTTAGCCTGTATTTTGTACAGCCCACCCTATTCTCTCCCTTTTTAAACTTTTTAAATAGTTTTTCAGTAAAATTTTCTTAGTCAGGCCTAGTTCCCAAGTTAGTTCCCTTCCTTCTGTGTAGTGATGGGATTAAGTTGTTGTGGTGTGGGGGGGACTGTTTGTCCCTTAGGGATGTGTTCCTAGGGAAAGCAAGGTCTCAGGGAAGCTAAGAAGTGTGGAAGTGTGCTGTGAAAAATGTCCCTGAGACCAGCATTGGCCCAAATGCTCCTATAGCCCGCTCCTCAACAGACCCCCTCAAGTGACCCCACCTCTCAGCCCCACCCTGAGATTCTCCTCACCAGACACCTGGAGTCGGAGCCGGGACAGCGATTGTTCATGTCGGAGCCATACATCCTTCGCCCGTCATCCTCGGCCCCATCTCCTCCTTGAGACCTCTCCTTGGAGGGATCCGGCCGCCTGGGAGCTTCCACTGCTCGGCTCCCAGGGGTTAGTGAGGGGCTAGTGGCACCCCACCCCCGCCTCCCCGACCCTCGCTTTCGTAGTGCCGGGCGCCATCGCCTCGAGCCTTCTCTCTCCTTGGAGCCCACCATTCCTGTTTCTTCTGAGCGGGTGTGTTCAGGGGGTGTGTTCAGGGAGCCTTTTGAGGTGATGAGGGGAGTCCTGGCCTCTGAGCCTGGTCAACGGCTCATTCCCTAGCTCCTCTCTCATCTCTGCCTGCAGATGCTCTCTGCTGTGCCTCTGCAGCTCTCAGGCCCAGGGACTCATCGCCCAGGGCCCCCTCACTGGCTTCCCATCGGGACTTCTCTCCCTGACGAGGTTTCTCCTGACCCTGCAGGGAGATCGTAAGTAGGAAAACACACAGACTCACACACAGATTTCATTGCTACATCTGATACCTAACCCCACTTAGATGGAGGGGAGGGTTCTCGTCCCCCTCTGAGGATATCTCATTTTCAGACATCCTTGAGCTCCTCAAAGATATTCTCATGACTGGGGAGAAGTAGTCCAGGATCCTTCAGCTGCAAGAGCCAAGAAAAAGCATTCAGCTCGTGCTAGCTATCAATTCATCCTACAGCCTCCATCTTATCATGCGCTTGGCACTTGGCGCAACATGGAACAGCAGGGGTCAGCAGGCACAGGTGTGTTGCTCTGTGACGCCAAGCCTGGCTGCGGCTGTAATTTTGGCGACCCCTTTTAAGGGCGCCCTTCACCCCTTTCCCCGGCACGGTTCGGCTTGTTCGACCTCAGTTGAGTATACATTGACCAGATGTGAACAACAGCCGTGAAAAACTCTTTCTGCCGTTGAGTCCAGTTTTCACTTCTAGACCATAGGGGGGTCAGAAGGGGGGAAGATGTGTTTCCGCAGCCCAACCGGACACACCCGACACCAAGTCAGTTACCTTTAGGCAGAGGGCAGAGGCAATAACAAGGCGCCCTAGAGGCAGGGGGGTCTCTGGAAACCAGGCAACAGGGGAGCCTCTTCCTGAGAAGCCCTTTCAGCATCATATCCGAGGGGTTAATTCATTCTTGCCAATCCCTTCCAGACATCTCTACCCGGTCAAAGGGATTTGGCAAAAAAGGAAGTTTCAAAACTCCTGGCAAAAGAGCTATCCAAACAGTGCCGCAGACCAAGTAGATCCTCAAGCCAAAGGAGATTCTTTGGTCCCCAAAAGGACGGAGATTGGAGCATTCAATATTAGACAGAAAGCAGACTCAAAATGTGTCTCGTCAGAAAGGCAAGCATTCCGATGGTCACTGCAACTACTCCTGCCTTTCTGGGCAAAGGGACAACTGATGACTATCATATAAGATTCCTGAGCACTATCATATAAAAGATTCACAGCTCAGATTCATTTGCTCTCCGCCGGGCTGGGGAGCCAGTCATTACCAATTCAGAGCACTGCCCTTGGCTGCACTTCAGCCCTCAGAGTGCCCCACCAAGTGTTCACCAGGTCACAGCTCACCTGAGACTTGCCATTCCAAGTGTTTTATTTGACGCTCTGGCTCCTCTCCGCCACCTCCAAGGATCAGCTTCTTCGTCAGCTTTGCACACAGTCAGCTTTGCAAGAGTCTTAGAATTTCGTGAATTTCAAAAATCCCTCTATCTGCCTTGCCAATCTATCACCTTTATAGGCTTAGAGCGATACCGCCAGAATAAAATAGCCAGACTAACAAAATCAGAAATCTGGACATCCAGAAATTTGAAAAAGCAACAAGGTCAAAGCACAAAGGTCAAAGAAGTTGTTTGTCTTGAAAGCTCTAGGCCTAATGCATGCGTGTTACTGTTCTTCCTTCCACTGGCTCGCTTGGATGTGTTGTTCCTGCAGTGGATGTTGTTCACGCGAGTGGTCGTATTCACCATCTGCCCATGAGACACCTGGTGATCTTAGTGACACAAAGTCTTGCAGGGGCTTACTCCACGCATGGTGATATCTTCCTCCTTCTTCATCAGGGCCGCACTTTGCTCCCCTCCTCCAGTTGCCACATGCACCACGGATGCCTCTGATCGGGTGGATCGGGCATCAGGGCAGGATGGTCGTGGGACGCGGCAACCCATAACCTACCACCTGCAATACATAAAATGTCCCGGAGATGAGAGCAGTGCTTTTAACATCCTCGCAGGTCCGGACCTATTGCTAAGACTATTCTGATGGTTCACTTAGTGGTCTCATAGTGGTCTGTAGTGATCAGATTTTTGAAGTGATTGAAAGGGGCACCCATCTTTTCGCAACCCTCAAAACAGCAAGTGCCCAGTACACTACACACTATGCCTTTTTCTCCAACCCTGAGAGACTCCCTAACCCAGGATGGGATTTCTTTTCGGGACTTTTATGCTTCCCTCCCTTCATTCCAGACAAGTCATTCAGAAAGAGGCCAGATTGAGAGCCAAATTGATCCTCATTGCTCCATCCATTGTAGTTTCCAATTTGCTTCCACATCTACACATCATCACCTTCTGACAGCCCCTGTATCTGACCTGTTCGATCTTTTCCACCACAGTCGGTCAGCAGCGCCAGCCATTCATTCAACCTCCTCATCAAGCTGCTGTGCTCCACTTCCTTCCCTAGGCTACCAATGATTTCCCCAGCTCTCTCAGAAGAGATTATTTTAGTTCTCTTTAAAGTCGGCCCAACTGAAAACTTTATGCTAGCGGGTGGCGGCAATTTTTTTATTTGGGAAACGCCAGAAATATTGATCCTTTCACCGCTTCCTATACATTCTGTTTTGGATTTCTGCTGTCTCTTGGACTTCTTTATAGAACCATGGTTCCTACTGATATTAGGTTCTAGTTTAGCAGGGTTAGTTAAGTGTAGAACGAGATCTGAGTAGAAGCTCACTTGTGCATATAGGCTGCCCCCGGGTTGCCTCGAAAGCTGGTAAAAGGTAAAGCTAGTAAGCTAAAGCAGTAGCCGCAGGGAGCCGGGAACCCGGTTCAACCGATCCCAGGCTAGAGAAAGAAGAGAACAATCCAACATATGGAACGTTATGGTAGGTACATAACTTCTAATTATAGCCTATTGCAGAATGCAAGGTATTCAACAACTTGCTTATCTTTGCAGTATCATTTTCAGAGTATCTGGACACACTTACTTGGGTAAGTGATCTTCACAGATGGTTTTCTGGAGAACATTCAAAAGTCTTTTCTGACTCTTCACAGGATTTGTTTTCTGAGGTGTCTCCTAGATACCTTAGAAGTTATCAAGAAGTAGTCTCAAAGAACTGAGCCACTTACTGATAATTTTAGGAGTAAAGGGTAAACCATTATAAGAGATGTTGTGATATTCTCCATAGCAAAAAATACACACACCATATGGCATCAGTACAAGGTCTCTACCTTCCATACTCACAAAGTTAATTATCCATGTTGCCCCCAGTGGCATTTTGGGTTATCCGCCAAGGTAACCTAGTACTGGCCAGCTTTCAAAAGCTCGGACGCCCCTCCTTTTTTCTTGTGTCAACTGAATGGCTGAGCATGTCCTGAGAGTGAAGCCTTTAAATGTCATAGGAAGTGAGTGTTCAGTCTTTTCCTGCCACTGAAAGAAGTCAGGCCTCTAACTCTTCACAGGATCCAGTGCTGACATTTCTGGCTTACTGCTATTATTAGCTCCATTTGGGAACCCTCTTCCTGTCTTTTGATTATTAGATTTATTATTCTCTTTCTATTAAAAATACTTTAATGTTTTGTTTCTCTGTGTTTGCAGTTAGTCCTGTGGGAATTTCTACTTGTAGCAGTATTTATTTGGCTTCTATATTTGACCGATGTTTTTTACTATTTCTGAAGAAACTTTCAGTATTTCTGTCAGAAGTACACTACACTGTTAGACCCTATAGGCCTGCCTTTACTTTTGTTACTGTACTTTATTTTCATCATTGGACAGGAAAATATTGCAAAACATGGATTTTTCAGCATTTATACATTACTTATTATGCGCAAAACTCTGTTCTGTGTATTTTTAAATTGAATTCTGTAATCCCTCTTTGTCCAGTTCAACCTTTGGGTTGTCTGATCGATTGGATATGACCTCAGTGCCTTTTCTGAAGCTTCGAATCCAGGGCTGTGACTCCTCCCCTATCCATAATTCTTTGCACTCTACCTTAGTTCCTCAGATCTCATTTGACACCTGAAGTGTACAGACACATATCCAAGAGCTGTTGTTATGATTTTTCTTTTACTTTTCTCCTGTCCGATTTATCATAGTTTGTGTGACACTAGTTAAATTTAAAATAGTGTGATAGTGTTGAGTTAAATATAAATGGCCAGTTTGGCTTCATTTTCTCTCTAGTTGAGTTTAAGATGCGCTATTATTTTCTTAATTGTTAGTAGGTAAAGTTCAGTTTTTCTTAGTGTCAATAGTGGTAAGGTTTCGATAGCTCATCGGTATTTTTTTCGTAGTGACATAGTTTTTTGTCTGCTATGAGTTTCATTTCTTATAATGGCTGATAAGGTGCAAGGTTTTAAAAAGTGCTCTGACTGGACCTGCACTGTGTATACTGCTTGGGTGCTGTCCAGCTTGACAATGAATGTGAGGCCTGTTCCTCTTTTGGCTCCAGAGTTATCCAAACCAGAAAGGAAAAGTTAACCTTGAAAGGTTTGCTACCCCCTCAGACAAGGTCTACCTAGATGCCTTATCTATTCTCCCTCAAGCAAAAAGCAAGTCAAGTCTAAAACAAAAGAAAAGGACAAAGTGAGGGAAAAGTTGAAAGAGGGAGTTGAAGAAAAGTAGAGTGAAAAACCAAGAAAAAGGTCCCATGATCTAGTTGATTTTCTAGGTCCAGATTCTGAGATTTCTTGGAAGTCTGATCCCATTGTTCCTCTGTCCTGATCTTCCTCTTCTCTGACCCATTTTTAATTTGAGCCAGTGAGCCCAAGGCTACACACTGTGATGCTCCAAGAGAGGAGGCATTTCAGGTCATTTTCTGTGGCATTGTCGAGGTCTGCCCTTGCATCTAGGAGTCTTATGGAGATGGATATCGATAGATAGATGAGGATGTTCTTGAGAAGGCAGTTTCAACTTGGGGTTCTTCCAGGGCTTCCACCTCAAATACACCAAGAATGGATCCAACAACCCCTCCCTTGTTATCTCTAGTACCAGACCACCCTTTAGGTCTGGCCTCCATAAATCCAAGCTCCTCCTGTACTGGAACAGATATTCCAACCCAAAGAATCCTCGACTCTCTCAACTTTGATATGTTTGGATGGGGATGGATCTTGGAGGTGAAGCATAGACACCAGAGCTCAGGCAGTTAAACATTTTTGGAGCCATCTCACCCTCTTGGGGGTCTCGTCTCTCCCCAGCTCGGGCCTGAGGTAGGTGTTGGAGCTGAGTGCCATTGGGGAAAGGAAGTCTCCTCTAGCCTCTGGCAGGTCAACTTCTTCTGCACTGATAGCTGTTTCGGCTTTCAAGGCCTTCAAAAGGGTTTTGGCTGGACCAAAAGAAAAGGTGTTTACTTCCTGCTTGAATCCGTCCCAACCTTAGGTGAATACTGCTTCTCTTTCAATTCATTCTAATGGACAAGGACAGGTGCCAAGAGGCTCAGAGGTCCCTCACTATGTGAGTTTCCAGTCTGATTCGAACCAGTCTGTTTCCTTGAGACAGAGCCACGGAAAACAGAAGTGCAAATGGAAGCACTTGGACTCCTCATCGTAGTCAGCCACAGAAGATACATACTTGGAAGAAGGTGAAGGTTTCCCCAGATTCCCTTAGAAGATGTCACTGTTGGTGATATCCTCAAAGTAATGAAACGAGGGGGTTGGACCACAGATCCTTCACCGGACTAATGTGTATTCCTCAGTCTTTGATGCTAGCTTTTCTGTGTCATTGATGGTACTGCCCACTGATCCCCTTGTAGACCTTGTGTCTCAGTCTTGGAAGGATCCTGAAGAGGTGGAACCTATTACAAAAATGCTGGATAGAATTTTAGTTGGAAGCATTGGAGCAAAGGTCCACCTGTACATGCCATGGTCATAGCACTGGCCACAAAAAAGGAACTACCTGAATAAAGTTCTTTAGCCCTTCTCCTTAGTAGGCCATAAAGGACTTTGGGCAGGTTCGGAAAGTGGCCATACACTTCATCAATATTTGCTATCAGAGTGCTGAGCTACTTATGACATGTTTGCAGAGGGATTTGACCATAGAACTTGCCAAGTCTCTAGTAACTTACCATCTGATGGTCAAAAAAACTGTGTACTTCCCAGCTGTCTAGCCTCCAATCTCTGTTGAATGTAACCATGCATTTGCACTCTAACATAGATTATAGGTTCATAGGTGTTTACTAGGCTAATGAGCACAAGGGCTTTTGTATGCCTAGCCATGCATCCCAAATTTCTGACAAGTTCTGATACCCTTGATAAGTGTAAGGATGGGCCTGGGAGAGGGACTATTTGCAGGTTACCTGTTTCCAATAGAAACATAGGTGCCAAACCAAGGATGAATTTCCAGTTTCCCATCCAGTTGTCCAAGTTGCACTTGAATTGGGTTAGGGAGGAACTCTGCTTCAGATGGGTGGGGAGCCTGTTCCATGGACGGGGTAGTCTCTGGGATACATACCTGTCTCTCCAGCAGGTCCTATTTATATCACAGGCAAGGTTGAAGTCTTTAGAATGGGTAATTCTGGTGCTGTTTATTTTGTGAATATGCAGAAGGTCCATCAGAGTGGATCTGATACTGCCCTGTATGCCAGGCATAGCTCTCCCCCTCAAAAACCTGTAGGAGACAGAATATAGGGATAGGGCCTTGAGGCAGTCTGCACATAACATTTTACTTGCACCCTGTATTCTTTTAGTGAGGAACCTCTGTGGACGTTCCAACTGTTGATATTCCTGGTTAGGTACATACCAAAGGGGGCATTGTACTCAATGATAGGTCTGATGAATGCCAAATACAGTGGAACAATGACTTCCTTGGACTTAGATGCCATACCTTTGTTTGTAAATTGCTCAACAGAGAATGATTTCCTCACCACTGTAGACATGTGATGGTCAAAGGTTAGCTTATTATCTGTGTGTGTCCCCAAGTCCCTGACTACTGGGTCAGCTCTTAAGGCATGTGTCATCAATATGATTGTTAACAGAGATGGATGACTTCCCAAAGGGTGCTATTATGCATTTTTTGGGATTTAGTTTTAGTCCATTGCTCTGACACCAGTTGTTTGCCTGTGTCAGCCCTTCCTGGAGAACATTTGTGTCAGTGTGAGATTCAGTGACAGCTCCTAATTTGCAATCATCTGCAAATTTAGTCAGCAAGAGGCCACTGACATTGGCCTTGACTTCTGAGAAGTAAATGCCAAAAAAGAGCAGTCAAAGGACTGATTCCTGAGGGACTCCACTTGTGACTGGCCTCTTTGTAGAGGTAGACTCCCCAATTCTAACTTCCTGGGTCCTGTCTGTTAGCCAGTTGACTATCCACTGGGTGACATAAGGGTTTCTACCTAGCCTCTTGAGTTTGTCAACAATGGCTGAGTGGGTTAGTGTGTCAAATGCCTTGGCCAGGTCAAGGTAGGCAGTGTGAACGATTTTGCCCTCATCCATTGCTTTGATGACCTTCTCATAGAAGTCCACCAGGTTGAGTAGGCATGATCTACCCTTGAAAAAAACAAACTGGTTGGGTCCAGTGTCTGGAGGTTTACTGTATCTCCGTTGATCATCTCCATGATGATTCTTTCTATGGCTTTACATACAAGACTAGTGAGGCTTGCAGGTCTGTAGATGGCCCACCTTTGTGCAGAGAAATGACTGTTGCCTTTCTCCATTCATGAGGCACGAAGCCTGTTTGGAGGCTACAGTTAAATAGTAATTCCAGAGTCCCTGATAGGTCATGATGTTAAGTTGTCAATCTCGCCTTCATTCTTGCCTAATGGGTTCGGAGCCGATCCTCGGCTCCGACTCTGCCTATACTAAAGCTCGAGAGCTAATTTTACCGGCTCGAGGTAACCCTATATCCCATGATGCCAGGCGCTAACTATCCAGATCTCGTTTGCCGCTTTCGCTAGCGAGGTGCTTTTTTTACCAGCTCCACAGGTCGGTGAAAAATTAATATTTTTCTTCTCTTCTCTTAGAGATTTTTTCCCCTTTATTTTGTAATCAGATAGTATAGTACTTATACCTACCCCGTTGAGTCCCTTTTTTGGTCTTTTCCCTAAATCCCAAAGTTTTATCCCTCCCCTGTTAAGGTTAGGCCTTAGGCCCTTCCATTTTTTTCCTGTTCCCTTGTATTGGGACAGTTAGGTGTGCGTGGTTTTATTAACCTTTATTTTTACTTTGTGTGTGTGTGTTTTAGCTTATAAGGAAGATTTTTTCTTCAACAGCCTTAATGCCTAAAGACATTAAAGTCTCAGGCTTCAAGAAGTGTGACTCGTGCTGTCAGAAAATGTCACTGACAGATGGTCACACTTGCGTTTATTGCCTGGGACCCCTGCACCTGCAGGACTCTTGTTCT
Organism: Protopterus annectens; assembly: GCF_019279795.1. Classification (NCBI taxonomy): domain Eukaryota; kingdom Metazoa; phylum Chordata; order Ceratodontiformes; family Protopteridae; genus Protopterus; species Protopterus annectens. Next base: position 310,486,571 of record NC_056746.1, on the reverse strand, counting down.
GTTTGTCATGCGTTCAGTCCAAGAGTCCTGCAGGAGCGCAGGAATAAGTTAATTTTGAGGGGCTTATTAAAGCCCGAGGGTTCCCCGGCTAAGTCCTTGCCGGGTAAACCTTCGAAGCCATCCAAACCGTCGGCTCCGTGTTCCAAGCCTTCGGCTGGTGGCTCACCTACTGTGTCATGATTGGCTCCAGCTGGAGCCGATACGGCTATGTCGCAGTCTTCTGCATCGGCTCCGGCTGGAGCCGATGCCTCAAAGACTCTCCTTTTACCAGGCTCGGCAGCCCATATCCCATGATGCAAGGAGGAAGTACCCAGATCTCATTACCCCGTTGTTTTTTGAGTTAAATTTAAATTTTTTTTTGAGTTCTTTAAAATTTAAATTAGTTTTTTTCTTCAAGAAAATATTTTCTCTTTAATTTTGTTTTTAGTCATTCAATTTTCCCCATCCCATCCCTTTATTAGCGTGTGTGTGGGTGTGTTTTAAATACCTTTATACTCTTGTTCTTTTTAATTTAATTTGACTGGTGTGTGTCTGGTGTGTGTGTGTACACCTTAGGCATATGAGAGGTTTTTGTTTTTTTAAAGAAGTGTGACTCGGCTGTCAGAAGATGTCTCTGACAGGGGTCATCCAGGGTTGTCAGATCGCTGAGAGAGAAGTGGTCAGAGATTGCTCAACAGGTACTGTACTGGCCCAATGCTACACAGTCCGCCTCAGCATGGTTACTTGAGGAGGCTGATACCTCCTTTCTGTCCTTCAGCCCCCTACTTCCATCTCCTCTTCCTAGAGGGGACGGGTGGTCGGCTTCCATGGGTTCCTCCGAGGGGGTCTCTCGGACCTGGGGGAGCATTACGGAGGTGATGAGAGTGTACTGGCCACTGCTCTTCCCTCCTCCCTCTCCTGTATTGTACCTTGTGACATCTCTTCCTCACTTCTTTGCTACAGGACCCAGATCCTCTCCCTCAGGTTTCCCCATTGGAGGGATCCCCTAGATCCCCTCTGAGGCTGTTTATTGCATGGTGGACAGCTGACTCCTCTGTAGAGCGGTCCCTAGGAGGCTGACAAACAATCCTTACCAAAGGCGCAAGGAACTTAGCAGATCCCTTCCGTGCTCCATCATCCCTCTAATAAGGACTCTAGGACCTTCCCGCTAACTCCCTCCATGCGGCTACAGGCGGCAAGACTCTTTCTGCTGTTGGTCAGTTTTTCCCACCTTTCTAGGCCTTATCGGCAGAGGGTCGAAGAAGGGGGGCAAGGGGGGTCTCTTCTCTGAGAAGTCTTTCAGCATCCCTGGTGTTGTTCGGCTGTCCCTCCCTGAGCAGTCGGGGAAGATTATCACTGTACCAGAAGCCTGGCATTCCCTCACGAAATAACTACTGCAAAAAAAAAAAGCCATTCAGCCAGCCACACAATAGACCATCAGAGCCGAATCTATTTCAAGGTTCTTTTCATAGGCGCTTTAAACACTGTTCGGATGTCTGGCTGCCATCATCTTCTTCCTGGCTCGATTCTGCATGCGCCTCCTTCAGTGGATACATGCAAAGAACATCTATACTGTCTCCTGTCACGGATGCCTCCTGATCGGGTGGGGGTCATTATCAGGAGCAGTGCTTTTAACTGCAAGCCCTCACGACTTTTTTCCCCGTAGGGACAATTGCAGTCCACACAGACAACATGTCAGACTATGCAATGGGCGATCTCTCATCCGTTTTCTGGTAGCAACGCATATCCCTGGAAAACCAACATTATAGGTGGTCTCAAAGCAACCATAGCGGAAGATTCCCATTTCATCTCATCCCCTCAGGTGATCCAGAAAGCTACCGTGTTGAGAGCCAAATTGATTCTCATTGCCCCTGCTGGCCTCGACAAGTTTGGTTCCGTTCCTCCATCATCACCTTTGATCTCTACCAGTTTAGATATCATAGTAGTTTCACTAAAAATCCTCTACCAGTATTGATCCTTTACTGCCCCTGTTCAGGCAGTTCTGGACTTCTTAGCAGAGATTTTTCTGCAGGCTCCATGCTCCTCTTCTTCCATCATAATATATGTCCCATAGGCTCCTCCTCAGTGGGATCTAAATTTAGTGCTGAGACAGAGTATCTTTGAGAACTAATCCATCATTTTAACTATTCAGATAGAGCTGAACAAAAGCTTCATTATTCAAGAGTTTGTTCCATTGAGCCACCCAGGATAGAGGTGCTAGGGACCGGTCCCATCACAAACCTGGTCCTTTTTCCATCTGTAAGTTTCTTAGTCTCCTAAGTCGGCTCCGGTCGGAGCCGAAGTGTCTTTGGCTCCATCGGCACCACTAGTCTCGGTGCCATCTTCCACCCGCAAAAGATCTAGGTCTCCGTCCCTGGAGTCCATTCACTCGGCTCCGAGATCGCCTTTGCTCTCAGAGTGGAGCCATCGGAGCCATTCCTCTCGGTCTTCCAGGCTTTCTGACCATGACCTTGAGAGGGTGGTTAGTAGACTCCTAAAGTCTCAGGCACTGGCCCAAATGCTTCACAGCCCGTCTCAACAGACAGTGGCTTTACCCATGCCATCTTCGATTCCTCCTCCGACTCTGCCCCTGAGTTCGGAGCCGGAGCTCCTCGGAGCTGTGACCGTGGTGACATCGGAGCCGATACTTCCCCCTTCGGCTCCGTCGTCTACTCCGATCTCTTCCATGGTCCCATCCATGGAGGGATCCGGGTGCTTGGACTCCCTCGTTGGCTCCGAGGGGGCGAGTGGCATCGGACCCTTGTCCGACCCCGTTCTCCCTGTCGGAGCTTCGGCGCTGGTGAGTTTGGCCCTGATATCGGCTTTGGAGCCGTCCTTCTCGGTGCCGGCTGGGGTTCCTATTTCTTCGGAACGGGAGCCCTCTGTCCTGCCTGATAGGGGCACCTTCGAGGTCACGAGGAGTGTTCTGGCCCCTGTGCCTGCCCCACTGTCAGCTCCATCAGCTCCTCCCACTGTAGTGCCTGCTGCGGTCTCTACCTACTCTCTCATTCCCGACCGTAGAGACCCAACGCCTCAGGTTTCCCCATTGGGGAATATCCTCCTCCTCCGAGGCTTACCCTGATCCATCTGGTGAACCCCCTCGAAAGAGGACATGTAAGAGGAAGCATGTGGACTCCCCTGAGTCCATCACATCTGATACCGACTTGGATGAGTCGGAAGGGTCCCCACGGTCCCCCTCTGAGGATGTCTCCTTTTCTGACATACTTGAAATCCTTAAGCAGAGGGGGAACTGGTCTACCCTCAATCTTTCCGAGGACGAGTCAGTTTACCTGGAGGCGATTGGTTCTCGCCCTTCCACCTCCTGGATGTCTCCGCCTTTTGACCCCCTCATGGAAGTGGTGGCACGGAAGGCGTGGACGGCCCCTGATACGACGGAACCCACCCCACGGAGGCCCTCCAAATTTATCACAGCCCCATCAGATAAACAATTCTTAACTAAGGGTGTCTCAGTTGATGCCATGGTGGTGGCTGCAGCCACTATGAAGGAACTGGCTGATCCTTCAGTGCCTATCCATCCTCCTAATAAGGAATCTAGGACTATGGATAGGTACGGCAAGCGGATGTTCTCTTCAGCGATCTTTGCCATGCGGTCGCTGAATTACTTGTGTCATTTCACCCGCCTTCAAAGAGACATTCTCAAAGAAATGGGTGATACTCTACAGGATCCGACAGCTGCGGGGTCTCGGGACAAAATTAACTCCCAGTTAGGAACCCTAAATTCCATTATCAACTCCTCCATGCGGCTGATTTCCTATGCAGCCGATGGAGCGAGTAGAGCCGCAGGCACAGGCGTGGCTTTAAGGCATCATGCCTGGATGCGGCTTTGCAACTTTGCAGACCCCTTCAAGGCGTCCTTCACTAACTCCCCCTTTGATGGTTCAGCGTTGTTTGGACCTCAAGTGAAGGATACGTTGACCAGATGCGAACAAGATGGCAAGACTCTTCCTGCCGTAGGAGTCCGTTTTTCTACCCCATCCAGACCCTATCCTAAGGGTCAAAAGGGTGGGAAAATGTGGTTCCGCAAATCTCAGGGAGTCGCGCCTGACGCAAGAGGTCAGTTTCCCCCAAGAGGCGGGGGGGGGGGACAACAACAGTCGCCGCCCTAGAGGCAGAGGAGGTCCGCAGAATCAGGGTAACAGAGAGTCTCTCTCTGATAAACCCTTCCAGCATCCCTGAGAAGCTGCCCGACTGTCCACCTTCGGAGTCAGTTGGAAGGTTATCGATGTACCCAGAAGCCTGGCTTTCTCTCACACAAGACAAATGGGTACAGTTGATTATATCCGAGGGTTACAAAATTCCCTTTATCCACACCCCAACTCTGTCAAAAGGGCCCCTCCCAGACGTTCCACCCAGTCTAAGGGAACAAGCAGTACTAGAAGTTTCAAAACTGCTAACAAAAAGAGCCATCCAGCCAGTCCCAGCAGACCAATTAGGATCCGGAATCTACTCCAAGTTCCTTTTGGTACCAAAAAAGACAGGGGACTGGAGGCTAATATTGGATCTCAGCAGACCAAACAAGTCTGTAAAAAGAACGAAGTTCCGGATGGTCACGCTACAGTCCATTCTACCCTTTCTGGGTCAGGACAGTTGGATGTGCTCAGTGGACCTTCAGGATGCGTACTATCACATCAAGATGCACAGGCGCTCCAGAAGGTTTCTCCGCTTCCGGCTGGGGGCCAGTCACTACCAGTTCAGGGCCCTGCCCTTTGGTCTCACTACAGCCCCCCCGAGTGTTCACCAAATGCATGGCAGTGGTCACGGCTCATCTGAGATGTCAAGGATTCCAGGTGTTTCCGTATTTAGACGACTGGCTCCTTACTGCCACCACCAGGCATCAGCTTCTTCTTGCCAGAGATTACACCATTCAAACTTGCAAAGGGCTATGTATTTCCATAAATTTCAAAAAGTCTGCCTTGTCAGTCTATTACCTTCATAGGCGCCACCTTGGACACCATACAGCTCTCAGCAAAATTAACCGAGCAAAGAGTGTTAGATATTCGAAATCATGTTCATATCCTACTTCAGAGCAAAATAATCCAGGCCAGGTTTGTCCTAAAAGTGTTAGGTCTCATGGCGGCAGCCATCACGCTACTTCCCCTTACTCGTTTTCATATGCGGCTCCTTCAGTGGATGCTCTTCTCCCAGTGGTCCTTCCAACAGTTTCCTTTGACACACAAAATCATAATAACACTATCTTGCAAGAAACATCTGTCTTGGTGGATGGTCTCCCCTCAAGTTCTTCAGGGCAGACCATTCGATCCTTCCCCTCCGGTCGCCACTGTCACAACGGATGCCTCCCTGATCGGGGGGGGGGCATTTTCAGGGCAGGACAGTCCAGGGCACATGGCAACCTTTCGAATGCCACCTGCACATAAATGTCCTGGAGATGAGAGCAGTGCTTTTGGCGTTGCAGGCCCTCCAATATTCTCTTCCTTTAGGGACTGTTGCAATTCAGACGGACAATATGTCCGTAGTGTGGTATATCAACAAGCAGGGCGGAACCAAGTCCTATCCCCTGTGTCGAGAGGCACTCAGACTTTGGCAATGGGCGATCTCTTCTCAGCAGTTTCTGATAGCAACGCATATCCCCGGGAAGTCCAACATCATAGCGGACAGGTTGAGCAGAGCTATTCTCATGCCACACGAGTGGTCTCTCAAGTAACGGAGGAAATTTTTCAGAAGTGGGGTCCTCCTTGCTGTGATCTTTTTGCAACACCTCAAAACAGCAAGTGCCTCGACTTCTTCACCCTCTTTCCCCTTCCAGGCCATCCCCCCAGAGACGCTCTAGTCCACGATTGGCCTCGGGGACTTCTATACGCTTTTCCTCCCTTTCCATTAATCACTCAGTTGATTCAGAAAGCTACCGCCTTGAGAGCCAGGATGATCCTCATTGCCCCTTATTGGCCTTGATAGATATGGTTCCCGTTCCTGCATCGTTACCTTTTGGAACAGCCTTGGCATCTGGACCCAGTGCCAGATCTTTTGGCCCACCAGTCAGGGTGGCTGCACCAATCCCTCCAATCTCTCAACCTCACAGCTTGGTTGCTCCACTTCCATCCTTAGCCAGGCTTCCCCTGATTTCCAATTCTGTCCGTGATATTATTGTAGCTTCCCTTAAGTCCTCTACCAGAAGGATTTATGCTAGTAAATGGAAGCGTTTTTCCTTCTGGGCAAAGGCTAGGAATATAGATCCCTTCACTGCTCCTATACAGTCAGTCCTAGATTTCCTAGCGGAAATTTTTCATTCAGGCTCTTCATCCTCTACTGTAAAGGTTCAGATAGCGGCCATTTCAAATTTTCACATAGGCCTATTGGATTCCAGCATCATGTCCCACAAGCTTTGTAAAGCCTTCCTTAAGGGTATCTTTTTGCTCAAACCCCCAATCAAAGACGCCCCACCACAGTGGGATTTAAATTTGATTTTAACATCCTTGATTCTTCCTCCCTTTGAACCTGCAGCTTCCTGTTCTTTAAAGTTGCTGTCTTGGAAAACTCTCTTCCTAGTTGCCATAACTTCTGCTAGGAGAGTATCAGAACTCCATGCCCTTTGCATTCGTCCTCCTTATCTAGTTTTCCACAAAGACAGGGTTTCTCTCAGAACTAACCAGTCTTTTTTGCCCAAGTTGGCTTCTCAGGCAAATTTAAATCAATCTATCGATCTTCCAGTTTTCTTTCCCAATTATTCTAACAGAGCAGAGCAAAAACTGCATTATCTCGACGTTCATCGTCCGCTCTGTTATTATCTGGACAGAACTAAACAAACTAGGAAATCTAAACAGCTTTTTCTGTCCTATGCGGAAGGCAAAAAGGGCCTTCCGGTATACAAAGTAACCTTGTCTAGATGGCTGTCCTCTGTGATTACCTGTATCTATCAACTCAGAGGTAAAGAATTACCTTCTAAGCCAAGAGCCCATTCAACCAGAGCTTTAGCTACATCAACAGCCTTTCAAGCTAGATTGCCAATGGATACTATTTGTTCAGCAGCCACATGGGCCTCTCCTCATACCTTTATTACACACGACAAATTAGACATGGCCTCCAGAAACAGGGCAAATTTTGATTCCCCCGTTCTCAAGAGCCTGTTCCAATGAGCCACCCGGGATGAAGGTGCTAGGGACGCGGTCCCATCCAGCAAGAATGAAGGCGAGATTGACAACTTAACATTGAGAGGTTATGTACCTACCAATAACGTTCCATGTTAGTTGTCTTCTTCTCGCCTTCTTTCTTGCGTCCCACCCACCATCCCCCTAGCCTGGATAGACCGAAAGGATTTCCCTTTTTTATCAGGGTCTTCACCCTTCATAATTTGAAGCCTAAACTGGTTATCCTTCGGTAACTATACCTTCAGGTAGTGGCACTTGGGAGTTTTTCTCCCTTTCCTTCTCTCTCTTGGGTTGGGAGGCGAAAACTGCTATGTTCTCAGCTACCAAATGAGATCTGGGTAGTTAGCGCCTAGCATCATGGGATATAGGGTTACCTCGAGCCGGTAAAATTAGCTCTCGAGCTTTAGTATAGGCCGAGTCAGCTCCGAACCCATCCAGCAAGAAAGAAGGCGAGAAAAAGACAACTAACATGGAACGTTATGGTAGGTACATAATTTCTCATTTCATGCTATTTAGATGGCATCCTGGATATTGTCTGCAACCATTGATGCTGAGTTCTTGGTCTTAGAGAGAGTATAAAGTACCTGTTTCCTAGTTGATAGTAGGAGTTATTTTAATTTGTGTGTACTGTTATCCTGGTGCTGCACTTAACTAATTTTTATGATGATTTTCTTTGTAGATTAGCCTTAGAATAGTTCCTGAATTTTCCAGGTTTAGCTGGGGGTCCAGGTTTTATTTTTACTTCAAAGGAGACCATTTTGTTGTCTGACCTTACTTGGGGAAGCCATTACAGTAGGGGGGTGCAGCAGTCTCCCATATTAATGAGGACCAGATCCAGTATGGTTGCACTCCTGGTTGGTGTATTGAGGGGAGTTTGTGTTTACAAAAATCCAGAAATCTTTGTGCATGTATATTTGGTGTCATATAAGATTCACAGTTAATAGTGAGGTAATTAGTCATCCATAAATATGGTATTGGGTTGGATGGTTAGTGTTTCTAATAAGTTTAACTACATGGTATGGGTTTCCTGGGTCATAGAGGGGACCCTATAGCTTGCAAGGAAGTGGTATTGGATTTAACCTATGGTGATTTGAACATGGAGCAGCTCAAGTGCTTTGTCCTGTTTGACCAGCCCTGAAGTATGTTTAGTTTTGATGTAAATAGAGACTCCTCCACCTTTAGTCCCTGCCTGTGAAGTAGCTGGCCTAAATGTGTGGAAGGCATTATAACCTTACACTGCTGGTGTACTCTCCACAGATTTAAACCATGTCTCAGTGACCACACAGACTTCAGCATTCTCTAGGATAAAGATAGCTTCTAGGGAGTGGAGTTTTCTAGCATTGAACAGTAATACCTTTAGATTTTCTTGTTTTTAATTTGCTATGTCCGAAGTACTTTCAATTTGGCATTGCCTAAAAAAGGCACTATGGGGGAAGACAGTGTTTCAGATAATATTCAGAAGCCTAGAGAGGTGCAGACCATCCCTGGTAAAGCAGCGTGGTCTGTTGACCATCTCCTTCCTTGCTGACAAATATTGCACCCCGTTAGAATGACACCAGAAACTAAGCCAATTATTAAAGTCAGTCATCTTTTGTTCATATTGTGGCATCACCCTTGGAGCAGATAAAATGCTGCACAGTGCTAAGCTCATACCAGCTTGAGACACGCATTCTGAGAGCTCCATGATGTCTCTCTCTTCATATAGTCTGGGGAGGTATGTCTCAGGTCATTTACTCCCATATGGACTATAACTGAGTCATATTGGTAATTGTGGTCCAGTGACCTGAGTGCATGTGTAATGTGGTGGATCGTAGCCCCTGATAAGCAACTGACCATAACTTTCTCCTTACTTAGCCTGGTGAGAGGGACGACAGTATGCCTCGCAATATCATGGCTAGGGCAGCAGGCACCAGCATTACAATGCACCAACATGCCTAGATACACCTTTGTGATTTTGTGGAAGACTTCAAGATGTCCTTGGTGAATTTCCACTTTGATGGTTCCATGCTCTTTGCCTAAAGTAAGATATGCTGACCAGGTGTGAGCAGGATGGTAAAACCCTCTCTGCATAGAAAATCTCCCCCCCCAAAGAACTTTTTTGGAAATCAGAAGGGTGGAAAAAAATGTGCTTCAGGAAGTCACAGGGTTATTTCCACAAACATCTAGCAGATGGGCCTCCCTGGGACAAAGAGTTGCAATTCCAATGGATGTTGACCCAGATGTAGAAGCAGACCACATAATTAAACTTTCCATGGTCTCTTCACCAAGAAACCCCTTCATGTGGTCCTGAAACGTTGCCCAACTTCTGCAGTCTGGTGGCAGTCACAGGGCACTTATCCTTACACGCATGAGCCTAGCAGTACATCACCATGGATTCATGGGTGTTAAGGATAATAACCAGAGAGTAGTCACTTTTCTTTTCTTACCCAGCGAAAAAGAGAGAGATTCCTGATGTGCCAACCCATTCAGTGGGAATCTGCAACATCAGAGGTTATCAAGGTGGTAGAAAAAACCATTCAGGAAGTCCCTCAAGAACAGTTGGAATCTGGAGTCTATTCCAGGTTCTTTTTCTTACCAAAAAAGGCAAGGGAACCTTAGACCAATTTTGGGCCAGAGTAATCTCAAGTTGTAAAACAGACAAAATTCCAGATGGTCACGCTTCAGTCCATACTGCTTGTTCTGAGGGGAGGATGATTGAATGTGCTCTATGGATTTCCAGGATGCTTGTTATCTATTAAAGATAGAGCCACAATCCTGGGGATTTCTCATTTTCTTGTTGGTAGCCAATCACTCAGTACAGAGCACTGCCCTTTGGTCTCACCACAGCCCCCAGGGTGTTTACAAAGGTAATAAATGTATAATAGACTTCTAACCAAACACAAGAGGCACTAAGTAAAGAGCAGACACTAAATGAAATAAAGAAACTAGAATATTTAGCGCTTTCATTTTCTTTACTATGAGAACTTCATCAGAGTAACAAATAACACCACAGTAGCATTTTAAACATAACACAACATGATATCATGAATTAAAAAAACAATCAGAATCAGCAAATTATTTAAATACAGATGTGTTTAAAGAAATCGCAAGTAAAATAAATGTACACATTAATTAAATACCTCTATTTCAGCTTTTTGGTGATATAGTCATTAATTCCTGGAGCATCATCAGCTCGTAAAAAAAAAACTTGCATTTTAATTTTAAAAATTCAAGGTGTGCATTGAACTGCCCTAAAGATTTCCTCTTATTTATTCTTTCTGTAACTGAGAATTGAAATTTTCTGAAGTCACTGCACTTCTGAGCATGTCTTGCTAAAGTATTTGTGCTGTCTTTTTTCTTTACAGCTAAGAAATGTTCTTTAATTCTATCTTCCGTCATTTATGTAGTTTTTCCCACATAAAAACTGTCACAGCTAGAGGAACTAGCAAGGTATACTAGACCATCACTCTGACAATTAAATCTATATTTTGCTGCCAAAACATAATTTAAGTGCTAAATATTCTAGTTTCTTTATTTCATTTAGTGGTTGGCAGTGGCTGCTCTTGCCTTAGTGCCTCTTGTTTGGTTAGTGTTTACAAAGATGATGGCAGTAGTAGCAGCAGACGATTGGCTCCTCATTGCTATGTCCAGGGATCTACTGCTATGACATCAGGACCTTTTGCTCCACTTACTACAAAATTTGGTTATAACAGTGAATCACACCAAGAGCCAGTCAGCTCTAACACAATAAACAGAGCCTGAACATCTCTCTACAAACAGTCAAGTTACTAGATTACAGGGTGCTTTGTCTGTGTCTGGTTGCCATCCAACATCCTTCTCATTCAAAATTAGCACTTTGTCTGCTAGGTATAATGGCTTTGATGGTCACTGTCATACCCTTAGCCAGGTTCCATATGAGAATTCTTCATTGGACCCTGTCAGTCCACTTGTCTCAAAATGTTCACCCTCTCCATTCCAGGAGTCTTGTCACACAAATTTGCAAGAATCTCATCAGTTGGTGGATTATTTCATCAGTAACAGAAGGTCGCCCATTTTGCCAGGCACGGCTGCTAGCCACAGTAACCACTGATGTCTCTGTTCTGGGGTGGGGTGGAGAGTCATTTGGAAGCAAGGATGATCGAAGGTTCCTTTTCACCCTTAAGAGGCCAATCTTCACATCACATTGGCGATGAGGGCTGTCCTCTTGCGTTGCATGGTTTTCAGGACTTCTTCCCCAAGGGTGTGATTTCTGCCCAGACAGATAACATGGTGATAGTCTGGCATATCAACAAATGGGGGAGAAACCAGATCACATCCTCTGTGCTGAGAGGCCATGAGAGTGTGGCAATGGTAATATATTCACATAGTTTTCTGTTAGCCAACACACATTCTGGACATGTCCATTGTGCTAACAGACAAGCTGAGCAAGTCAGTTTTTATCCTTATGAGTGTCCCTCAAACAAGCAGTGGCAGTTCAGATCTTCAGTCACTGGGCTCAGTATTGCAGCGACATTTTCTCATCCTACCTGAACAGCGAGTGCAACTACATTTCTCTGATCCTTCCACAAGGACAATAAGGAAAAATCACAGAGGGATACTCTACTCCAAAATTTGCCCCATGACTCATCTATGCCTTTCCTCCAATACCTTTCATAACCAGATTTATTCAGAAAGCAGGAAGTTGCAAGTCCAGAGTGATTCCCATTGCTCCCTTTTGGCCTCTGCAAGTTTGGATTTCCCTTGTTGTGGCCTCATCTAGTAGATCCTCCCCACATGGATCACTGTCCAAGACTTCTAAGTCACCCATCTGGAATGCCTTTTTCTGGACCAAGTCCATGAGATTGACTGCTTGGTTCTGCCAGTTTTAGTTATAGCCAGGGATGCCAGGCTTTCTGCCTCAGTGGCCCACATTATCTTAGCTTCTCAAAAACTGTGTACCAAGAGGATATACCAAAATAAATGGAAAAAGTTATCCATTTGGGCCTTGTCAAAAGGTTTAGACCCTTTCTTAGCACCTCTCCTGTTTTGAGGTTTTGTCAAAATCCAGCATTTCTACTGTCAAAGTACAAATGGTTGCTATTTCCATTTTTCACATTGGAAGGAATAACACTTCCATAGCATCTCTTAAAATTTTCCAAGGCCTTCCTTAAGGGAATTTTTGCTACAACCCCCCCCCCCCCCCAGCAGCTTCAGCAGACCTAAAATTTCTTTCTTGAAATACATTGTCCCTAGTTGCAGTTAGTTCAGCAAGGTGAATTTCTGAGCTACAAGCCTTTTGTTGTAATACTCCCTATTTAGTTTTCCATAAAGACCAGAGTGGTGCTAAAAAGTAACATGCCTTTTCTCCCTAATGTGACATCTGAAGTAAATGTGAATCTGTTGACCTGTCAGTGTTCTTCCTAAGATAATTAAACAAGGAGAGTATATATTGCACATGCTAGATGTTGAGAGTCAATTCAAGTTCTCTTCATAGAACAAAGGACTTCAGAAAGTTGGACCAACTATTTCTAGCTTTCTCTAGGGCAAAACTGGGTAAGGGCATCTCTAAAGTCACCCTATCAAGATGGTTGTTAGAATGCATTTCCTTTGCTTACGCTAAAAGAGGCCTATCTTTATGTACAAAACCCAACGCTCATTTTACGAGGGCAGTAGCTACCTCTAGAGCCTTTATGAATAGAATTGCAATTGATATTCATGCATCAGCAGCTTGGTTCACAGTTCACACCTATGTGTCATATTACAAACTGGATGTAAAATCTAGTTCATGTTCATCCTTTGGTTCCATCATCCTCAAGAATGTCCTTTTTGATACCACCTGGGTGAGTGGCAGGTTAGGAATCTGTCCCAAAGGTTGAATCAAATGAAAATAGACAACATTGCATATAAAAGTTATCTACTTTCCATAACAGTAGATCCATGTTATCTTTCTGTTCATCCAGTTCAACATCCCTCCTTCCTTCTCGCTTCCAGAGTTCTCATTGACAGCTACTGGTGACTGGATAGACCTCGTATGAGACCCTGTATGTTAACAGCTGTCCATGCTGTTGTCTTTCTTTGTCACTTTAATATTTGTATTCTCTACTGTTATGGTTTTGAATAGATTGTTTGAATGATATATCTGGCAAACTCGATCTGAGGTACTAAGGTGGAGAGGAGATTTAGAGTATGGGAGGAGTCAGGGCCCTGGATTTAAAGCTTCAGAAAAGGCACTAAGGTCGGATCCAGTCAGATCTGACAACCCAAAGGTTGAACTGGATGAAAATGACACCATAGTTCTGTCATTGTGGTTAGTACATAACTTTTGTATTGTGATTTTACCACAAATATAGTTGTTTGAATATATTGTGGAGATATTACTCTCTGACAAGAATATATAGTTTACATTTCTATTAAACATTATTTTGTGGAAGTTTAATGTGGTTAGAGTGTGGAGCTAATTTTTAACACTGGATTGGCACATTGGTTACTTTGGTGTTTGGACTTTGTGTTTGACTTTGTGTATTGGAAATTCTTTAACTTCTGTCAGTTGTAAAAACTCTAAACACATTTCAAACTGCTTTTTTGTGATAATAGCACTGTTTAGCAGAGTTTAGTTGTGTGGAAGCATGCTTATCAATAGACACTTGAAGTGCTTATTGTAGTGCATTATTCGGTACTCTATTCTTCTGGTGTTCTTTCCCCTGACTTTATGAATCCTAACTCTGGTACCCCCCTCCCAATCAAATCTGCTTACACAAAAAGTAAAGTATGCCTCTGCCTATGGTTAATAGTTCTGTTGGGCCACTGCTCAGGCTTTTGCCCTGATTCCCTCTAGTGTAGCTTTGCCCACCCCATGGAACAGGGATTAAATGCATCCTCCAGGCTAGTCCAGTACCTGACACAGGTTTGGGAGAACCAAACCATGTAAGTATAGGGAGTAATCCAAGGTAAGCAACCCCTTGCCAGACATAATACTTTGTCCTCAGATATTATATCTAGTAGTGAAGTTCACAAGAAAAAGAAAGAGAAGCTTCATCATATTACTAATAATCAGATTTATAGCTGTTAAGGCTGATGTGGCTTCTTTGGCTGAGTATTCTGCACATAGCTATTTATGGTGGTTGTGTTCCCATCCATGGCTTTAGTGCTAGTTTGGCTAAAGACCTTTCTGTTTCAGAGAATGATAATGAATCTGATGACGGCAGTGGTAATTTTCTAGTTGACAGAGTCCAGTCACTCTGATTCTTTGGAAGGTGAACCTGAGCTCAATTCCAAGCCAAATGTTCACTTTTCCTCTGATTGCTAGATTTAATATTTTTGCTTTGGAGCAGTCAAGAACTACCACAGAGCTAGGCAGGGTGTATGACCTTCTAGAGGAAGCAATTCCCAATTCTGTGGCTGGTCCCCCCTCTCTAACTAGCCTTGGAAGATGTTTATAAAGCTTCCTGCAGGGCACCAGTATGCATTTAAGCAGTCCCTAAAAGACTCAGAAAAAATATAGGTCTTTCTCTGATGTGACAGGTCTGTCTCCTCATTTAACTGCTGACCCAACTGCAGTCTCCCCAACCTGCTCATATAAAAAGTCCGTGGCTTTATGTATTTCATTGCCCACTGATAGAGGGAAAATGATTAGATCTTCAGGACAAAAGGATGTCTCTTTTTAGTACTTTAGCTTTTAGAATGCTAAATTATCAAAACTGTGTGTAGAAATTTATTTTAGTCTGCATGCAGTTTGAATGACTTGCCTGCCAAGCAAAAGACATGCATGAATGAAATTGTTTTTAACTTGACTCAGGTTTCAAAACATGCTTTGAGAGGAGTGCTTAAATGTGCAGATAGTGTCAAGAAATGCTGCTTCTGTTTTCAGACTGTATGTTTGGCCATGTAATCAGAACAACTCTGATGTAAAAGCCAAAACTTTGAACGCAGCTTTAAGTTTTGTATTTGTGCTTGAGAATCTGTGTAACAGAGGACTCACAGTGGGATGATAAAGACAAATTAATGCATAGGGTACCTAAGATATCTTTCATGAACCCAAGTTCTCCCCAAACAAGGCCTCTTCCCTCAAGGGGCCAAACAAACAATCCCAGGTAAACAAAAGGTAGTGATCCAAATGTCAGGATAATTCTTTGAAACCAAACAAGAGGGGTTCCCTTCCAAAAAGGATCATCCCTCCGCTCCACAAAGCATTGACTGTGTTGAGTTACAGAGCACCTCTATCACCCCTCTCCATTCCTTCTCTTCCTCCTTTCCCCAGGCTGTAGTCTGACAAATGGGTTTTGTGAATAATTCAGAGAGGATACACTCTGCAGTGGATAGAAAATCCTCCCCCTTTCAGGGGAATTCCACCACACCCACCATACCAGATAGAGATCTTTCCTCCAGTGCTCCATCACTTGGCAAAAAGTAGGGCTCATAGAACTGGAGCCTGCGATAAACAAGGGCAAAGGATTTCACTAGTGTCTTTTTGGCACCAAAGCAAGGAGCACTCCTGGAGACCCGCCTGTATTTGTCCTCTCTAAATACCTTTGTAAACATTCTGAAATTCAGAATGCTCAAATTTTCACCTTACAGTCAGTCCTAGCATTGCTTACAGACCACTGCTTCATGGTGACTGTAGATCTCAGGGGCACTTGTATCCCTGTTGCTGTCAATTTCAGGACATTTTTGAGATGTGCTGTGTGTGGCTTACATTATCGTTTTTCTACATTACTCTTTGGGCTATGTACTACACCTTGAGTGTTTACAAAATATTTAGCCCTGGTGGTTTTCTGTTGCAGAACCCTAGGTATCCATATTTTTCCTTGTTTAGATGATTTGCTGATTTGCGAAGATTCTGAATCTAGATGGTTGGAGTCTTGGGTTGCATAACTCCTTTCCCACCTTGGCTTCAAATTGGGCCTTCAAAGGCCCTTCTTCACACCCTGTCAGTTATTTGTTTTCCTAAGGAAACAGGATAACATCAATTTATACGAAGACCTGTTGGACTTGGTTTTGAGCAACAGCTATCTGTATTTTGCGGGCCAGTTCTACTTACAAAAAACAGGAGTGGCTATGGGGTCTCCATGTGGGGGGACATTTGCGAGTATTGTAATGGTCCAGTGGGAGCATAAATATATTTTTAATGCTGCATCAGTGAAAGATAAAATCAGATTGTATGTATGTTTTTGAACGGTATTTTTATTTTGTGGAAGGATGGAGTGAGACAGTATTAACAATTTTATTGAATACATAAACTCCAGAACCTGTTTCTTTGGTATTTACATATGAAATACGCTCAGAATTTATAGCATACTTGGATACATTACTTGAAAAAGATAAGGATGGCCAAATGTTCACCTCTAAAATCAAGAAGAAAATGTACACAAATACATTCCTCCATTTTGATAGTTCCCACCTGTACCATTAAAAGCGATTGGTGGTGAAGGGACAGCTGGTTAGGATGACCAGGATGTTCACTTTGGATGGGGACGTTTTGGAGGAATGTATGATTATGAAAGATATGTTTATCAAGAGAGGTTACCCTTGGTTTTAGTGGATGAACTTTTGAATGAGGTACAAAGAAAAGTGGAATTAGGCTGTTATGTTCCCATCTTGAAAGGGTCAAGGGTGATAAATTTGAGTCCTGGCATTGTGGTTGCATACAAGGCTAACCAGTTCGACACCCACACTTTACTGCAAATTTAATAATAATGTACAGTAATGATAGATGGTTGTGGTTGGTTTTAAATAAGAATTGGGCCCCCCTGGAAGAAAATTCTCCCTTTAGAGAAAAAGTGGGAAGTGGACCGAAGATTACATACAGAAGAGACAGAAATATGAAAAATTCTAGAGAGAACTAATGTTAGTGGTGAGAGTAGAGTGAAAGTACCAGAAATGAAAAAGTGTTTTTTGCCCCCAATGTAAACACATTCAGGTGAGGGAAGGGTTTTTTCTTAGAAGGATGCATTATAAAATAAGGTATTATTTTGACTGTAACACCAAGGGGGGGGGGGGTAGTTTACTTAGCTCTTTGTCAAATCTGCCCTTGTTTTATATGGTTAAGATGGAACGCAAGATGAGGGAGAGAATTTATGAACGCGAGTACAGTATTAAGAAGGGGAATACTTCCATTGCTTTGGCCAAACGTATTTTGGCTAATGAGGGTCATTATTTTAAGTACATTGTTATTGAGCAAGTTGAAAAAAGGCTTAAGGGAGGACCATAGCCCTTAATATCTTGAGAAAAGAGAGTTGTATTGGCAAGTGATTCTGAATGCCTACACTTGGCCGAGGATAAACGAATGTTGTTCCATTTGCAGTCTTTTAAAACTGAGGGTCCTGACGAGATGAACTGTATTAAGTGATTATCAGTTGGGGTTATAGGCTATTTCCTATTTTTTACCTCTTCATTTTTTAACTAGGAGTAATTAGGGTTCATATATATTTTAGTACAAATTTTGTGGTGTACTATAATATTTGTAATTATTTAATAGTTAAACAAAAGGTCATACTATTTACCTACTTGTTCATTCTTTTTATAGTATTAGTCCTTTACATTTTAGAGTGCTTGGGTTTTTAATTGTGACTAAAAGGATGTTTGTACGTTTTAAATCCTGTGCCTGGCAGAGTTATGTCGTGATTAATGGGCCATGTGCTAGTACTACAATATTGTAATTGTATGTTCTTGTATGAGTAAACCTATGTGAATACATGTATAAATACGTGGTATAGATATATTTACACATGACGTTCTTAAATCTTGCCATTTATTCTCACTGATGGGTTCGGAGCCGATCCTCTCCTCCAACATGGCCGTTAGCAAAGATATCCCATGATGCACTGCTGGAATTACCTCAGATCTAGTTTGCCACGGCACAGATCTCGGTGTTCCAGATTGCTCAGACCAATTTTATTGGGAAGATTCTTCTGTTCGCAAGTTTTAAAAACTTTTTCTTGACTTTCTTTCTTGTTAGGAAAGTGTATGTGTATATGTGTGTGTATATATATATATATATATATATATATATATATATATATGTATATATATATATATATATATATATATATATATATATATATATATATATATATATATATGTATATACACTATCCTAACAAGAAAGTCAAGAAAAAAAAAATATATATATATATATATATATCTATATTAGATTTAGATAAGTGCCCTGTGTTGTCTTTGTTTTTTCTATAGAAGTGTTTCTAGTTAGCAGTTGGCCTAGTAGTGTTGGCCTTGTATTTAACTAAATTCTTAGTCAGTAGTTATTTCAATAGCTAATAGTTGCTTAGAGTGTGTTTTTTCCATTTGTTTAAATTTGTCTAAATTTAAAAGGATGTCTGAAGAGAAAGAGAAGCAACATCCTAAATCTGGCTTCAAAAAATGTCTGGATTGTGGACAAAAAATGTCGGTCACTGACTGGCATGTTCAGGGTGTCTATTGTCTGGGGGCATTACACCTCCAAGACTCTTATAGCATCCGTCACTCCTCTTCCAGGGTACTTTTAGAGAGGAGGAGTAAATTGGTGGATAGGGGTTTACTTCAGCACCCCTTCTCGGAAGCACTGGGTGACCAGGATGGTGCTAGTAAATCCTCTAAGTCATACAAATCTTCAGGTGACTCCGACTTATCTAAAAAGGCTAAAAAAATGGAGGGTGTAGGGTCATCGGTTCCATTGCCTTCGGAACAGAGTGTCCCTTCCGTTCGGAGCCAGCTCACAGCTTTGGAGCCGGTTTCGGAGATTCCCTCATCTCCTCTGTTTCAATCAGCACCCTCTGTGCACTCCTCGAAGTCTTCTGTCAGCCTCTCAGATCTGGATATGGATCAGTTGGTGCAGAAGCTTTTACGGGCACCAGGCCTTGCCAAATTGTCGGCTCCGACGCCTCCGTTGGAACCGAAGACCATTACCCCGGACTTGACTGCTCCTCCTCTGAGCCATACTGGACTTTCGGAGCTGGAGGAGGCCGACCTGATGGTTGTTGAGCCTGTGGAGCCGAGACCTGCTCTGGTGTTATTGGTTCCATTTACTCGGACGTCCTTGGCGCCGACCAGGGACTCTAGGAGCCGACACTCTCCTGTCTGGTCCGGAGAGGATAGTCATACCGATTTGTTGGTGCCGACTCTTCCTCTCGGTGTTTTGGCTCGGATGAGGTCTGCTCCTACCTCGGGCTCGGAGCCCATGGCCTCGGTGCGGGAGGATCGGATGGTCCCTCCAAATCGGTATACCCCTTCTCGTCAGAGTCATGGTGCATTCGATGCCATGAGGAGAGTCCTGTCTCCAAAGACATCATCACCATCAGGTCTGGCTTCCTCCTCCTCTCAAGTGCCTGTGTCCGCACCTGCTTCTATCAGTCAACCCAAGCGTAGAGACCCTGAGCCTCAAGTAGCCCCACAGTGTGCCCCCTGCTCTTCTGAGACCTCCCCAGAAGCCCCCACTGAGGAGGTACCCAGGAAGAGACTGTGCAAGAGGAGGCACTTGGACTCCCCACAGGAGTCTTTGACATCTGACACTGACTTGGATGAATCAGAAGGGTCCCCTCGATCCCCCTCTGAGGATATCTCCTTTGCGGAGATATTAGAGATCCTTAATCAGAGGTGTGGTTGGCAGTCCAAAAGCCCTACTGAGGACGAGTCAGTGCTCTTGAAGGCTTTTGGGTCTCAACCTTCCACCTCTTGGGTGTCTCCGCCTTACAATGAGCTCATGAAGCTGATCTCTCGTAAGGCATGTGAGTCTCCGGAGATCATAGAACTTGTCCCTCGGAAGCCAAATAAGTTCATCTCTGCCCCCGTGGACAAAGCCTTTTTTGACTAAGGGAGTGCCTGTTGATGCCATGGTGGTGGCAGCCACCAAAAAGTAAATGTCTGAGACATCCTCATCTATCCATCCTCCTAACAGAGATTTCAGGATCATGGATAAATATGGGAAACGCATGTTTAGTTCAGCGAATTTTTCCCTTCAATCATTGAACTATTTAACCCATTCTACCAGACTGCAATGAGATCTCCCGTAGGAGCTAGCTGATCCTATCCAGGGTACGGTAGCTGCAGGGGTTGCTGACAGTTACCACCCAGCTCGCTACCCTAAACTCAGTTGTGAACTCGTCCATGTGTCTCATATCTTATGCAGCTGATGGTTTGAGTAGGACCGCTAGTTCAGGCATTGCTCTGTGTAGACAAGCCTGGATGCATCTCTGTTCCTTTGCAGAGCCTTTCAAGTCTTCCTTTATCAATACCCCATTTGATGGCTCATCCCTGTTTGGGCCCAAGGTAAAGGAAACTCTAGCTAGGTGTGAGCAGGAAGGAAAGACTCTGTCTGCCGTCGGAGTCCGTTTTTCTACCCCTACTCGGTCCTATCACAAGGGCGGAAAGATGTGGTTCCGAAAAGCCCAGGGAGCCTTTCAGACACACGTGGCGAAACCCCCCCTAGAGGCAGAGGAGGGGGTTATAATGGAAGATGCCACCGTGCGGCATGGGGGTCCGCAACAGCAGGGTGACAGAGACCAGTTCTCTGGACAGCCCTGCCAGCGCTTCTGAAAGGAGACCCGGCTGTCTGGTTCTGGAGGCAGTCGGGGGTTGCTTATCTTTGTACCCAGAAGCCTGGCTAAGCATAACATGCGATACCTGGGTTTAATACATCATTTCCAGAGAGTATTTCATACCGTTCTCTTCCCCTCCCACTTCTGTCAACAGAATCCCGGATGTTCCACCCAGTCTCGGGACAAGCAACTATAGAGGTCTGAAAGTTGCTAGAAAAAGAGTCATCCAGCCAGTCCCAGCAGACCAAGCAGGATTCGCAACTTACTCGATTCTTTTTGGTTCCAAAGAAAACAGGGGACTGGAGACCTATCTTGGTCCTCAGCAGACTCAACCAATTTGTAAAAAAAAGAGAAGTTCCGAATGGTCATGCTTCAGGCCATTCTTCCCTTTTTAGGGAAAGGTGATTGGATGTGCTCCATCGATCTCAATGACGCGTACTACCACATAAAGATGGACAGACACTCCAGAGATCACCTGCGTTTCGGCTGGGAGCCACTCACTACATGTTTTGAGCCCTGCCCTTTGGTCTCACTACAGCCCCTAGAGTGTTCACCAAATGCATGGCAGTGGTCACGGCTCACCTGAGGCATCTAGGATTCCAGGTGTTTCCATACCTAGATGTTTGGCTCCTTACTGCCATCACCAGGCATCAGTTGATTCAGGCAACAGAATCTACTCTGACACTCTGCAACCACTTGGGCATTACAGTCAACTTAGAAAAGTCTGCCTTGTCGCCATCGCAGCATACCGTCTTTATAGGAGCAGAGTTAGATACTTCAACCACCACTCTGCGTCTTCCAGTCAAAATGGTCTCACTTCTTCGCCAACATGTCAACTCATTGGTGTCAAAAAACAGAGCTACAGCCGCAGAGGTCTTGAAGGTACTAGGTATGATGGCGGCAGCAATTCTAGCCATTCCACTCGCAAGGATGCATATGCGAATTCTTCAGTGGCTTCTGTTCGCTCAATGGTCTTAGCAGAAATTGCCAATGAACCACATGATTCTCATCACAAACTCTTGCAAGAGGGACCTTCGGTGGTGGTTGACGTCTCTTCATGTCACAATAGGATGATGCTTTGTGCTCCCCCCAGTAGCCACTGTGACCACGGACATTTTCAGGGAAAGACTGCCCAAGGCACATGGACGGATCAAGAGTCACATCTGCATATCAATGTTCTGGAGTTGAGAGCAGTACTTCTGGCGTTGCAGTACTTTCAGGACTCTTCCTCTAGGGACAATTGCAATTCAGACAGACAACATGTCAGTGGTCTGGTACTTGAACAAACAGGGCGGAACCAAGTCTTACCCCCCTTTGTCGAGAAGCCCTCAGGGTATGGCAATGGGCTGTGTCATCCCAGCATTTTCTGTTAGCAATGCACATCCCGGGGAAATCCAACGTGATAGCGGACAAGCTGAGCAGGGCAATCTTGTTGCTTCACGAGTGGTCTTTCAAAAAACACGTTGCGGACATGAATTTCCGCAAATGGGGCCAGCCTTGCTGCGACCTCTTTGCCAGTCACATCAATACCAAATGCAGAAGCTACTTTGCCCTGATACCACCTCCGGGACAACCTCCAAGAGATGCAGTCGTACACGATTGGCCTCCGGGTCTCTCATATGCATTCCCTCCAATTCCATTGATACCCAGGTTTTTACAGAAAGCAAAGTTGCTGGGAAGGACTGTTATCCTTATAGTACCCCATTGGCCTTGACAGATTTGGTTCCCTTTTCTTCACCATCATCTGCTGGAGGATCCATGGATCCTGGACCCAGTTCCCAGTTCCAGACCTCCTGACACACCCATCAGAAGACCTCCATCCTTCACTGCAGTCTCTAAAGCTGACTGCTTGGCTGATCCACTTCCCCAAATAGCCAGGCTTCATTCTCTCTCAGATGACACAAGACAAATTCTATTGTCTTCTCATGAGCCATCCACCAGAAAACTATATCGTAGTAAGTGGAAAAGGTTCTCCATCTGGGCCAGCATACAAAAAATTGACCCTTTCCCAGCTCCTTTGTCGTCCATTTTAGAGTTTTTGACAATGACTTTTAAGGAAGGAGCAACAGCTGCCACAGTTCGGGTTCAGTTTGCTGCCATATCTAATTTCCACCATGGATTGGATGGATTAAATATTATGGCCCATGAGTTATCTAAGGTTTTTTCTCAAAGGTGTTTTTCACATGAGGCCTCCTGTCAAAACCCCTTATTCTCCTTGGAATTTGAATTTTAAGCCATCTCAAATAATTCTTCCCCCCTTCGAACCAGCATCATCTTGTGATCTCAAATTTTTGTCCTGGAAAACTATTTTTCTAGTGGCCATCACTTCTGCCAGCAAAGTGTCAGAACTTTAAGTATTATCTATCGGACCTCCTTATATGATTTTCCATGCTGATAGAGTATCTTTCAGAACAAACCCCTCCTTTTTGCCTAAAGTCTGTTCTGAGTCTAATATCAATCAGGTCATTGAATTTTTCCCAACAATTCCAATAAATTAGAATACATGCTGCACAAACTTGACGTGCACAGACAGCTCAGATTTTATCTTGATAGAACTAAGAATATTAGGAAATCGGATCAACTTTTTGTATCCTTTTCAGAGGCCAGAAAAGGTAGACCAGTGACTAAAACAACCCTTTCAAAATGGTTATCGGATTGTATCTCATTTGTTCATGCAACTGCTAACATACCTTTGCCACACAAAGTAAAGGCTCATTCAACCAGAGCCGCTTCTGTCTTCTGCTTTTCAAGCCAAATTGCCCCTTGATAACATTTATGCTGCAGCCACTTGGTCTAAGCCTCATACCTTTATCACTCATTACAAAGTGGATAAGGCTTCCAGGGACAGGTCTTTTGGTTCTACTGTCCTGAAAAATGCAGGTGGTAGGGATGCTACCCATCAATGAGAATAAATGGCGAGATTTAACAACTTCACATAAAGAAGTTATGTACTCACCATAACATTCCATGTGAGTTGTTTATCTTGCCTTTATTCTCACGTCCCTCCCTCCATCTCCCTCCTGGCTGACAGTTGACCTAGAGGCTAGTATCATCCTGGTTATTCAATACTACTGCTACTTTCTTGGGGAGTGCACCCCTTACAGGGTTATATATACATGCAGCAAACAAGTTCTGAGGTAATTCCAGTAGTGCATCATGGGATAAGGGGCTTGGTCTCGAGCTACTGGTAAACCTTGAGCTTTGCTAACAGCCGTGTCGGAGCAGAGGATCGGCTCCAAACCCATCAGTGAGAATAAAGGCGAGATAAACAACTCACATGGAACGTTATGGTGAGTACATAACTTCTTTATCTATATTTTCAAACCTGTTTAATCTTGCTATTTTCCCCACTGGGGAGGTGAGTAACTGCCGGAGATTGTTTTATGAAGTGAATGAAGGTTTAAATGCACGTATCTATGTACTATATTCATTTTTAAGACTGATTTGAACAACTGTTTAGAACTTGGATCCTTGTTGTATTTTTTTTTAACATAGTACTGTAAAGGCCGTTTAAGAAGAGGTGGGAGGAGTTGTTCTTGATGGACATGACTAATTAACGGCAGGTTATTTAAGGTCTTTGTTGATGATTTATTATGTGTGAAGAAGTCCATAGAGTGTAAATGGATGAAAATGCTTATTTTGTATACTGTTTCTGTGTGGATTTTATATTTCTTTGCTGAATAAAACAATGGTTTTAGTTTTGCAGTCAGTCCCTTCGAGTAGCCATTTTTTTTTTTTTTTTTTTTACAGTTTGTTAGAAGTGTACGTTCTGGTTCATTTTTACACTTCTTTTTTTTTTTTTTTTTTTTTTTTTTTTTTTGAGAAAAGTAATTTTTAAAGACTTTAAAATTGTACTAGCTTTTGTTGCTTGTTTTCCTTAAGAAAGAGGCAGCATTTTTGGCATGACAGTAGAACAAACTACCAGTTCCTCAGTCTGTTCTACTTCCAGCCACAAAAAGAAAAAGTTAAGCAAACAGCCTTTGCTAACACAGCAGGCTAGCAATCTGCCACAGGTGGGTGACTGTGCTGTGGCCATAGCTTGTTCTTAAGACTACTCATCTTTTACCCTGTATCCCTCTAGTGTAGTAATTACAGCCACTTTGGACTGTGGATTAGCCACATCCTTTGGCTGTTGAAGTCATCTCAGTGGGCAAGGGAGAGCCGCTGTTGACCGTCTTGGGAAAGGGAACAGGGCAGGCTTCCCTGTTTAGTCAGCATGTTGTGCCTATCTCTGAGGAAGCTGCCGACATTGTTGGCCCTATTTTACTGTCGAAAAGAAACAGAAAATTAAACCTGTATCTGCTCCTCCTCGAATTTCATTGGACAGGAGTAGTTTAGTGGGTCTGGCCAAGGGTTTAAGTCAGGCTATTGACCTTTCTTATAAGGTGGTCTCTGGTAAAAGAAAGAGATGCCTCTCTTCCTGAAGAGATTCTGACTCTGGACAGGAAAATGAAGGGGCAGATGTAGGGCTTTCTCCTCAGTTTTCTGATTCAGACTCTGAGGAGAGATCAGTTTCTGATTCTCTCAGTGGGGGGGGGGGGGGTTCTGTCTCACCAGGACTATTTCCAGAATGTGCTAATGTTTTCAGTGGGGAAAGAGGTTTCTCATTCCCTCAGAAAATACTATAAGCTGTCACAGAAGAAATGTCCAGAATTTTCATCCATTCCTCCACTTCTTTTTCCCTCTGGAGGATGTCACTTCCTGCAATTTTCCTGATAGCCTGCTAGTCCTAAAAAGGCAGCTAGAATGTATAAAGTTGCTCAGTCTTTTACATTGTTATACATTCTTCCCAAACCTGTCCCAGCAACTATAGCTTCAGTTAATCCTTCTGCTGCTAAACACTTAGAGTAGGATTAGAATTAACTTACTGTGATGGTTAGATTATTGGAAATGTGTATGCTTCTGTAACTTTGAATTGTCAGACTCGTATGCTAAAATTTATTCTGACTAATTGTGAAAGTATGAGGAATGTTTTGTCTGTGATTTTCTTATTGTGAGGAAAAATCAGCTTTAAATAAATTAGTTCATTCCACTTGGCAAGCCACAACTCATTATATAGTGTGCAAATACTTTTTCCAGGACTGTGGCCACTGGACTGTTTTAAGGACGTTTGCCTGGCTGCATTCTCAGAACCTACCAGATGTAAAAAATGAGATTTTAAATTCTGATAAGTTGTCAATCTCACCTTCATTCTTGCTGGATGGGTTCGGAGCCGATCCTCGGCTCCGACTCGGCCTATACTAAAGCTCGAGAGCTATTTTTACCGGCTCGAGGCTACCCTGTATTCCACAATGCTAGGCGCTAACTACCCAGATCTCGTTTGCCACTTCAGCTGCGAGGTTGCGTTTTTGCCGGCTCTCGGGTTAGATTTGTAAAAATCTTTTCTGGTAAGGTTGTTTTCCTGACCTTTTGTAGTAATAATTTTTCTATTAGATTACCCCTCTAGTGTATCCCCACCTTAGATAGTTCCCTTTCGGGTTTGTTTCTAACTACTTCTCGTTACCTACCCCACTCCGTAGATTACTAGGCCTTCGGGCTAAATTTTAGTTTAAATTTTAGTTTAATTTAGTTTAAAATTCTCTATTCGTCGGTTGAAATAGTCTCAGTCTCTGTGTGTGTGTGTGACTAGACTGAGCAAGTTTGAGTGTGGGTGTTTGTTGTGTGTGGTTTCAGGCTTCAAGAAGTGTGACTCGTGCTGTCAGAAGATGTCTCTGACAGACTGTCACACTTCTTGTGTTTATTGCCTGGGCCCTCTGCACCTGCAGGACTCTTGTTCTGTCTGCCATGCATTCAGTCCAAGAGTCCTGCAGGAACGCAGAAACAAGCTTATTTTACGAGGCTTGTTGAAACCCGAAGGTTCCCCGACCAAGTCTTCGTCAGGCAAACCTTCGAAGCCCACAAAACTGTCGGCTCCACGAACCGAGCCTTCGACCAGTGGTGCTCTTAGTGCTCCTACGTCAGCTCCGGCTGGAGCCGATGCTCCCAAGACTCTCAGCTCCGATCGTTGCGTCGGAACGGTCTGTGAGCCGTAAGCGCTCCAGGTCTCCTTCTTTGGAGTCAGTCCATTCGGCTCAGAGATCTCCTTTGCTTTCGGAGGGGAGCCATCGCTCCCATTCCTCTCTGTCTTCCAGGCTTTCGGAACACGACCTTGAGAGGGTGGTTAGCAGACTCCTTAAGTTGCAGGCACTGGCCCAGATGCTTCAGAGCCCTTCTCATCAGACAGCGACTATCCCCATTCCATCGTCGATTCCTCCTCTGACTCTTCCTCTGAGCTCGGAGCCGGAGTTCATGGGAGCCGGGACCGTCGACACGTCGGAGCTGATACCACACCTTTCGGCTCCGTCGTTGGCTCCGATTTCATCCATGGTTCCATCCTTGGAGGGATCAGAGTGCCGGGAATCCCTCGTCGGCTCCGAGGGGGCGAGTGGCATCGGACCCTTGTCTGACCCCGTTCTCCCTCTCGGAGCCTCGGCTCAGGTGAGTTCAGCCCCATCGGCCTCGGAGCCATCCCTCTTGGTGCCTGGAGGGGTCCTTATCTCTTCGGAGCGGGGACCTTCTTCCCTGCCTGATAGGGGTGCCTTTGAGGTCATGAGGAGTGTGCTGGCCCCTGTGCCTGCTCCTCAGTCAGCTCCCTCAGCTCCTCCCACTGTTGTGCCTGCTACGGTCTCTACCCATCCTCTCGACCCTGATCGCAGAGATCCAACGCCTCAGGTGCCCCCATTGGGAGCATCCTCCCCTTCCGAGGCCTCCCCTGATCCGTCAGGGGAGCCCACTCAGAAAAGGAAATGCAAGAGGAAGCATGTGGACTCTCCTGAGTCCGCCACATCTGATACCGACTTGGATGAGTCGGAAGGGTCCCCACGGTCCCCCTCTGAGGATGTCTCCTTTTCTGACATCCTTGAGATTCTCAAGCAGAGTGGGAACTGGTCTACCCTCAATCCTTCTGAGGACGAGTCGGTTTACCTAGAAGCTTTTGGTTCTCGCCCTTCCACCTCCTGGGTGTCTCCGTCCTTTGACCCCCCTCATGGAAGTGGTGGCGCAGAAGGCATGGACGGCCGCTGACACGATGGAACCTACCCCACAGAGGCCTTCAAAATTTATCACAGCCCCTTCTGATAAGCAGTTTTTAACCAAGGGTGTCCCTGTTGATGCCATGGTGGCAGCGGCCACTAAGAAGGAACTGGCTGATCCTTCAGTACCGATCCATCCTCCTAATAAGGAATCTAGGACTATGGATAGGTACGGCAAGCGGATGTTTTCTTCAGCGACCTTTACCATGTGGTCGCTGAATTACTTGTGTCATTTCATCCACCTTCAGAGACATGCTCAAAGAAATGGGTGATACTTTACAGGATCCAACAGCTGCGGGGTCTCAAGACAAAATCAGCTCCCAGCTGGCAACCCTGAACTCGATTGTTAACTCCTCCATGCGGCTTATTTCCTATGCGGCCGATGGGGCGAGTAGGGCTGCAGGCACAGGCGTGGCCTTAAGGCGTGATGCCTGGATGCGGCTTTGTAACTTTGCTGACCCCTACAAGGCATCCTTCACTAACTCCCCCTTTGATGGTTCGGCGTTGTTCGGACCTCAGGTGAAGGATACTTTGACCAGATGCGAACAGGATGGCAAGAGACTCTCTGCCGTGGGAGTCCGTTTTTTCACCCGTTCTAGACCATACCCTAAGGGTCAGAAGGGTGGAAAAATGTGGTTTCGCAAACCACAGGGAGTCGCGCCTGACGCACGAGGTGAGTTCCCCTCTAGAGGCGGGGGGGGCAATAACAGATGCCGCCCTAGGGCCGAGGGGGTCCGCAGAATCAGGATAGCAGAGAAGCTGTCTCTGGCCAGCCCTTCCAGCATCCCTGAGATGCTGCCCGACTGTCCGCCTTTGGAGGCAGTTGGGGGAAGATTATCACTGTACCCAGAAGCCTGGCTTTCCCTCACCCAAGACAGATGGGTACGGTCAATCATATCCAAGGGTTACGAAATTCCCTTTGCCCACACCCCAACACGGCCAAAAAGGCCCCTTCCAGATGTTCCACCCAGTCTAAGGGAACAAGCAGTATTAGAAATCTCAAAACTGCTAAGAAAAAGAGCCATCCAACCAGTCCCAGCAGACCAGCAAGGATCCTGAATCTACTCCAAGTTCTTTTTGGTACCAAAAAAGACAGGGGACTGGAGACCAATTTTGGATCTCAGCAGGCTGAACAGGTCTGTCCAAAGAACGAAGTTCCGGATGGTCACGCTACAGTCCATTCTACCCTTTTTGGGCCAGGACAATTGGATGTGGTCTATATACCTTCAGGATCTATACTACCACATCAAGATGCACAGGTGCTCCAGGAGGTTTCTCCGCTTCCGGCTGGAGGCCAGTCAGTACCAGTTCAGGGCCCTGCCCTTTGGTCTCACTACAGCCCCCCCGAGTGTTCACCAAATGCATGGCAGTGGTCACGGCTCATCTGAGACGTCAAGGATTCCAGGTGTTTCCATATCTGGATGACTGGCTCCTTACCGCCACCACCAGACGTCAACTTCTTCAGTCCAGAGATTACACCATTCAAACTTGCAAAGAGCTAGGTATCTCCATAAATTTCGAAAAGTCTGCCTTGTCGCCTTGTCAGTCTATTACTTTCATAGGTGCCATATTGGACACAGCCAAACTGTCCGCAAAACTAACTGCACCGAGAATTTCAAATATTCACCCACACGTTCACATCCTTCTTCAGAGCAACAGAATCCATGCCAGGTTTGTACTGAAAACTTTAGGTCTCATGGCAGCAGCCGTTACGTTACTTCCCCTAGCTCGCTTTTACATGCGGATCCTTCAGTGGATGCTCTTTTCCCAGTGGTCTTTTCAGCAGCTTCCAATGTCACACAGCATTTTGATCACCCAATCATGCAAGAAACACCTTTCTTGGTGGATGGTCTTCCTTCAAGTCATTCAGGGAAGACCCTTCGTTCTTTGCCCCCCGGTTGCTACGGTGACAACGGAAAACTCCCTGATCGGATGGGGGGGGCATTTTCAGGGCAGGACAGTCCAGGGCACATGGCAACCTTTCGAGTGCCACCTGCACATAAATGTCCTGGAGATGAGAGTAGTACTTTTTGCATTGCAAGCCCTTCAGGACTCTCTTCCCATAGGGACTATTGCAGTTCAGACGGACAATATGTCCGTAGTGTGGTACATCAACAAGCAGAGCAGAACCAAGTCCTATCCCTTGTGTCGAGAAGCACTCAGACTTTGGCAGTGGGCGATCTCTTCTCAGCGGTTTCTGATAGCAACGCATATCCCCGGGAAGTCCAACGTAATAGCGGACAGGCTGAGCAGAGCCATTCTCATGCCACACAAGTAGTCTCTCAAGCAGTCAGTAGTGGAAGAGATTTTCCAAAGATGGGATCAGCCTTGCTGCGATCTTTTCGCAACACCTCAAAACAGCAAGTGCCACGACTTCTTCACTCACCCCCCCCCCAGAGATGCTCTAGTCCATGATTGGCCCCGGTGTCTTCTGTATGCTTTTCCTCCCTTTCCATTAATCACACAGCTGATTCAGAAAGCTACTGCATTGAGATCCACAATGATCCTCATTGCCCCTTACTGGCCTCGACAAATCTGGTTTCCGTTCCTGTATCGTTACCTCTTGGAGCAGCCCTGGCATCTGGACCCAGTGCCAGACCTCTTGACCCATCAGTCGGGCGAGCTGCACCACTCCCTCCTCTCTCTCAACCTCACAGCTTGGTTGCTCCACTTCCAACCTTAGCCAGGCTTCCTTTTATTTCCCACTCGGTGCGTGACATCGTTCTAGCTTCCCACAAATCTTCTACAAGGAGGATTTATGCTAGCAAATGGAAACGTTTCTCCTTCTGGGCAGAGACTAGAAACATGGATCCTTTCACGGCACCTATCCAATCAGTCCTAGATTTCTTGGCTGAACTTTTTCAATCAGGTTCTTCTTCGTCCACTATCAGAGTTCAGTTAGTGGCCATTTCAAATTTTCATGTTGGCCTGTCGGACTCCACTGTTATGTCCCATAAACTTTGTAAAGCCTTCCTTAAAGGTATCTTTTTACTTAAGCCCCCAATCAAAGATCCCCCACCACAGTGGGATTTGAATCTGGTTTTAACCTCTTTGATTCTCCCTTCCTTTGAACCTGTGGCTTCCTGTTCTTTGAAGTTACTCTCATGGAAAACTCTATTTCTAGTGGCCATAACTTCCGCGAGGAGAGTCTCAGAGCTTCACGCCCTTTGCGTTCGTCCTCATTATCTGGTTTTCCATGAAGATAGAGTATCCCTCAGAACTAACCCATCTTTTTTACCCAAAATATCTTCTGAGACAAATCTAAACCAGACTATCTATCTCCCAGTTTTCTTCCCTAATTACTCCAACAGAGCGGAACAAAAGTTGCATTTTTTGGATGTTCACCGTCAACTCCGTTACTACCTGGATAGAACCAAGCAAGTTAGGAAATCTGAGCAGCTCTTCCTGACTTATGCGGAAGGGAAGAAAGGCCTTCCAGTTTCCAAAGTAACCCTTTCCAGATGGTTGGCCTCTGTGATTACTTTCATCTATGAACTGAGGAGTCAAGAACTTCCTTCAAAATTCTAGAGCCCACTCAACTAGAGCCTTAGCTACGTCAATAGATTTTCAGGCTAGGTTACCTATAGACTCCATTTGTGCGGCAGCAACATGGGCCTCTCCTCATACCTTTATTTCTCATTACAAACTGGACATGGCCTCCAGAAGCTGAGCTAACTTTGGTTCCACCGTCCTCAAGAGTCTGTTCAGATGAGCCACCCAGGGCTGAGGTGCTAGGATGCGGTCCCATCCAGGAAGAATGAAGGCGAGATTGACAATTTAACATTGAGAAGTTATGTACCAACCATAACATTCCATGTTAGTTGTCTTCTTCTCGCCTTCTTTCTTGCGTCCCACCCTCCAACCCCCTAACCTGGACAGACCGAAAGGATCCTTCTGGGCCTTCTTTCATCCCAGCTTGGACTCCCATGGTTGCCTTTTCTGGGTATGTTATATATATATATATATATATAGGTATTCCTCTTTCTCCTTTGTTCTGGGATCAGAACTGCTATGATGTTATCTATCAAACGAGATCTGGGTAGTTAGCGCCTAGCATTGTGGGATACAGGGTAGCCTTGAGCCAGTAAAAATAGCTCTCGAGCTTTAGTATAGGCCGAGTCGGAGCCGAGGATCAGCTCCGAACCCATCCAGCAAGAAAGAAGGCAAGAAGATGACAACTAACATGGAATGTTATGGTAGGTACATAACTTCTCATTTTGGATAGAGAATTCGTTTTTTTGTTCCTGTGCTGCAGAGGCTATCAAAATTGTAGTGAAAGGAGTAAGTTAATACAAGGATTTGATAAGATTTTTCTGCCTTTCTTTTCCAAAATTTCTAAACTCTCGTTCAATTTTTGCAAGACAAAATACAGTCTCAACAAAATGCAGGTAAACAGACGTTTAAGAAATAGCAGCATGGGGCTTCCAAAAAGAATTCAGGACCCCCTTCCCCAAACCAAGGACAGTCCAAATCAGAATGACTACTTAAGGGACTTTGGGAAAGGAAACTGGAGGCTTCAGATCTAGCCAAATATAGCCATTCAACACGGTCTCTCTTTGCGGACATCTTACGTCCCATCAGAGCAAAAGAGCAAAATATTGTGGCAGACAAGCTTTGGAGGACCAGGACAGACCCTCACAAATGAAAATGAATCAGGGGGTCTTCTAGGATTTGAGCCAGCTGTGGGAGCACCTAAGGTAGGTCTTTTCGCCTCCATTCACAGCAAACTGGCAAATTTCTGCTCCAGAATTCCTTGCAATCAGGCCAGAAAAACGGATGCATTTTCATTTCCTGTATGCCTTTCCACTGATATCCAGGGTCATTATGAAGATTCAGAAGGACTCTTCAGAGATCATTGTGGTGATTCCCTTCTGGCCCAAGGATCTCCTTTCATTTGAAATTGGCCAAGGACAATTATACTTGAGTTTACTCACAGACTGGACGTACTCATACAAGACAAGGGGTTGTTTGGCACACCTCAACTTGAAACAATTTTAATTTCCTGTATGATAGAAGCCTAATGCCTTTTAGGCATCTGTTTTCTGAGGATCTGCAGCAGGTATTAATGGAGGCAGAGAAACCTGCTAATAAAAATCATATATTACTAAGTGGAAAATATTTTCTAGTTGGTGCTAAGATGAGAACCATAATCCTTTTAAAGCCTGTATTTCTGTGGTTCTCTGTGAGTTATCCTGTGGCCTTTCTTACTCCTCTATAAAAGTTCAGTTGTTCATCATTTCAGCATGTGTACCTGTGGATCCCCCTTTCAATGCATTCTTATGTTAAAATGTTTTTGATACGCGTTCTGCATATCTGTCCACCTAGAAAACTAGTAGTTGTTCTTTGGAATGTTAACTTTTTGAAAAATTTAACTTTTGGTCCA
Source organism: Protopterus annectens (assembly GCF_019279795.1). Lineage (NCBI taxonomy): Eukaryota > Metazoa > Chordata > Ceratodontiformes > Protopteridae > Protopterus > Protopterus annectens. The sequence continues at coordinate 310,453,528 of NC_056746.1, read as the reverse complement.
TTTGAACCAGCACATCAGGCTGACTTGAGGTTCATAACATGGAAAACAGTTTTGCTGATTGCTCTGTATGTGACCCAGATACTCAGACTAATGCAGCAGTAGGAATTTGAACATCTAATGTTATAATAAGTGCAGCTTACACAACTGTACTTTCTATTTGTGTATGTTTTATATCCTGTAGCTGTAGTTACGTGTCTAACTGCTACATTTGCTGTTAATTGCTGTATCCTTGTAAACAGGGTTAAAGTTTGGCTGCTTTGTTTTCCTAGTGTGGACGAGTGTAATATAACTGTATCTCCATTCATAACCAGTTATGTGTTTGAGAAGTGGATGCCAACAAATTCAACTTGGGAGCGGAGTGAAGCAAAGCACAAGAGGTGAATTTTGACATCCATTTTGAGAACACGCAATATATTGGTTATGATCGGAGGACATCAGTCATAATTCTTTTTAGTACATGGAGCTTTAGTTGCTATGATGTATTGCTGGTTACAGAGGAAAAAAGTGTTAGCACGATATTTTACAGCTTTGATAGTGGCCACATGGGCAGTGACCAGAAGGGAAGTGTTCCTCTGATCAACTGCCAAAGACACTTCACTGTGCTATGGTTCTGCATTTATTTTATTTTTCTTTCAGTAGCACAAAATGCATTACAGCTTTCAAAGCTGTCAGATGTTTGACACTGTTCTGTGGTGGCTGTCACAATTGATAGTGTGAGATTAGATCACAACAGGTATTAAAAATTACATGACAAAGGTTGTATTTTCTGACATCAGAAAAGTATATGTTCATTTTTCAACATCTGAGCAGACTGTTGTACTTTCATCCAGTAATGGCTGGGTCATGGGCTCAAAAGGGTCCATGCCCCAACTTATTCACCCAGTTATCAGGCAATGAAAGAGATTATTTAAGCTGCTACAAATAAATAATAATTCATTTTATAGTGTAACAGATGCTTCCAGTGTTCTACAGACAGATTGATTAAAAACAAAGAAAAAAGATTCAGCGAGAGGGATTTCAGCGTTGTATGATGCAATGGAGTAATCTTTTCTTTTTTCGTTTGTAGGGTCATCCTTTTTTTAATATACATGATGCCAAGGATACAGATGTTGCTTCTTTCGTACAAGAGATTTTGGGAGATGACCCAAACTGACCTTATGTTTCATCCAGTAGAGCTGCTGATTATTTAATATCTTTACCCTGTTTAGTTGAGAGAGGGACATTACAGTGGTTTGCACTGGCTACTTGATCTTCACCTTTCAGTATGTTTACATAGTGCTTTAGAAGGCACTATCTGACACTGCTGTTGATTTATTTTGAAACCTGTAAGCAGCCAAGTACATGAAAAAGGAAGTACGTAAAGCAACCAAACTGAATGAAACTGCTTGACTTTCAGACTGCAAAAACCTGCGGACCAGTAAAAGAGGAACATTGAAGCTGAATGTATTTTAACCTACTTTTTATAATTGATTATAGACTATGAATTGTTTTCTACATTATTTGGGGGGATGCATATTGGCATGAACATGAAATCCCACACGCAGTCGCACACTATCTTCTGCTTTTTGCCAGTATGGAATTATAACAGCAGAACGTGGTGAATTTTAACGCTCATTAGGACACAGTGCAAAGACTTTGTTTCATGTCATGAGACAGGTACAAGTACCCTTGCAGCTAGATTCCTGCAGGTGCTTTTATTTTCTGTCTTAATGCAGCCAAATAACTGAAACATTTTATTTAAACATAGGTGGTTTAATAAGGAGGTTTTGTTTTGATGACAAAAAAAAAAAAAAAAACAAAACTATGATTGTTGGTGGCAGTACCTTTGAAAAACTGCTTATAGACCAATCAATTTGTTTTAATGATTTTATGTGCTGTCACAGATAAGTAATTGGATTTGATCGCATGAACTGCCTTGTAAAAATGTTTTTAAGCTATAATGTTTTTATCTGAGCCTGTGTGCATACCAGAATAACTCCAAGCTGATGTTTTTTGCCAACTTGATGTAGACATGTGTTTCTGGAGTTGCCTGTTAAATGTAAAAGAAAATTAAGTATTTTTTTCAGCACTTGTGACTTTTCTTTTTTTCTCTATTACCTTGTATGAAAATGATCTGTGAATATGTACAATTCTGCTATACACACAGGTTGTTTTGGAGGCCATGGGGTGTGTTTTGTGGAAAGCAGCAATTGGTGTGAAGCAGTCCTAAAGCAGGAGTGACTCAGATTATTCTTTAGTAAATGTGCATCTGTTTTCCCCATCCTCCTACCATTGACTTCCCATGGTGTCTTTCTTACCTGCATTGGACAGTCATCACTTTTTGTCTTGTAGCAGTCTCTCTTCCAGCAGTATTATAGGGTGAAGTCAGTCATAGGTAGTTACTTGGCTTGCAGTTTAGGGGACCATTGAGCAATCTAACCAAATTCCCAGTTGTTCCCAAGCATTGGTCTGTTTAAACAAATTGCTTAAGGTGTGGACAAATGAGGGCTGTGGGAATCAAACTTTTTGTACCACAGGAATTACACCTTACAGCATTAACTCTTTGGGACAACTGTCAAACATATTGAATGGGATTGCCTTTTACTGATGCCAGTCTGGCTTAAGGTAGATCTTGTAAAATAAGAATATCATACGTGCTTCTATTTTTAGTTAAGTAATGACACTAGTGTATGTAGCTGCTATTCAGTGCTATACCCTTTTCACCTCTCTTCATACTTGCAGGTGTTTGTGAGTATACCTGTATGTTTCATGTAAACGTTTACCTGTATATTAGCTCTGTTTTTTTTTTTTTTTTTGTGTGTATATATTCTTAGTTGGTGAGGAACTAATATTGTTTCCCACTAAATGCATTAAATGTTGATCCACTAGGCCTGCTGCTGTCTAAAGATAAGAGCAATAAGAATAAGTATTTAGTAATACTCAAGAAATTATATACGAGTGTTCATGGTCTGCTCTGTATGAAGTTTTTAACATGGGTAACTAAAAAGAAATGTTACCCTCTGTATTTTTTTTTAAATATGAGTAGGGCAGACCAAAATTATATTACCTTTAGTCTGGTCTTATTTTGGCAGTCCCTGTTTTCATTGCATCTCTCATCACCAGATTTCCAGCTATGATAAGACTGCAGTGGGTGGACTATTTTCTTGGAACTTGCCATCATTTTGCCAAAAAAAAAGCATACACGTAGCCCCACCCAATACTTCCTCAGTTCTTTGCTAATAACTGAAATAGTCACCCTTGACATAAATTCAGAAGATTTTTTTAATCAATAAAATAGTATTTGGGGCCATTTTGTGGTTTATGGGCATACCATCTGAACTTGTGTTTTGAAAATGCGAATATAGCCAGAAAATCCCCATGCAGTTATATAATTTTATGTTGTACTAGATCACAGTGTGAAGCTTGCCAGGTTTTCAGCAACATCTATCTTTTCTTTTGGGGGATGGCTTTCAAAGATACGAGGGAGTGTATAAAGCAGACAACACCACTTGTCTTCCTCCTTGGACAAAAAAGTATCACAGATCTTCATCATCATAGAAGATGCTTTGTTTATAAAGAAGAGAGAGGATTTTCATGGATTGAAATAATGATATTGTAAATATGCTTTTGTTTGCCTGAATTTTTGCAGATGTCCATTTCAACTGCTTATTCTTCTGTAGTGTTAGTAGTATCAACTGAGGAATGCTTCAAAAGGGGTGAGGGAGATCCTCCCTGACAATTTCTTTTTCATATCTTCACTGAGAAGCTCACTTTTTGTCATGGCTTTCCGTTTCCCATGTTCTTTTTTAAGGGAAAGAAAAGTTAATTGCTTCACAAATCCATTATGTATTTACATAGCTTGCAGTCAAGATGAACATTGAGGAAGCCTAGTAAGCTATACAGCACATCCCAGGGTGAATTTGAAATGCTAATCCACATGTCGTGATTAGATTTAAAGTTGTCTAAGATATCGCTTTGTTTGACATTTAGTGGAATTCTCTTCCGTTGATGGGGAAGTTTGCTAGGTTAAATATCTATCGTGAGCAGGTCCTGTTTATGCGCAGATGAAGATTAAAGTGCGTCTGTGTGTTTTTAGTACCACTAATTTTGTAAAGATGGACAGCAAATAGAGTGGGGTCTTGGCGTGGAAGGCCAAGCAATGATCACCATATACAAGTTTGTATGACGTAGTATGAGAGTTTTTAATCTCACAGGGTAGTTAAGGGAATTTAATCCAGTGATTTTCTTAATTAGCTTCTTTTGGTCCTTTCTAAGTTGAGCAATGTGTTTAGAGAGGTAGACACCAGGTGAACATAGTATTTTATGTCAGTTCCAGTGAGGGGTGTATAGAAAAACTGTGACTTCCTTGTTTTATAGGAAATGCCTTTGGAAATTAACTGTGGCAGGCAGAAGATTTCCTCAGTGTGATTTGATTCATGGTGGTAAAAAAATTGTTGAAGACACCCAGATGTTCAAGGACTGTTTAAGGGAGTGCCATTAACATGGTGAGGACTGAAGAAGTATTGCACTTAAATGAAAATAAAGCCACATTTTTAGCATTAAACTTGAGCTGTAGTGAGAATATTAGATGTTGGCAAGGTCTAGCCTTTTTATGAGTATCATTAAGTGAAATGTACAGTCCCAGTCTATTTACAGTCAGCAGTAAAATTGTTTAGCCATACGCCTTTGATGTCTGTGTTGACATAAAAAAAAAAATGCCGAAGGTAGGGCCTAGGATTGAGCCCTGAGGGACACCTCTAGAAACAGTTTTGTGTAAAAGAGGTACCGCCAATCCTTAGTATGTGAATTTTGTTTGAGAGAGATTTGGCTATCTAACAGACAGGTTAAGAGTTAATTTTGAGTTATGTGAATTTTATCACAATACTTGCATGGATTGCATCAAATGCCTTAGCCAGGTACATGGAAAATGGCGCATCTTTAGTGACCTTTGTCCATGACATCTGTAACCATCTCCAAGAAATTAACTAGATTGCATATATAGGATCTACTTTATTGATTTGGATAAAGGGACTAAAGCTTGCCTATGCCTTTGTTTATAAGTTCCTCTGTCATGCATTTCAATTGCAGGTGATGCTAGTGAGACTTGCAGATACACTTAGCCACATATCTGGTGGGGCCACCCCTGTGTAGTGATGCCGTAATGGCAGTTCTCAAAACATCTGGTTCATAACTATTGGAGAGACCAAGGTTGTGAATAGATTTAGGTGGGGCTGCAGAATGCTGTGTTTGTCATTTACTGGGAGTCAGGCAAGTATGTTGTCAGGACAGCAAGAAGCAGTAGTCTTAGTTTTAAATAATGATCGGACCTGATTGTGTGATTTTGGAGGTGGGTGTTTATTTCGAGGGCAGTGTGAGGAAAATGAGAACTGAGCAGGTGAGGTGAAATTGCAGCTAGATTTATCACCTAGTTAGCAGCAGCAGCATCAGAATTACAGTAGGAGATACCATTAGATAAAATCTGTGAGAAGTAGTGTATGTTACACCCACGTTTCTGAATGTATTTACAGAAGGGTTTATAATTCTCTTTGGTAGAGAAGGCAACCCTGAGTTTGAAGCTAGCCTTACACTTTGTAATGGTTATTTCATGTTTTGCTACCAAGTTTTAGATCCTGTTTTTGATGGGGAGGATTATTATATATAATAACCTGCATAAACATAATATTTTATGTGAAATTTCCAACGTAAGGGTTTATTCTTGAATTTCCATTGAATATGATAAATAGGGAAAGATGCCTCGATGCAACTGTGTAGATGTAGAACTCAGAAATGCACATGGCAACTTTGGTACAGGATTCATTAGGGGAGGGCTGCTTATAAACTTTATTACCTCCAAACACTCTGCTTTGCAAGAGATGCAGTTATATATGCAAATTGAAAGCCACGCACTCTCCAGCCAAGACCGAAATAGCTGGTCAAGAGCAGAAGGTCAACACTTGCACCACACCATATGGAACACATAGCCCTCCAGAATACACACCAGCACTGCCTTCACATTAAAACACAAACAACGCACTCACCTTCGTGGAGGCTGTTAGTAAAAATCTGTCCAAACAGCAGAGACCTCCAAGACTGAAACACACTCAACCACCACAACATAACACTAATTGAGGCACACAACTCTCTAAACAGTGTGCCACTCAACCAAAGCCCCTAAGGCAAAACATGCCCAACACACTAGTCATAGGTGACTCAATAGTGAGGCAGACTGATGTCCTACTCACTAGGATGAATAAGGAGAAAGTAACAGTCGGCTGCCTGTCAGGTGCCAGGATCCACCACATAACGCATGCACTCAGGTCCCTCAACAACAGGTACAAATATGACTGTCCTTGTACATGTGGGTGTTAATGACCTGAGACGTACCTCCCTGGACTACATGAAAAGAGACATGGAAGAGCTCCCTGATTATGTAGCACAGGTGAGTATGACCCTAGCCCTGAGCAACATCCTACCATCACCCAGAATGATATCACAGTACAAGCAGAAAATGATTGATTTCAACAATTGGTTAACTTTCTGTTGTCATTCTAAGGGGATCCATTATCCGTCTGCCTGGGATGACATGACTGACACACCTCGATGCTTTGTCAGAGATGGCCTGCATCTGTCATCCCTGGGCTTCCGAATATTGGCCAAAGCTCTTGCCACCCCTATAGTGCCTTTTTAGGCAGTGTTCAAAAGACCAAATTACCACCGTAACAGCTACAAACAAATGCAATCTGAGGGTCATGCTGCTCAATGCTAGAAGTCTAAATTTCAAAATGCACTTGCTCAAAGCACTCCTTAAAATGAAGAACATAGATATTTGTGCTGTAACAGAGACCTGGTTCAAGGCAGCAGAAAGTACCCCTGCACTACCAGACTATAACTCATTCCACACCTTTCGGCCCCAGAACTTAGACCGAAGCTCCAAAGATGGTGGTGCTTCCATATTCATAAAGGATGCGCACACCTCCAGACTGGTAGCCCAACATAACGCATCAGAGATACTTCAGGTGCAACTAACATTGGTTAAGACAGTGATTCAGGTTGTAGCCTGCTATAGGTCCCCAACTATGTCCCAAGACTCGCACTCCACATTCCTAAGCACCCTGGAGAATATTAGGGTCCAACCTAGCACATTCATACTGGACGACTTCAACTACCCCTCCATTAACTGGGAAAACTACTCGTGTACTAATACACTTGCCCAAGCCAAAGCCCTGGACCAGCTCGTTCTTACCCCCACTAGAGGTAGCAACATCCTTTACCTGGTCATTACTAATATGGGCAACCATTGCTCTACACCAGTAGTCAACTTCCTCCCTGGTTAGATCCGACCACAAACTAATCACCTTGGAAATCCACATGCCTCCCACCCCCACCCTCGCAAAGGTAACCACCATGAAAAACTTCTCCAAAGCTAACTTTGGGCTCCTAAAAACAGAGGTGGCTAGCTTCACGGCACCCATGCTAATGGAGAATAGTTGCATGACCACCAAATCATACACCAATGCACTGTACAAACACGTACACAAATGCATTGATCTTGCTTACTCAATAGAACCAAGACGCTCTTCTCCAAAAATAGGAAGACAATCTGGTGGTCCCCTGCCATAAACAAACTCTACAACAGGAGGAGGAAACTGATGTGGAATAAAGGTGAAGTCCCAAGACTGGAAAAACTCCGTTATCAACCTCAACAAAAAGTTGAGATCCCTCATCAAATCCTGTAAAGCTAGCTATGAAAACAGAATTGCGTCGGATAGTAAAGACAACCATAAGCCCTTCTATCGCTATGCAAAGAAGTTCCATGGCAATACCCAGATTTGCTCTGAGCTACTGCACAATGGTACTACTGAGCCCAACAGATATTGGCAATATATTGGCTGACAGATTCAGTGCCAACTTTACCCCTCTCCCCCCTCCCAAAGGCAGTATCACATTAACAGTAGATTGCCCAGCACCCAGTATTACTACTGCACAGGTTAAAACAGCACTGTCCAAGGCCAAGAATACAGCTTCTATGGGACCTGACAAATATCCCTGGCTGTGTTCTACATGAACTGCAGAGTGAACTGGCACCTCACATGTGTGCCCTGTTCAATCACAGCCTCACCTCAGGCTTCGTCCCTACCGAATAGTGCACTGCTACAGACATCCCTCTCCACAAAGGAGGAACCACTACAGACCCTGGGGAACTATCGCCCCATTAGCCTGATGATTCTGATATGCAAAGCTATGGAACGCATCATCATGGACCTAATAAACAAGGATGTAGGGAATCTTCAAACTCTGGATCCCCCAAAGTTTGGTTTTGTGAAGGATAGATCATGCCTGCTCAACTTCGTCAACTTCTTTGAGTCAGTCACCAAAGCTGTGGATGAAGGCAAGGTGGTTCACACAGGCTACCTTGATCTGGCCAAGGCCTTTGACACTATTCCCCACTCAGGAATCATAGAAAAACTCAGTAAACTAGGCATCAACCCCTTTATCACTAGGTGGGTTGCAAACTGGCTCACAGAACCCACAGTGTGAAATTAGCGGACTCCAAGTCAGACTGCTGCTCATGAGTGGAGTCCCACAGGGTTCAGTCCTGGGTCTTCTCCTGTTTGGTATCTACTTCTCTGAAGTCCAGGCCAACACAAAGGGACTCTGGCTGACAAAGTTCGCAGACTATTGCATTTTGGGAGTTAACTCCCCAAGTGATGTTGACATCCTACAGAAAGGCCTCACTGAGGACCAACGACTGGTGTCAGAAGCATGGCCTTAAGCTCAATGCCAAAAAAGTGCCGTCATCCCCTTTGGGAGAAAGTCGGTTTCCATGAATTACCACATCGATGGAGACCTGGGAGCACAGGTTGATAGCAACCTCTCTTTCGACCCCCCCCCCCACATTGCCACTGTGTTTAGAAAGTCATCCTGTGTGGCACATCTCATTACTAAGGGTTTTGCATCCAGGAAGAAAGAGGTCATTGTCTCCCTCTACTCTTCCCTCATTAGGCCAATCATCGAGTACAGTGCCCCACTTGGCATGTACCTCACTAGACACCTACAACAACTGGAGATGTTGCAAAAGTACCTCACAAAGAGGATCCTAGGCCTTAAACCCTTGTCCTATATGGACAGACGCAAAAAAAAAAAAACAACTATTCTCGGTCTCATATCGCCTACTTAGAGGTGATCTCTGCTTGACTTACAAAGCCATGTCTGACCCCCAGCTCTGTTAGATATGCTACATCTAAAGAAATCCCAATCCTTCCGCACTACATGCTCCAGAGACCTCAACTTCATTACCACAATCAACAGAATGTGCTGGATGGACAGGTTCATAACCCAGAGACTACCCATGCTATGGAATAGACTTCCCATACATGTCAGAGCACCTCACTGGCCCTCTTCAAGAGAAATCTTGAGTGGATGGGAAGTAGAAAATTCACCCCGGGGATCACTTCAGTGGCTGTACTTGACAGAGGCACTGGGAACTAAGGTCAGGTGGGCACGATGCCAGGGTAATCCTATGGGCTAAGCTTGTAAAGGCTCCAGGGTCATTAGCCTAGTTCACACATATGAACCTCTATCATTCACAACTGAGTGGTTGGATTTGGAGTAATTCCAAAATACAGTAGGGTTCACGAAGGGAGTGTAGTACTAGTTCTAAGTTAGAAGATAGCCTGATGGTTGGACTTTACTAACGTGGTTGGACTTTACTAAGGAGGTGGTGACATTTTGAGGTATGCAAATGTGAGCACTATTTATATATATAAGAATGAGTTAATTAAGATTTTTTCAAGGTATTTTGTTCTGTGTCTGTCAACTGTCAGCTTTCCAGTTAGGCTTGAGCTCCTTTCTAACCCACCCTGAGGGTCTGTCAATCAAATGGCTATGAGGGTTGTTTGTACCTATTATTGCTGTCTTCCACCAGACCCTGTAGCTGTTCTTGTGACATTCCTGTTGTTTGACCCCAGGTGATTATGTATTATCCACCAGACCTGGGATCTAATGCAACCATCCTTTCTGCCTTTACCCAGCACTACACAGCACACTTCCCCATAGCATCCCAGATCAGTTAGACTGAGGATTATTTTTTTGTCTTTGTCCCTATCCTCTCACTCATTTTGTGATGTGTGAGCACCAGCATCATCTTAAGGCTACCATCACTGTCTTCTAAGTGCCAGACCCATGTTCGATATTCACTGTGTATTGTTGCCACTTACATTGCAACAAACCACAACAACCCCCTGAGTAAAGGTAAGGTAGTGGATGCTGGGTGCTACCCAAGCTCAGGACGTTTGTTTTATAATCAGTGTTTTATCCCTGTGTGATTCAGAACAAAGTCAATAAAGTGAAGACAATTTGCATCTTTGGGGAAGTGAACAGTATGGTCTTTATGTAATTGGTATTCTCAAAATTAGGAAATGCTTTCCATGTCTGCTTTTGCTTATGTAGGTTTACCAGTTAGTTGAAGGCACTAAAAGGAATGTATTGGGTTTATTAGGTATGCTTTCCAACTAATGTAAGTGTCCATTATGATCTGCTGTAGACATGAATGGGGACCTATAATTTCCTAGAATGCGAGAGTTTGTTTATAGTGACCAGGCTCTTCAAGTTTGGGTATGTGCAGTCTGGTGCAAAATTATGGGACATCAGATACAGATATCTACACAATTCCAGGAGGATCTGAAAAAAATGGTAGGTGCTGAATCCAGGTATGGAGAACTATCAATATATAAAAGCCATGTTTCACTAAATGTGCAGGTGTAGATATGCTTGAAAATCAGAAATACCTCAATCTGAAAATACTGTTTTATGCAGAATCTTAGTTTTAAACTCTGCCACCTTTCACACAGACCATATTGAAATTGGGTACATTGGTAAGTCCACAAGACAAGGTGGTTCACACAGGCTACCTTGATCTGGCCAAGGCCTTTGACACTATTCCCCACTCAGGAATCATAGAAAAACTCAGTAAACTAGGCATCAACCCCTTTATCACTAGGTGGGTTGCAAACTGGCTCACAGAACCCACAGTGTGAAATTAGCGGACTCCAAGTCAGACTGCTGCTCATGAGTGGAGTCCCACAGGGTTCAGTCCTGGGTCTTCTCCTGTTTGGTATCTACTTCTCTGAAGTCCAGGCCAACACAAAGGGACTCTGGCTGACAAAGTTCGCAGACTATTGCATTTTGGGAGTTAACTCCCCAAGTGATGTTGACATCCTACAGAAAGGCCTCACTGAGGACCAACGACTGGTGTCAGAAGCATGGCCTTAAGCTCAATGCCAAAAAAGTGCCGTCATCCCCTTTGGGAGAAAGTCGGTTTCCATGAATTACCACATCGATGGAGACCTGGGAGCACAGGTTGATAGCAACCTCTCTTCGACCCCACATTGCCACTGTGTTTAGAAAGTCGTCCTGTGTGGCACATCTCATTACTAAGGGTTTTGCATCCAGGAAGAAAGAGGTCATTGTCTCCCTCTACTCTTCCCTCATTAGGCCAATCATCGAGTACAGTGCCCCACTTGGCATGTACCTCACTAGACACCTACAACAACTGGAGATGTTGCAAAAGTACATCACAAAGAGGATCCTAGGCCTTAAACCCTTGTCCTATATGGACAGACGCAAAAAAAAAAAACAACTATTCTCGGTCTCATATCGCCTACTTAGAGGTGATCTCTGCTTGACTTACAAAGCCATGTCTGACCCCCAGCTCTGTTAGATATGCTACATCTAAAGAAATCCCAATCCTTCCGCACTACATGCTCCAGAGACCTCAACCTCATTACCACAATCAACAGAATGTGCTGGAGGGACAGGTTCATAACCCAGAGACTACCCATGCTATGGAATAGACTTCCCATACATGTCAGAGCACCTCACTGGCCCTCTTCAAGAGAAATCTTGAGTGGATGGGAAGTAGAAAATTCACCCCGGGGATCACTTCAGTGGCTGTACTTGACAGAGGCACTGGGAACTAAGGTCAGGTGGGCACGATGCCAGGGTAATCCTATGGGCTAAGCTTGTAAAGGCTCCAGGGTCATTAGCCTAGTACACACATATGAACCTCTATCATTCACAACTGAGTGGTTGGATTTGGAGTAATTCCAAAATACAGTAGGGTTCACGAAGGGAGTAGTACTAGTTCTAAGTTAGAAGATAGCCTGATGGTTGGACTTTACTAACGTGGTTGGACTTTACTAAGGAGGTGGTGACATTTTGAGGTATGCAAATGTGAGCACTATTTATATATATAAGAATGAGTTAATTAAGATTTTTTCAAGGTATTTTGTTCTGTGTCTGTCAACTGTCAGCTTTCCAGTTAGGCTTGAGCTCCTTTCTAACCCACCCTGAGGGTCTGTCAATCAAATGGCTATGAGGGTTGTTTGTACCTATTATTGCTGTCTTCCACCAGACCCTGTAGCTGTTCTTGTGACATTCCTGTTTGACCCCAGGTGATTATGTATTATCCACCAGACCTGGGATCTAATGCAACCATCCTTTCTGCCTTTACCCAGCACTACACAGCACACTTCCCCATAGCATCCCAGATCAGTTAGACTGAGGATTATTTTTTTGTCTTTGTCCCTATCCTCTCACTCATTTTGTGATGTGTGAGCACCAGCATCATCTTAAGGCTACCATCACTGTCTTCTAAGTGCCAGACCCATGTTCGATATTCACTGTGTATTGTTGCCACTTACATTGCAACAAACCACAACAACCCCCTGAGTAAAGGTAAGGTAGTGGATGCTGGGTGCTACCCAAGCTCAGGACGTTTGTTTTATAATCAGTGTTTTATCCCTGTGTGATTCAGAACAAAGTCAATAAAGTGAAGACAATTTGCATCTTTGGGGAAGTGAACAGTATGGTCTTTATGTAATTGGTATTCTCAAAATTAGGAAATGCTTTCCATGTCTGCTTTTGCTTATGTAGGTTTACCAGTTAGTTGAAGGCACTAAAAGGAATGTATTGGGTTTATTAGGTATGCTTTCCAACTAATGTAAGTGTCCATTATGATCTGCTGTAGACATGAATGGGGACCTATAATTTCCTAGAATGCGAGAGTTTGTTTATAGTGACCAGGCTCTTCAAGTTTGGGTATGTGCAGTCTGGTGCAAAATTATGGGACATCAGATACAGATATCTACACAATTCCAGGAGGATCTGAAAAAAATGGTAGGTGCTGAATCCAGGTATGGAGAACTATCAATATATAAAAGCCATGTTTCACTAAATGTGCAGGTGTAGATATGCTTGAAAATCAGAAATACCTCAATCTGAAAATACTGTTTTATGCAGAATCTTAGTTTTAAACTCTGCCACCTTTCACACAGACCATATTGAAATTGGTTACATTGGTAAGTCCACAAGACAAGACTGGTTAAAAAGTCACTACAGTGGATATAAAAAGTTTACCCACCCCTGTTAAAATGCCAGGTTTTTGTGATATAAAAAAATGAGACCACAATAAATAATTTCAAAACTCACCTTTAATGTGACCTATATAACCTGTACAATTAAATTGAAAAACAAACAAATCTGTTAGGGGAAAAAAATCTAAAAAATGAAAAACATACAATAAGCTGGTTGGATAAGTGTGCACACCCTTAAACTAATACTTTGGTGAAGCACCTTTTGATTTAATTACAGCATTGTCTTCTTGGGTGCACACCTGCCATCAAAGAGACTGAGTAACCCCAAATAAAGTTCAGCTGTCCTAGTAGGATTTTCCAGACATTTACTCAGTTGCCTGCTACAGCAAAAGCCATGGTTCGCAGAGAACTTACAAAGCATCGCAGGGATCTCATTGTTGAAAGGTATCAGTCAGCAGAAGGGTACAAAAAAATTACTACAGCTTTGGATATATCATGAAACACACTGAAGACCGTGATCAAAAAGTGGAAAAAATATGGGACAACAGTAACGTTGGAAAGAACTGGACTTCCCCCCTGAATTGATGAAAAGACGAGACGAAAACTGGACAGGGAGGCTGCCAAGAGACCTGCAGCAACAATGAAAGATCTGCAGCAATTTCTGGCAAGTACTGGCTGTCTACCGCATGTGACAACAGTCTCCCGTATTCTCCATATGTCTGGACTATGGGGTAGGGTTGCAAAATGGAAGCCTGTTCTTACACAGAAAAACATCCAGGCCCAGCTAAAATTTGCAAAGGAATACATTGTCTCCCAAAAGCATGTGGGGAAAATGTGTTATGGTCTGATGAGACCAAGGTTGAACTTTTTGGCAACAATTCCAAAAGGTACGTTTGGTATAAAAACAACTCTTTGCATCACCAAAAGAACACCATCTCCACTGTTAAGCATGTTGGTGGCAGTATCATGCTTTGGGGTTGTTTTTCTTCAGCTGGACATGGGGATTTTGTCAAGGTGGAGGGAATTATGAACAGTTCCATATACCAGTCACTTTTGTCCCAAAACCTTCAGGCATCTGCTAGAAAGCTGGAAATAGAGGAATTTCATCTTTCAACACGACAATGACCCCAAACATGTATCCAAATCAACAAAAGAATGGCTTCACCAGAAGAAAATTAAACATCTGAAGTAGGCAGACTTCATTTGTCTGCAACCTGTGGGTATCGGAGCCGACCTCGGATCTGAGCCGGCATTTCAAAAGCTTTAGGCTCCGAGCTCCTAGCTCCTCCCTCTACCCATAATCCCCTGCCAAGCCCTAACTGACCTCAGATTTCGTTTGCCGCTTTCAAGTTGCAACGGACTCCTCGAGCTCCTGGTTACAGATAAGAGTTTTGACTAAAAATTTTTGGAAAACTTTAACTTTTATAATTTGATTAGTTAGTGTACGTGTTAGGCTTTCCCCTCTCTATCTTTTCAATTTTTCTTCGGGTTTTTGCGTAGTTTGTGTGTTTGTGTGTACTGTGTGTTTTAGGCCTGTTAGGGCTTAAGATGTCTGAAGCCCATAAGGCAGTGTTCTCTAAATGTACAGAGTGTGGCCATAAGCTGTCCCCATCAGATGGCCACACTCGGTGCGTTAAATGCTTGGGGGTTGAACACCTGTCATCTGATTGTACCATTTGTGCAGGGTTCAACCCCTGAGCTTTAAGGGAGCGGAGGTCGAAGCTCGTTCTGGCGGGACTTCTCCCTCCAGATGCGGCTCCGGCCTCTGCCCCTTCTAGCCAGCAGCCTTCTGTGGGTGCTGTGGTCTCCTCTCCCCCGGTTGGGACTCAACCTCCCTCAAAAGAGCCGGAGGAGAAGGAGACTTCAAGGGAGAAAGAGAAGGAGAGACACAAGGAGAGGCACCACAAACGGAGAGCCGAGACCTCAAGTTCAGCTCCTCCGTCTAAACGGGCCTCCCCTGTGTCTTCTAGATCTCCTCCTCCTCCTCGGCTCCACTCCCCTCAGTTCTCTTCTGGGCCCGAGGAGGAGGAGGCTAGCCCTTCAGTGAGGTCCCCGAGGCGGCTCTCGATCCACCTTTTCTATGAGTGAAGCATAAATGGACCGGATGATGAGGCGTTTCATCCAGGCCCAAATGCAAATGGGAGTGCTCTTAGCCCCCCCCCATCCGGGAGGGGCTTCGACCCCTTTTTTCGCCCCCTTGGCTCCTTCTCTGACCCACACCCTGGGTTCGGGGCTGTCGGTGCCGGGCAGAGTTGGATCCGGGGGTGGGTCGGATCCGATAGGTCGGCGCACCTCTGATCCGACCCATCCCTTGAGTGCTTCGGGTACTTCGGACCCGACCTCTCGGAGCCGAGGGCCGAGCCTCTGATCCGAGGGAGCTGGTGTCTTCGGCTCCGTCTAAGTCGGAGCACACCGGTCTCTCGGATCAGACGGTTTTGGCTCCGACTCCGGTCCGTGCGTCGGATCCGAGTGGGGGTCGGCTCTCTGGGCTTAGAGAAGCTGGCTCCCCCTCAGCCTTCGACGTAGTGGAAAGGGAGCTGTTGAGGACTACCGGACCCTCGGTCCCTGCCACGGCTCCACCCCGCACTCCCTTGCAGTTGGGCCAGGCTGCCATCAGCCGGTCCCAGGGACAGCCCGCCTCGATGTCCCAAATAGTTCCCTTGGAACATCCAGCTGCTGAAGAGGACTCCTCGGACAGTCCCCCCCGAGGAAG
Source organism: Protopterus annectens (assembly GCF_019279795.1). Lineage (NCBI taxonomy): Eukaryota > Metazoa > Chordata > Ceratodontiformes > Protopteridae > Protopterus > Protopterus annectens. The sequence goes on along the minus strand of NC_056746.1, from coordinate 310,437,463 downwards.
TGACTCGGAAGCGTAAGTGCAAAAGGAGGCACATGGACTCCCCAGAGTCCATTACCGAAGACACAGACTTGGATGAAGGGGAGGGCTCCCCAAGATCACCCCCGGAAGACTTCTCATTAGGAGACATTATGGAGATGTTAAGGATCAGGGGGGTGGTGGTCTGCCCCCAAGGCCTCCTCTGACGAGTCTGTGTTCTTGGAGGCATTCGAGGCGGGCCCATCTACCTCTTGGGTGTCCCTTCCTGCTGATCCTCTGGTGGACCTTATATCCACCAGAGCATGGAAGGATCCGGACACCGTTGAGCATGTACCCAAGCGCCCAGACCGTATCCTGAGCCCCCCAGCGGACCTCACTCACTGGAGCAAAGGCCCCCCGGTAGATGCCATGATGATGGCTGCAGCCACAAAGAGGGAGTTGGCACAGGAGAGTCCCTCTATGCATCCTCCAGGCAAGAAGTCCCGCTCGATGGATCGCATTGGGAAGCGAGTTTTTAGTTCAGCAACCTTCTCTTTGAGAGCGCTGAACTACGTGGCACAAGTTATCAGGATGCAGCGGGACCTGATTAAAGAGTACGCTGCATCTCCCCCAGAGTCCATGTCGGGTGAGGACAAACAAGTGTACTCCACCCGTATGGCCACTCTTAGAGCAGTTTCCAATATGTCTATGCGGCTACTTTCTCACGCTACCGAGGGAGCCGCTAGAGCTAGCGGAGCGGGCCTAGTCATGAGGCGTCAGGCCTGGCTCCGCCACTGTGATTTCGCAGAGCCCTTCAAGGTGACTTTCGCGAATGCCCCCTTTGATGGTTCTGCCTTGTTTGGCAAAACTGTTCGCGAAAAGTTAGTCCAGAGCGAGAAGGACGGGAAGACGCTGTCTGCCGTCGGAGTCCGCTTCTCAGCTCCCCAGAGGTCCTTCTCAAAGAACCAAAAGGGACAGAAGAAGATGTGGTTCCGGAGGTCGCAGCAGTCCCAACCTGCTCCAGATAACCAGTCCTTCTGTGGCAGAGGAGGACAGGGAGGTCGTTGTCCTAGAGGCAGAGGGGCTCCTAGAAACTTTGGGTCCAGAGAACCTTTCTCTGACAGACCCATGCAACACCCCTGAAGGGTTGCCCGGCTGTCCGTCTCTGGAGGCAGTCGGGGGCGTTTTTCGAGGCACCTGACTTCCTGGGAGTCAATCACATCAGACCGTTGGGTGCTTCGTGTGATATCCAGAGGTTATACCATTCCCTTGAGCAAAATCCCCAGATCCGCAGCCTCCCAGATGTACCACCCGACCAAAGGGAGGCAGCAGCTGTCGAAATCGAGCAGCTGCTAGAAAAAAGAGCCATCCAGCGCGTCTCCCGAGATCAGACCAGATCAGGGTTTTACTCCAGGTTCTTCTTGGTGCCAAAGAAAACGGGGGACTTAAGACCGATCTTAGACCTTTCCCTGCTGAACCTGTCAGTAACCAAGCAAAAGTTCCGGATGGTCACCCTACAATCTATACTCCCCCTCTTGCGGGAGAACGATTGGATGTGCTCTATCGACCTCAAGGACGCGTACTACCACATTCGGATGGACAGGAGGTTCCTTCGCTTCCGGCTTGGAGCCAGCCACTACCAGTTCAGGGTCCTCCCCTTCAGTCTCACCTCTGCCCCCAGGGTGTTCACCAAGGTACTAGCAGTAGTAGCGGCCCACCTGAGACTCCAGGGATTACAGGTCTTTCCATACCTGGACGACTGGCTCCTAACGGCATCATCAAGGCATCTACTGTGCTCAGCCAGGGACTATTTCCTTCTTATAGCCCCAAGGCTGGGCATCACCATAAACTGGGAGAAATCTTTACTGCACCCCACACAACTTACAGATTTCATAGGAGGAAGGTTGGACACAAGATCAATGCAGACCTTCCTCACCCCAGACAGGCTGTCCAGCCTGAAGTGTCATATCACAGCAGTCCTACAACCGTTTCCGACGGCGGCTTCGGTCCTGAGGGCCCTGGGTTCAATGGCGGCAGCTATTCCACTTCTTCTTCATGCTCGCTTACACATGCGGGTTCTTCAATGGACCCTACAGGTACAGTGGTCCTCGCTGTACTCCTCTCTCAACAGCCCAATAGCGGTCAGCAAGGCATGCAAGGACTCCGTTTTGGTGGCTCCAGTCTCCGGAGCCTCTAGCAGGGAGACCCTTTTGTGCAGCATTCCCCCGAGCCACGGTGACCACGGACACTTCTCACCTCGGGTGGGGGGGCATTCTGCGGGCAAGATTGTCCAAGGCACGTGGAACACCTCAGAGACCTCGTTGCATATAAATGTCCTGGAAATGAGGGCGGTGCTCCTAGCGTTGCAAGCACTTCACAGCCTTCTTCCTACGGGGACTATTGCGATCCAGACAGACAACATGTCGGTAGTCTGGTACATCAACAAGCAGGGAGGAACCAGGTCCTGTCCCCTTTGTCGAGAGGCCATGAGAGTCTGGGAATGGGCAATTTCTACCAAACGCTTTCTTGTAGCAACGCACATTCCGGGAAAATCCAACATCCTTGCGGACAAGCTCAGTCGCACCATTCTTTCCCCTTGCAGTGGTCTCTCAATCCTCTGGTAGCGAAGAAGATTTTTGCCGTCTGGGGCAACCCTGTTGCGATCTTTTGCTTCTCACTCAAACGCCAAATGCGACAGTTTCTTCGCTCTACTTCCCCACCTGGGAATCCCGAGACGCTCTGGTGCATGCTTGGCCTCCCGGTCTCCTTTATGCCTATCCTCCACTACCTCTGATGCAGAGGCTCTTGCAGAAAGCCAACAGTTTGGGGAGCAGAATGATTCTCATTGCCCCGTTCTGGCCTCATCAGCCCTGGTTCCCTTATGTATGGTCTCATAAAGTGAATCCGCCCTGGATTCTGGATCCGATCCCGGATCTCATCTCCCATCCTCTAGGACTTCCGGTCCCGAATCTACACACCCTGAAATTGGCAGCCTGGTTGCTCCAGTTCCATCCTTGATTAGGACTCCCGGTATCTCGTCACCTGTCAAGGCCATTTTAGTGGCGGCTCATAAACCTTCCACTAGGAAGGTTTATCGGAGCAAATGGAAAAGGTTTTCTATTTGGGCGGTCCAGAAAAGTATGGATCCTTTTTCAGCACCTATGTCTGCGGTGCTGGATTTCTTAACAGACCTCTTTCATCAAGGGGCTAGTTCTTCCACGGTAAAGGTACAAATGGCAGCGATTTCCCATTATCATATGGGTCATGAGTCAGCTCCCCTCATGACTGCGAAACTTTGTAAGACCTTTCTTAAAGAAGTTTTTCTGTTGAGGCCACCGGTCAAAGAAGCTGTACCACCTTGGGACCTAGCCTTAGTTCTACAGGCCCTTACTGCTCCTCCCTTTGAGCCTGCAGCTTCTGCAGATCTAAAGTACCTTTCCTGGAAGACTGCTTTCTTGGTAGCCATCACATCAGCCAGAAGAGTGTCGGAACTTCAGGCTCTATGCATCAAACCGCCTTACCTCTCCTCCTTTCCCGATAGGGTGTGCCTCAGGACCAATCCATCCTTTCTTCCAAAAGTTTCTTCGGAATCTAATATTAATCAGTCAACTTACCTGTGTTTTTCCCCAATTATAAAAACAAAGGAGAATATAAGCTGCATTCTTTAGATGTTCATAGACAATTGCGCTTTTACATTCACAGAACGACTGGTCATAGACAATCAGATCAGCTGTTCATCTCCTTTGCTAAATTTGCTATGGGCAAAGCGGTTTCCAAAGTCACACTATCGAGATGGATTGCTAATTGTATTCTGCAGGCTTATGACACTTCAGGTAGGCCTGCTCCTCAAAGGGTTACGGCTCACTCTACTAGGGCAGTTTCCACGTCAGCCGCGTTTAAGTCCCGATTGCCATTGGATGATATCTGCGCGGCAGCCACTTGGGCCTCGTCTCATACCTTCATTTCTCATTATAAGGTGGATGTTGTTTCCAGGGGAAGAGCATCCTTTGGCTCAGCGGTGCTCCGGAACATCCTTCCATGACGGCCACCCAAGATTTAGGTAGCTGGGGACTCTGTCCCACAGGTTGCAGACAAATGAAGTCTGCCTACTTCAGATTTAGAAGTTATGTACTCACCATAATGTTCCATCTGAGTAGGTGACTTCATTTGGATGCAACCATCCCCCCCTCCATCCCCCTGACCTTTATACAACAAGAGTTTATGCATCTATTTACTTTTTTTCTAGTATTATATAGGCAAACTCAATCTGAGGTCAGTTAGGGCTTGGCAGGGGATTATGGGTAGAGGGAGGAGCTCGGAGCCTAAAGCTTTTGAAATGCCGGCTCGGATCCGAGGTCGGATCCGATACCCACAGGTTGCATCCAAATGAAGTCACCTACTCAGATGGAACGTTATGGTGAGTACATAACTTCTAATTTTAGAATGTCCCAGCCAGAGCCCAGACCTAAAGCCAATAGAAAATGTGTGGGGTGACCTGAAGAGGGGTTTGCACAAGAGATGCCCTCGCAATCTGATAGATTTGGAGCACTTTTGCAAGGAAGAGTGGATAAATATTGCCAAGTCAAGATGTGCCATGCTGATGGACTCCTACCCAGGAAGACTGAATGCTGTAATTAAATCAAAAGGTGCTTCAACAAAGTATTGGTGTTTAAGGGTGTGCACACTTATGCAACCAGCTTATTGTATGTGTTTTATTTTTTATATTTTTCCCTAACAGATTTGTTTTTCAATTGAACTGTACAGGTTATAGGTCACATTAAAGGTGGAAAAAGTTTTGAAATTATTTATTGTCTCATTTTTTATATCACTAAAACCTGGCATTTTAACAGGGGTGTGTACACTTTTTATATCCACTGTATATGGGCAGTAGATTATCCTACATGCAGAAGTCATGAGATGAGGTGTACAGGCTGTCCCTTGTAAAGCATATGGGCTTGTCAACTAACTCGTATGCTAACACACACAAGGTCACCATGGGATGGCATTAGCTAACCAGCCAGTTGTTAAAGCCCCAGTTATATCTTTTCCATGTAGTCTTTGGACACACTATATAGAGACCTTCTTGTCTCTGCATTTTTCCCCAAGGTGGAGCTCCTGTAATCATTCACCTTTTACTTGGATGACCACATGGTCATAATCATGTATGGGTGAGTGGAGAGCTCTAAGTGACCTAGTCATATCAAATATTCTGGCACCTGAGGTGCAAGTAACTGTTACCCAGTTCTTGTACAACCTGGTGAAGGTAGAATCAGTATGTAACTGTAGAGTCATTAGTAAGAAGGACTTTACTGTGGATGTTTTTGAGCATTGAGGTCATTACTGGTGTAGGCTTGCAAAATGTGCACTTTGTGGACCTGGGGTAAGAGGGTGCAGTTGTGTATCTAGGTGGTTGAAGGTTGTTAATATTGTGTCTAGAAAGCCTTGGTAGTGACTTCTTTACTACCTCAGCAAATGTTGGTTTAATGTTGGAGTGCTGTGCAATGCAATAATGATATCAACACTCGTAGTTAAGGAGAAGTTTGCCTTCAGTTTGAATGAATACATCCATCACAAATGGTGTATGTGATGTACAAGAGAAAAGAGCTATTGGTAGACATGAGACTGTGTTTCTATGCTGTCTTACAATACCAAGTGTAATTAGGTTGACCACAGAAGAGGGTGTAGCAGACTATGGCTTTGTGATGACAGAGAGAGGAGATGGCATGGCCTCTGATTTATTAGCCTTGGAAGGGTATTAAGCAGAATAGGGTAGCTAGGGTGAGGAAAGAAAACAAAGGGGAGGACTGAATACCTAGGATAAAGCTTGTAAGTGTCTTAACAGACAGTTATGAACAGGATACATTAACTAGAGAGAACAGTAAAGTATACCACAATGGCGCACCTGTGCAAGGATACACACTAGGTAAGTTTGGGCAGATGAACACTGCTATGCATAACAAAATGTTAACTATTAGTGTTTTGTTATGTAGTTTCTAACAGAGAAGTTAAATTGGATTAAATTGAATTACATTTGAAGTAATTACAAGGATAAGTAACAACTAATTGAGATAATAGAGCTCTTGGGATGCAACTGTAAGAAAAAATGTCCCAGCTAGTAATAGTACAGCAGTTGCAACCAATCTCTACAGTGCTAGTGAAGAACATGCGAGAGCTCTTAACTGACGGCACCCAGGAGTAAAAACTAATGGAAGCAAAGACAAACTAGAGCAAGCGCTACATGGGAGAGCCAAAGCTTAAGAGTAAAATTTCAGGCACTGTACATAACTAGGGGAGGTGTATCTACAGTAGGTTAAAGCTAGCAGCAATACCACGGGCTTACAGCTGTAATTAAGCTAGATATGGTACTGCTGTCAAACAGCAATAATAACACAACTAACTGTAGCAGTGTGTAAGACTGCACTGTTAGTAATATCCTGGATGTGAATCAGTAGATATATGGTTCTAAGTAATAGTTGAGACTACTTTAAAATGAGTCCTGACAAGCGTAAAATAAAAAGAGCACTTACAACTGTAGGACAAATAGGAAAAATGCAGCCATACCAAACTGTGTGCAGATGCACTAACAATAGCAAAATGAGTCTGTATAAATGTATTAAGATGACTATCTGAAACTCCTAGAAGTTACTAGATTAATTTTATGTCCCTTTTGAGTTAAGGACAGTTTATTGCTGGAGCTACAATGCTGCACACAGCACAGCTCTTTAGATTTCCTCTCTCTTTTGAACCTGAGCTGGAGCACACAGCAGCACAGAAAATAGAGTTCCAGGCTGCACTGGTGCTCTCCGTTAAAGCCAAAAAGCTTCTCCTGATGCAAAAATACACTGGTGAATGAATAAATGCATAGGAATGAGCCAACAGAATGGTTAGGCAGAGATGGCCACTGCTGCTCTCACTAGGAACAATTATCAACAGCAGTCCCAACTCACTGTCAAGCAGATCACCTCATGTTTTTCAGGTCCCACATGTAAGAAGAGTTTGATAGTATCTTTTTTTTTTCTTGCTATTGAATGTACAGTGGTCATTAGTCCAGCAGAAGAGGGTGCCAAGCCATGCAGCTACTCTGTTTTTAAAGCTGAAATGTTCCTGCAGATGGAGGAAATCACTAGTCAGGAAAGATACACAGGGATGGCCTACAGCAAAAATGTTTAGGGCAAGATGGTCAGTGTTCTCCCCACCACTAAAGAACTATTGGCAACAACAGTCCCAAAATAGATCAAGGAAAATGTCATGGGATTCACCTCTGGCATTTCTTGGGTGACAGGTAGAAAAATTGCTCGGCACCCCCCCCCCCATTCTTGTACTTGAGTGTGCAGCAGTCAGCAGCCTAATCTTTTTACTTGTATTTCCATTTCACGTACATTAAATTTTCAGCTTTTAAAGTCTTTTTTTTTTTTTTTTTGTTAATAAAGAACATGTTGCAACCGATTTTCATGTGTGTAAATAGAAGTTGCTGCCCTTTGATGAACTCTGTATTCTGTTTGAGGAAGGGATTTTCTGCAATGGTACAACAAGTTCTGCAGAAACTTTAACCTGAAAAATTTGTAAAGAAAAGCTGGTGTGTTTGGGACAACTGTGAAGAAAAAAAAAATCAAAACAACTGTATTTATAAGCCTGTTTGTCTTTCAAGAAACAGCTGATTCTGTGTTCAGTGGAGGAATGGTGAAAGTAGAAGTCAGCTCTACAAAGATTGTGGTGGATGTTCATCCCCCAGCTTGTTGACCCATAAGCAGACTTTCACCAAGGGATCTAACAAACCTTCAATTGTCAGTGGCTGCATCATCACAAGGTAGTTCCAGGTTGTCCACAGTGATATCGTCAGTTAAGTATTCTGGTTCTCCATTTGTAAAGGAGCAGTTTCCTGTTATAGCAAGTTGAATAGTTTACTCAAGTCACACCATAGCCAAATGGAGGTGGAAGAAATCAAAGCTTGTGTCCTTGACTAGAACTCAGCGCCTCAATTCTCTACAGTAACTACTAGACATTGGTTCTTCTAATCAAGATAGAGTTTCAGTTCAAGGTATTCCATGTCTTGCATCAGAGACCAAATATGTTTCCAGGACCAAATTCTGGGAACGTAAGATAGTTTGACCTCTTATAGAAGCTAGCTTCTTCAGAGTCCAGTGAGTTTGCATATTCATGAGGGTGTTTTGTGTTATTGATGTAATCACTCATATCCATTTGTCAGATGAATAAGAAGGCTTGGAACAGGATTGAGTTTTTTTTTTTTTAATATGTTAGACTCAAGTTGAGTGTGGAAGAGAGGTGAAGAAGAGAGTACAGGCAGGATGGAGTGGTGGAGTGGGTGGAGAAGTGTGTCAGGAGTGATTTGTGGCAGACGAGTACCTGTAAGAGTAAAAGGGAAGGTCTACAAGAAGGTAGTGAGACCAGCTATGTTATATGGGTTGGAGACAGTGGCATTGACAAAAAAAGCAGGAGTTTGAGCTGGATGTGGCAGAGTTAAAGATGTTAAGATTTGCACTGGGTGTGACAGGATTAGGAATAAGTATATTAGCGGGTCAGCCCAGGTTGGAAGGTTTGGAGACAAAGCCAGAGAGGCAAGATTACATTGGTTTGGACATGTGCTGGATTACATTGGTTTGGACATGTGCTGAAGGAGGGATGCTGAGTATATTGGGAAAAAGATGCTAAGGATGAAGCTACCAGGTAATAGGAAAAGAAGAAGGCCTAAGATAAGGTTTATGGATGTGGTGAGAGAGGACATGCAGGTGGTTGGTGTGACAGAGCAAGATGCAGAGGACAGGAAGAAATGGAAACAGGTGATCCGCTGTGGCGACCCCTAACGGGAACAGCTGAAAGAAGATGATCAAACTCAAGTTGAAGACTCATTGATAGAGTAGTGAACACACCAGGAAAAGGTCCCATTTTCATCTGCATCCTTTGGGCTTGGGATGTTTGCCCAAGCCAGATATCCAGTCTTTTAGGATCTGTGCCATAAGATTGCCTTGCCCTTGAGATTTCAGGATCCAATAAGGGGATAGTTGTAAGGTAGAAATGAGTAGTTTAACCTCTTAGAAACTAGTATAAGGTTATACCTCCACTTCTCTGCATTAGGTTTGTATGGAAGTATGCTGCTAGGGTGCATGCTAAAGCTTGTTGGGAAATAAGATACTTTGTGATTTTTTGGCAGTCCATGAAAAGTAGTGCCCACTGAATTGATTTCACCAAATGAAGATGAAATTGATACAGGGGATTAAGGCTAAGAGCTGTTGATAATCCAAGGTTTGATTCTGTAAGTCACCATTTAACTCTGATCAAGTCACTTAACCAGACAGATGGTCTCTGGTTATGCCACTGAAAAAGGGCAATTAAGTCCAGTAGACTAACTCCAATAAAATAAATTCTCAACTCCTCAATATATGTGGTGTGTATGTTGGGATTGCACAGCATTAGTTATATATGTGAACATCATAACCTCTTGCAGGCACTATGGACAACTTAAAAAAAAAAAAGTCAAGAATTAATTGAAAGACTTGCCGATCCCACAATAAAGAATCCATCCCTTAACACCTTGGATGGCATTCTAGTTGTGTGGACACCTTTGCTGAAGTCTACATTGGCATTGGAGTATTCAAAACAGATTTGCAATATTTGAAGATGAGTTTAGGAGACCTTATAGTTTTTGTCAGGTTTATAGCAGAGATACTCCATATACTACTTAAAATGTTTTCATTATTACTAAATACTTTAGAGTTCCTGCTGACCTCAGGAAAAAGTCCAAGTGATTGGCATTCTGCAATATTTCTGTATGACAGAAAACTCAAAATGAGTTTAAAAAAAAATGGAGCACCTCTTTAAAATTTGGGACACATCTTGAGTCGCACGGATCAGGTCAAACACAGACGAGTCGCACGGATCAGGTCAAACACAGACTTGATCCTATGTATACCTCCTCTACCACAGACTTTTTTTCTCCTACCATCTTTCAGATGTCAGGGAAGATTTGCTAACCACTTGTATGCACTGTTTGTAGGAGCAGAGCTTTTGACAATGCTGGAAATGAGTATCCTGACATTCATAGTTTTTCCAGTCTTTCATTTACGTGCTTATCCATATGTGTAGGGATCAGCTTCTTACAAACGTTTAGGAACTGCTATGTAAAAAATTCCAATAAACAAGCCCTGTATTTTAGGAAATGGGGATTGTGATTTCAGGTATTTTCTGGAATCCAAAAAGATGGGATATGCAGCTAGTGTTCATTTTGCACATAAATATATTTTAGTTTTCAAAGTTGCAAACATTTTGGTGATTTTCCCTTAGTTTTCATTAAGAAAAGGAATAGATGCTTCATGGTGGAAATTCTTGAAGTTTTGAGTGTTCAGTGGGATTCATCATTTCAAGACCCTACCTACTTCAGCTATTCTGTCTACCTCATATTAAGTGTTTTACCTTAGGAGGCACCCATCTCCTTGGCTTGGGAATTGACATCTTTGCATACGTATGTGACTGGTTTCTAGCAGCACAACCATAGAGCTGCCTGATCTTTTTTTTTCCAAGATAAAACAATGCAGATGTGTTCCTCTGTTTGTGTTGGCAGTCAGTTTTTCCAAATCTAGATGAGTCCATCACAGAACGTAAACCTTGAGGATCTCTGGATTCCTCCATTAGCAGAATGTTTATCTTCTACTTTCAGGCAGAAGTTAATTTCCTGTTATTGCCAAAAACTCCTTTTCATCAAGAGTTTTTACACATTTTTGCTTCACATCAGCCACTATGTAATGCTAACCTTTTATTAAAATGTCTAAACATTCTATTCCATCTCAGTGGACTTAGCTTTTGGGTTTGGGTCTCTGTTTAAAAAAAAATCTGTAACTTACTGCCTTTCAAGAATAAGCCTGTCTTCAGAATTTGTGTACAGGTATATGCTTTGACTTCAGCATCACATTACAGTGTACCGTATGAACCTTTTAAGAGCCATGTTAGTTTGAAAGGCACTGGAAATCTCTCAGTTTTCTGAAAGATCAGACCGTATAAATTCAGAAAGTAGTAATATGAAGTTCTATCTCACCATTCATTCTTTACTGATGGGTTCGGAGCTGATCCCTCGGTTCCAAGTCGGCCAATTGCAAAGCTCGAGGTCTTCAAATAGCTTGAGGCCAAGTCCCTATCCCATGATGCACCTAGAGTTACCTAAGATCTATTTTGTCACTGCAACAGATCGGAGGTTCTGCATTAGCTTGGGCCAGTAAAACTTTTTATCTGAAGTAGTTAACTTCATTTGGTCTGCAACCTGTGGGTATCGGATCTGTCCTCTGATCTGAGCCGGCAGCTTTACTAGCTAAAAGATCTGAGCTCCTAGCCCCTCCCCTACCCATAATCCCCTGCTACACATCCCCCACTCTCAGATCTAGTTTGCCGCAGCTTATAGCAGCTTCTAGAGACGAGCTCTTAGGCGTGGGTGAGAGTTTTCCAGTTTTAAAAAACCTTTAAAAATCTTTTTTTTTTCTAAAATTTCTTTGGTGTGTGTATTGTTTAGCCCCCTTTATCGGCTAATATATTTAGCGTATTTTTGTTGTGGTAATTTTACTTCAAATTTACTTCAGTTCCCTCCCCCTAGTGCGTGAGTGTGTGGTGTGATGGCTGAAGTGCCTAAAGCCATTTTTTCTAAATGCACTGAGTGTGGTCATAAGTTGTCCCCAGCCGATGGCCACACTCAGTGCGTTATTTGCCTGGGGGTGGCCCATTTATCCACCAGCTGCCAGGTTTGTATGGCTTTCACCCCCCGGGTTATCAGGGATAGGAAGAACAAGCAAATCCGGGTGGGATTGTTGCCCCCGGATTCTTCTTCCTCCTCTCCCGCTAAGGCACCGGTCGCGGCTGCGGCTCCCGTGCCTTCCAATCCCCCCTCCCTTGTTGGGGACTCAAACTCCCTCGGCTTCTCAGGGTGAGAGGGATTCTTTTTCCTCTTCAAAAGAAAAAAGGAGAGATAAGGACCGGCACAGGCATAAAAGGCGGGCTAAGTCTCATCTCTCAGCCCCGCCAGCAAAGGTAGCTAGTCCCGCTAAGAGGGCCTCTGGTTCTCCTCATTCTCGGCTCCATTCTCCTTGCTTTTCCCTGGAGCTGGAGGAGGAGTACCAGTCTCCCTCGAGGTCCTTGAGGCGGCCCTCCAGGCCCGCCTCTATGACCTCCTCCAGATCCACCAGAAGCTTGACCGATGCTGATTTGGACCAGATGATGCGTTGTTTCCTGCAGGCTCAAATGCAGATGGGGGTGCTCCACCCCCCCCCTCCGGGGGGGGAGCTCGGCCCCTTTCTTTACCCCAATCGCTCCTTCTCTGACCCAGTTTAGGGTTTCGGAGTCTTCGGATCCATGCCGTTTCGGACCCGGGGAACCGTCGGCGCCGACAGTCTTGATTACTTTGACGCTGACTATGCCCTCGAGCGTGTTGGATCCTAGCTCTCGGGGCCGAGATATGAGCGTCGGATCAATGAGGGGAACGGTGTCTTTGGCGCTGTTTAGGTCGGAGCATGCTTCCCTCTTGGGTCCGACCACTTCGGCTCCGCCGATCCCTGCATCGGAGCTGAGAGGGCTGCTCTTGGAGCCTGGGGAGAGAGGTTCGCCCTCGGGGTTTGATGTAGTGGAGAGGGTGCTGTCGAGGACTTCCAGATCCCCGGTCCTGGCTGCGGATCCATCCGTCACCCCTGCGCATTTGGGTCTGTCCTCCGTCATCTGGCCACAGGGACAGCCTGCATCGGTGCTCCAGTTGGTTCCCTTAGAGGAACAAGACCCTGTGGGTGAGCCTTCCTCAGATAGCCCCACTGAGGAGGTTTCTCACAAACGGAAGTGCAAAAGGAGGCACCTGGACTCCCCTCAGTCCCTCACAGAGGACACAGACTTGGAGGAAGGGGAAGGTTCCCCAAGGTCACCCCCTGAGGATGTCTTTTTTGGAGACATCATGGAGATGTTGTGAATCAGAGGAGGGTGGCCTGCCCAAAAACCTTCCTCGGAAGAGTCTGTGTTCCTGGAGGCCCTTGGGTGTCCTCGGCTGAACCCCTGGTGGACTTAGTTACCACCAGGGCTTGGAAGGAGCCAGACACCATGGAGCCAATTCCCAGAAGACCAGACAAGATACTTAGTCCCCCTTCTAATAGGCTGGCATGGTCTAAAGGTTCTCCAGTGGATGCCATGGTGGTGGGGGCTGCCACCAAGAAGGAACTAGCGCAGGAGAGTTCCTTGGTCCACCCTCCAGATAAGGAATCTCTGACGTTGGACCGCATTGGAAAGCGATGTTTGCTTCAGCTACCTTCTCTGTAAGGGCGCTGAACTATATGGTACACGTCATTAGACTCCGAGACTTGATTAAGGAATATGCTGGAGCCCCCCCGTAGTCCATGGCGGCCGAGGTCAAACGCACTTTCTGGGCTCACATGGCCACTCTGAAATCTATTGCTAACACATCTATGCGGCTACTCTCCCATGCCACGGAGGGAGCAGCTAGAGCCAGAGGAGCAGGCCTCGCCTTTGTGATTTTGCGGGACCCTTCAAGGCGTCCTTCGCGAACGCACCCTTTGACAGTCCTACACTCTTTGGCAAGACCATCCGCGACACGCTGGTCCAAAGCGAGAAAGACAGGAGGATGCTGTCTGCCATTGGGATCCGCTTCTCTAATCCCCAATGGTTCTTCTCTAGGAACCAGAGGGGACAAAAGAAGATGTGGTTCCGGAAATCACAGCAGTCGCATCCCGCTTCAGACCCCTCGTCCTTCAGAGGCAGAGGAAAAGGTGGATGCCGGCCCAGAGGCAGAGGGGGGCCGAGGAATCTCTGGTCTCGAGAATCTTTCTCAGAGAGGTCCGCGCAACAGCCCTGAGGGCTTACCTGACTGTCCCTCTCTGGAGGCAGTTGGGGGCATCTGTTGGAGCACCTCCAAATGTGGGAGTCCATTACTACAGATTGGTGGGTGCTCCAGATTATATCCAGAGGTTTTTCCATTCCCTTTCTGAGTCTTCCCCCTCCTATGAAACGCCTCCCTGATGTCCCACCCGATCAAAGGGAGGCTGCAGCTTCAGAAATTTTGAAGGTATTAGAAAAAAAGAGCCATCCAGCATGTCCCCCCAGGCCAGTCCGGATTGGGAAATTACTCCAGGTTCTTTTTAGTGCCAAAAAAGACAGGGGACTTGAGGCCTATCCTAGACCTCTCATCTCTAAACCTGTTCATTCCCAAAGAGAAATTCCGGATGGTCACTCTGCAATCTATTCTCCCCTTCCTATGGGAGAACGACTGGATGTGCTCCATAGACCTCAAGGATGTGTACTACCACATTCTAATGGACAGACGATCCAGGAGGTTCCTCCGCTTTCGGCTGGGAGCCAGTCACTATCAGTTCAGGGCTCTTCCATTCGGCCTCACCTCAGCCCCCAGGGTGTTCACCAAGGTCATGGCAGTGGTTGCAGCCCACCTGAGACTTCAGGGCATTCGGGTCTTTCCGTACCTGGACGACTGGCTTCTCACCGCCTCCACCAGGCATCAGCTCTGCTCTGCCAGGGATTATACCCTAGCTCTTACTCAGCATCTGGGTATTACTGTAAACTTTCAAAAATCGTTCCTTCATCCTGTGCCGGTTCTGGAATTTGTAGGGGCCAAGATAGATACAAGCCACTCCAAGGCCTTTCTAACAACAGACAGGTTGCGCAGCTTGTCTCTTCATGTTTTGGCAATTCTCCAGTCCCTATCCCCACCTGTGGAATTAGTCCTGAGAGCCTTGGGCTCCATGGCGGCAGCCATCGGTCTGTCGCCCTTTGCGCGACCGCATGAGAATTCCTCATTGGACTCTTCAGGTCCAATGGTCACTTTTACTGCACCCCTTGAACACTCCGATTCCCTTGAGCAGGGTTTGGAAGGACTCCCTTCTCTGGTGGCTTCACTCCCAGGAGCTGCGAGAGGGGAGACCGTTTGTGATGCCTCAGCCCCAAGCCACATTGACCATGGACACTTCTCGCCTCAGTTGGGGAGCATGCTATGGGCAGAACCGTCCAAGGCACGTGGACTCCCTCAGAGACCGTTCTGCATATCAGTGTTCTGGAGATGAGGGCAGTGCTTCTGGCATTACAATACCTTCTTCCTCCGGGAAATATTGCAATTCAGACAGACAACATTGCTGTAGTCTGGTACATCAACAAACAGGGAGGAACCAGATCTTATCCCCTTTGCCGAGAGGCTATGAGAGTTTGAGAGTGGGCGATCTCCACCAACCGCTTTCTGGTAGCAACGCACATTCCGGGCCGGACCAATATCCTAGTGGACAAGCTAAGTCGCTTGATCCTCTCACCGTACGAGTGGTCTCTAAACCCGTTAGTAGCGAAACAAATCTTCCTCAAATGGGGTCTACCTTGCTGCGATCTTTTTGTTTCTCCATCAAACACAAAGTGCAGCAAATTTTTCGCTCTAATTCCCCCAATAGGGGAGAGCCCCAGAGACGCTCTGGTTCATGCTTGGCCCCCTGGTCTCCTTTATGCTTATCCCCCGCTTCCGCTCATGATGAAGTTCCTGCAGAAAGCCCATCAGTTGGGGAGCAAGATAACCCTCATAGCCTCATTCTGGCCTCACCAGATCTGGTTCCCTTACCTGTGGTCTCGCAGTGTAGTTCCTTCTTGGATCTTAGATCTCATTCCGGATCTAATTTCTCATCCTGCGGGATTACAACCCCCAAACCTGGGCGACCTCAAGCTCACTGCTTGGCTGATCCAGTTCCACTGATAGCAAGGACTCCTGGTATCTCGTCACCAGCGATAGCTATTCTGGTAGCAGCACACAAACCATCTACCAGAAAAATCTACAGTAGTAAATGGAAACATTTTTCCATCTGGGCCAAAGACAGGGGCTTAGACCCCTTTACTGTCCCTATTCCGACAATTCTTGATTTTCTGTCCCATATCTTTCATCAGGGAGCCAGTGCATCTACGGTTAAAGTACAGTTGGCAGCCATCTCTCATTTTCATGATGTAGGATCACTGGCTTCCACCAGGATTTGCAAAACTTTTTTAAAAGGCGCCTTTCTGTTAAAACCGCCATGGGACTTAACATTGGTCCTACAGGCTTTGACAAGCCCTCCTTTTGAACCGGATGCTTCTGCTCAGTTGAAATTTTTGTCTTGGAAAACAGCCTTCCTGATTGCAATAACTTCAGCCAGGAGAGTGTCTGAGCTTCAAGCCCTCTGTATGAAACCCCCTTGCCTAATATTTCATAAGGACAGAGTTTCTCTCAGGACTAATCCTTCCTTCCTCCCTAAAGTAGCCTCTGACTCGAATATTAATCAGTCTATTAATTTGCCAGTGTTTTTCCACAATTTCCAGAACAAAGGGGAATACACATTACACAAATTGGATGTGCATAGACAACTGCATTTTTATTTGCACAGGACAGCAACCAACCGCAAATCTGATCAATTGTTTGTATCCTTTGCCAAGTCTTCTTTAGGTAAACCTATTACCAAAGTTACATTAGCCAACTGGATTTCACAATGCATCATTCAGGCCTATTTAGCTTCAAACAAGCAGGTGCCTTTGGGAATCCATGCTCATTCAGCCCGATCCATAGCTACCTCTGCAGCGTTCTAGTCTAGAGTCCCTATAGACGACATATGTTCAGCAGCTACTTGGTCCTCCTCTCATACATTCATTTCTCATTATAAATTGGATATGATATCCAGGAGTAGGGCTTCCTTTGGCTCCGGAATATTCTTCCTTGAGGGCCGCCCAAGGTTTCTAGGTAGCTGGGGACAACTGTCCCACAGGTTGCAGACCAAATGAAGTTAACTACTTCAGATAAAGAAGTTATGTACTCACCATAATGTTCCATCTGAGTAGGTAACTTCATTTGTCTGCAACTGACCCCCCTCCATTCCCCCTAACCAGTTTCCTGCTTCTTAACCATGGTAAAGGATTGCTCATTCTGTTAGGCAGTAGGTTACTGGCCTCTTTAGAGGGTCTTGTGGAGTCTTTATAGGCAAACTCGATCTGAGGATGGGGGATGTGTAGCAGGGGATGATGGGTAGGGGAGGAGCTAGGAGCTGGGATCTTTTAGCTAGGTAAAGCTGCTGGCTCGGATCTGAGGATGGATCCGATACCCACAGGTTGCTGACAAATGAAGTTACCTACTCAGATGGAACGTTATGGTGAGTACATAACTTCTTTTTTTCATTCTTTACTTAATTATATTGATATTTAGATAGTTTTAGGTAGCTCTGAATAGTTTTATAAAGCTCTTGTAGCTTTTTGGTATGTTTACCTACATTATATTCCCCTTCCCATTAGTGTGCTTTAAAATTCTAGTTTGCCTCTTGTTTTACGCCTAGTTTAAAAACCTTTTTCTGATTATTACAGTGTGTTTATTCAGTGACCTTTAGTCACAATTTGTACTTAATAGTTTATAGTTTGCTGTGTGGTGTGTTTAGCCTTAATTTTCTTTAGAAAAGGCTTGGATTTGATAATTACTGTTGAAGTTTTGCAGTTGACAGTAATTTTTGTCATATAATTATTCCTTAGAAAATCTTAGATAAGATTAGTTATGTCTAATAGCAGCTATCCTCTTTTTCATTGCATAGTCTGCTTATATTTTTCTTAGTGTGTGTTAGACCTTTTTCTGTCACTTTAACATTTACATTATTATTACTCTGTATGTGTGTGACAGCCTGATTTTATTTAAGTCTTTTGTTGATAATTACTGTTAAGAATTTTTTGTGGTGACAATATTTTTTTTCTCTGAGATTACAATGCCTGACCAAGAGAAGCATCCTAAGTCAGGTTTCAAAAAGTGCCCAAAATGTGACCAAAAGATGTCTGTAACAGCCATGTAAATTGTGTGTACTGTCTAGGAGCCTGCATTTACAGGATAGCTGTTCTATATGCCATTCCTTCTCCTCCAGGGTCCTAAAGGAAAAGAAAATTAAGAGGTTTATTGAAACTGTCCTTCCAAGAAACTTTGAGTGACAAAGATGGATCCAGCAAGTCTTCTAAGACTTGTGAATCAAAGAAATCAAAAAAATCTTCAACTTCGGCTCCACTGCCAGCGGAACCGAACGTTTTTTCTTTTTGGAGCCGGTCCCCAGTCTTGGAACCGGTATCCAAAACTCCTAAGAGTCCATTATTACAGTCGGCACCACCTTCAGTGCACTCATCTCTGTCCTCTATCAACCTTTCTGATCTGGATGTGGATCATGTGGTGCAGAAGCTGTTATTGGCACCATCCTTGGCAAAAAATTTTATCGGCTTCAACCCAAATGGCTTCGGAGCCGAAGACCCTTACACTAGCTCAAACTGTTCCTCCTCCAAGCCATGCTGGTCCTTCATATCCGGAGGAGTTGGACCTGTTGATTGTGGAACCCTCAGAGCCGGAACCTCATCCAGTGTGTTCAGATCCTTTCACTCTGACAACCTCGGTGCCAATCAAGGACTCTAGGAGCAGACACTCTCTGTACAGGTCCAGGGAGGATAGTCGGACCAACTTGTCTGTTCTGACTCTGCCTCTCAGGGCTTTGGCTCGGATGAGCTCGGCTCCTACCTCTGTATCAACGTTTTCCTCGGATCAGTCGGATCCCTCGCATCGGAGCAGAGGTGCTTTCGATGCCATGAGGAGAGTCGTGTCTCCTAAGACATCCTCGACCTCAGGTCTGGCTTCCTCCTCCCCTAAAGCACCTGTGTCTGCTTTTGGCTCACACATCCTGACCAAGCGTAGAGACCCAGAGCCTCAGGAAGCCCCATTGGGTGGCCCCTGCTCTTCCGAGACCTCTCCACAAGCTACCACTGATGAGGTTCCCAGGAAGAGATTGTGTAAGAGGAAACATTTAGACCCCCCCAGGAGTCTCTAACATCTGATACTGACTTGGATGAGTTTAGAAGGGTCCCCCCTCTGAAAATATCTCATTCACTGAGATACTTGAAATCCTGAGGCAGAGGGGTGACTGGCAGTCCAAAAACCCTACTGAGGATGAATCAGTTCTTCTGAAGGCTTTTGGGTCTCAGCCCTCCACCTCTTGGGTGTCTCCACCCTTTGATGAGCTGATGCAGCTGGTCTCACGAAGGGAGTGGTCGTCTCCAAATACTATGGATCCTGTCCCTAGGAGGCCTAATAAGTACATTTCTGCCCTGCTTGACAAATCTTATCTTGACAAAAGGTGTGCCAGTTGATGCCATGGTGGGGGTGGCAACCACCAAAAAGGAAATGTCTGAAACTTCCTTGTCTATCCATCCTCCTAACAGAGACTCCAGGATTATGGATAGATATGGGAGGCGCATGTTTAGTTCAGTGACTTTTGCTCTTTGTTTGCTCAACTATTTAACCCATTTAACCAGATTGTAAAGAGATCTGCTTAAAGAGCTAGGAGATGCTCTAGATTACAAAGAGATCTGCTTAAAGAGCTAGGAGATGCTCTTCAGAATACAGTAGCTGCAGGAGCTACCAGAAAAGTTGCCGCCCAGCTTGCTACCCTCAATTCTATAGTAAACTCATCTATGCGCCTCATTTCATATGCAGCTGATGGAACCGAGTAGGGCAGCGGGTACAGGAGTTGCTCTTGGGAGACACTCCTGGATGCGCTTGTGTTCCTTTGCGAAGCCATTCATGTTATCCTTCGTGAATACCCCCTTTGATGGCTCATCCCTTTTTGTGCCTAAAGTGAAGGAAACCTTAACCAGGTGTGAGCAGGATGGAAAGACTGCCGTCGGGGTCCATTTTTCCACCCCTACCCGACCCTACCCTAAGGGTTAAAAGGGAGGAAAAATGTGGTTCCGAAAAGCCCAAGGAGCCTTTCAAGACACACGTGGTGAATCCCCCTCTTGAGGCAGAGGAGGGGGTAATAATGGAAGACGCCCTTGTGGCAGAGGGGGCCCGCAACACCAGGGTGACAGAGATCACTTCTCTGGGAAGCCCTACCAGCGCTTCTGAATGGAGGCCCGACTGTCCTACTCTGGAAGCAGCTGGGGGTCACTTATCTGTGTACCCAGATGCCTGGCTCAAAATAACAAAAGACAGCTGAGTACAAAGTATCATTTCCAGAGGATACTTCATCCCATTCACCACACCCCCTCCACTCAGTTACAGGGAACAAGCAAAAAGACATTCAAACGTTGGTAAGAAAGAGTCATCCAACCAGTCCCAGCAAACCAGATGGGATCCGTAACTTACTCAAGGTTCTTTTTAGTTCCAAAAATGAAGGGGGACTGGAGACCCATATTGGACCTCAGCAGACTGAACAAATCTGTAAAGAAAGGGAAGTTCCGGATGGTCATGCTTCGATCTATACTTCCCTTTTTAGGAAAAGACAATTGCATGTGCTTGATCTCGAGGATGCATACTACCACATAAAAATGGCCAGGCCATCCAGGGATCATCTGCATGTCTGGCTGGGAGCTAATCTTTACCAGTTTTGAGCCCTGCCCTTTGGCCTAACCACATCCCCCAGAGTGTTCAAATGCATGGCAGTGGTCATGGCTCACCTGAGGCGTTTAGGATTCCAGGTGTTTCCGTACCAAGATGATTGGCTCCTTACCGCCACCACCAGGCATCAACTCATTCAGGCCATGGAGTCCACTCTGTCACTCTGCAATCAATTGGGCATTACAATCAACTCAGAAAAATCTGCCTTGTCGCCATCGCAGTATATAATTTTTATCGGAGCAGAACTGGACACCACCACCACACTAAGGCTTCCAATAGAAAGAGTCTTTCTTCTTAGTCAGCATTCTGATATCCAAAGACAAAGCACTAGAAGTTCTGAAATTGTTAGGCCTGATGGCAGCAGCAATTCTAGCCATACCACTAGGTCATATGCACATGCGGATACTACAATGGCTGTTGTTCACTGAAAGGTCTTACCAAGAGCTCTCCATGTCTCACATGATAATGATCACAAATTTCTGCAAAAAGGATCTTCAGTGGTGGTTGACCTCACTTTGTCACGATAGGACGCTCATTTGTGCTACCCCCTCCAGCGGCCAAAGTGACCACGGTCATTTCCCTGATAGGGTGGGGGGCATTTTCAGGGAAAGACAGCCCAAGGCGCATGGACCAATCAAGAGACACATCTGCATATTAATGTCCTAGAGATGAGAGCAGTACTTTTGGCGTTGCAGTACATTCAGGACCTTCTTCCTCTAGGTATGATTGCGATTCAGACAGACAACATGTCAGTGGCCTGGTATTTGAACAAACAAGACAGAACCAGGTCTTACCCTTTGTCACGAGGCTCTGAGTATGGCAGTGGGCTATTTCCACCCAGCGCTTTCTGTTGGCAACGCACATCCCAGGTAAATCCAGTGCAGACAAGCTGAGCAGAGCAATTTTGTTGCCCCATGAGTGGTCCCTCAAGAAAGAAATAGCGGACAGGATATTCCGCAGATGGGGCCAGGCTTGCTGCGACCTTTTTGCCAGTCACACGAACACGAAATGCAGAAGCTATTTTGCCCTGATTCCCCCTCCAGGAGAAGCCTCAAGGGACGCACTTGTACACGATTGACCTCCGGGTCTCCTCTATGCATTTCCACCAATCCCGTTGATACCCAAGGTTCTACAGAAAGCAAAAACCCTAGGAAGGACCATCATTCTAATAGCCCCTTATTGGCCTCATCAGATTTGGTTCCCCTTCCTTTGACTTCTTCTTTTGGAGGACCCTTGGATTCTGGACACAGTTCCGGGCCTTCTGACGCACTTGTCGGAGGAACTTTATCCCTCTCTGCAGTCCCTGAAGCTGACAGCTTGGCTGCTCCAATTCCCATCATAGCCAGGTTACATAACCTTTCCAATGAGACCAAGCAAATTCTCTTATCCTCTCATAAATCTGTTATGAGGAAGCTATATCTTAGCAAATGGAAAAAAAAAATCTGTATGGGCCTCTAAAACAATATTGATCCTTACCCAAACCCCTGTGGCCTCCATTTTAGAGTTCTTGATTGATTTTCAGCAAAGGAGCTGCAGCAGCAACAGTTTGTGTTCAACTAGCTGCCATTTCTAATTTTCATCTTGGATTCGAAGAATTAAATATTATGTGACAACTCACATTCATCTCATCCCTCAAAGAATGTAACTGGCATCCCCTAAAGTACCTCAGTCTTGATGACGCAGTTGAATTTTTTAATACTACCTTCCTGAGCATCCTTAATTACCATGCCCCCATAAGACTTTCCAGAATGAAAGCACAACCCTCCCCATGGCTACAGAAAACCACTAAGTCCGAAATGAAAAACTGGGATAAAGCCTGGGAGCACTGGCGCAAAACTAAAACCCCCTCAGCTAGACAGAAATTCCTAGAACTACACAATAGAGTTAAAAAGATAATAAAACAGGACAAATTCCAATACTACCAGTCTTCCCTAGACTCCTCCCAACACAGCCCCAAACAATTCTGGTCCTCCATAAACTCCATCCTCCACCCAGGTAAAGTCAGTACCCCTCCTCCTAACATCCCTCACTCTTCCAAAAATATTGTTACCTCATTCAACACACACTTCACACAAACCATGCTATCACTAGCTAAACAACACAACCCCCCTCCAACCTACACCTTCAACTAGTAATCTACCCACTGCCTTCTCTTTTTCTCCTGTACCTACCTCCAACATAAAAAAAAACTCTTAACTAAACTTAAGCCCACCAAATTAGCAGTAGACAACCTCCCAAGTGAATACCTACAAATCGCAGCTGATGCTCTGGCCTACCCAGTATCCATCTTGATTAACCAATCTCTGTCAGAAAGTTACGTTCCCACACTATGGAAAGTATCACATATAATTCCCCTCCACAGAACTAACCAATTACCGCCACGTAGCTATTCTCTCTCCACTCTCCAAAATACTAGAGAGATGCATACATTCTCAGGTCTCAGACTACCTCCTTACTAACGACCTCCTTTCCAATACTCAGCATGGTTTCTGACCAAGCCATAGCACCACCACTGCCTTACTCTCCTTTACTAACACTATTCTTCAGCATAAAAACAATGGCTGTCTCTCCTCTGCTACTTTCCTAGACCTATCTAAAGCATTTGACATGGTCCAACACAACTCATCTCTGTCCTCAATAACCTATCCTCTCAATCGGTCACCAACTGGTTTCAGAGTTACCTGTCTGACCGCCAACAATCCGTTGTATGGCAGAATGACATATCTCCCCAACTACCTGTCTCCATAGGGGTTCCCCGAGGATCCATCCTTGGACCCCTACTCTTCTCTGTTTTCACCAATAATCTATCCTCTGCCACCAAACATGGCACACTCATTCAATACGCAGATGACTCAACCATCATCTGCTCAGCCCAGTCCCTACCCAAACTGCAGAGTCACACAGGAAGCCTTTTCCTGTGTTGAAACTTGGTTATCCGATGCCCAATTAATACTCAACTCAAACAAAATTAAACTGCTCATCTTCCAACCCACCAAACATACTCAAAACAACTCTCACTTTAACATCACAGCAAAAGATAACACCACTATATACCCAACTGAACACACCAAATTGCTAGGAGTGGAAATAGACAAACTAAAATTGGACATTCACATATCCATGACCATAAAAAATGTCCACAAAAAACTAGGAGAGTTGTACAGAAATAAGCAGCTTCTCACGAAAGCAGCAAAGATTTCAGTAGCAAATTCCCACTTTATCTCCACCCTACTTTATGCCTCTCCAATATATACCAACCTAAGGCAATGCGATCTAAACAAGCTAGAGACCTGCTACAACAAAATTGCTAAATTCGCCACAGGGGCATCCTACCGTAGTCACCACTGTCTCTAACTTGCTGAACTGGGCTGGCTTGAACTCCCTCACCTCCTTCAGTGGTATCCACTATCACTCGCCCACAAACTAGTAAACCATCCACTAAATGTCCCATCCCTCCAGAATCTACTCCAACCCTATCGCTCCACCAGACCACTAAGATCCAGCAACAAAAATCACTTGCAGATCACTAAAGCCAATAACTCTGCTGGTGAAGCGCTATTCTCTTGCACCATAGCCAAATTATGGAACTCCCTCCCACCCACGATTACCTCCGTACCATCATGCACCCACTTCAAAACTTTACTAAAATGCACCTAAAAACTTACTGGCTATGCCCCATCACCCACCCCATCCAACCACTACCTTTCTTTCCACCCCACTAACTATCTTGATTATAGCAAGCTCAGATGCTCATAAGCCTAGTACTTGTACAGCAGGAACTTCTTATTGTAATATTTGTTAATGTCTGTTATGTACTTTGCAGATAAAGATTCTAGTTGTCTACTGATGTACTATGTTCTTCTGTAAATATGTTTGTAATTAATTGCTATGTTAAATTGTTAATCGCTATGTAATCCAATGTAACTATTGTCTGTTTATTTTAACTGTGGAGCTTTTCTCCCCTGGCCTCCGCTGAAAATGGACCTACGTCCAGTCGGACACTCCCGGTCAACAAATATAAATAAATGTCACAGAATTTTATCCAAATCCTTTCTCAAAGGGACCTTTCATATTAGACCACCTGTGAAATCTCCCTATTCTCCATGGAATCTAAATGTTATGGTTTCCCGTATAATTCTTCCGCCATTTGAACCAGCTTACTTATGTGACCTCAAATTTTTGTCATGGAAAACCATAATTTTAGTAGCTGTTGCTTCTGCCCACAGTGTGTCAGAGCTTCAGGCTTTATCCATCAAGCCTCCTTATTTGATATTCCATGCTGACAGAGTCTCAGAACGAACCCCTGCTTCTTGGTTATCTGATCCAACAATATTCCTGTCCTAGGCACCTCCACTCAACTGACAAATTGCAGTTAACTGTTACTAGATCCAACAACCATACTGGAGACTCCCTTTACTCTTCTTATGTGGCCAAAATCTGGAACTACCTGCCTACATCCTTATCCCTGATTATCTCACTACCTACATTTAAAAAATCTATCTACAACTACCTCGGCAACAAATGGTTATGTCCCTGTTCAACTCCAGACTAATGACGGATCCACTCCAGTACTATTGTAACCATTGTCCTAAACTAGAGTCCTATCTGTTACTTGCATATAAATGTACACCACATCAAAGGTATGATAATATACATATAACAGTGTTAGTATGAACAATGTAAAATTGTTTAATGACTATTGTAAAATGTATCTGTAGTTTGTAACTTAAATATCTGTAGTATATACCTATGTGTCAATAACTAGATACCCTTATGGATCTAGATGAAATATATACCCAAGTTTGTCTGTATGTTCTGTAAACATTGTCTCTTTGGAGCTTTTCTCCCCGGGCCTCCACTGAAAATGGACATATATCCAGCTGGACTATCCCGGTTAACAAATGTAAAATAATAAATAAATAAATAAATAATTATTCTTGCCCAAAGTTTGCACTGAAACTAATCTCAACCAAATTATTTATTTGCCAGTTTTCTTCCCCAACCATTCAAACAACATGCACAAACTTGATGCTCACAGCTCAGATGTTATTTGGATAGAACAAAAGATTTCAGGAAATCAGACTATCTTTTTGTTTCATTTTCAGACTCCAGGAAGGGTAGACCAGTGGCTAAAACAACTCTTTCTAAACGTTTATCTGATTGTATCACCTTTGCTTATTCAGCTGCTAACATGCCTTTGCAGCATAAAATTAAGGCTCACTCAACCAGAGCTGTTTCTACATCCTCTGCCTTTTCTACCAGGCTTCCCATTGATAACATTTGTGCAGCAGCCACTTGGTCAAAACCTCATATCTTTACCACTCATTGCAAAGTTGACAAGGCCTCCAGGGACAGGGCCTCCTTTGGATCCATGGTCCTGAAAAATATACTCCCGTGAGCCACCTGATGTTGGTGCTTGGGACGCTATCCATCAGTAAAGAATGAACAGTGAGATAGAACTTCACATAAAAAAGTTATGTACTTACCATAACGTTCCATGTGAGTTGTTCATCTCACTTTCATTCTTACGTCCTTCCCTTGTACTCCTTCCTAGGCTGTTAGATGACTGAGATGCTGGATCCATCCTGGTTGCTCAATTCTTCTATACCTTCTCTTGGGAGTGAAAGAATGACATATGGTATTATACGCAGCAAACAAAATCTGAGGTAACTAGGTGTATCATGGGATATGGACTTGGCCTCGCGCTATTTGAAGACCTTGAGCTTTGCAATTAGCCGACTCAGAGCCGAGGGATCGGCTCCGAACCTATCAGTAAAGAATGAAGGTGAGATGAACAACTCACATGGAATATTATGGTAAGCACATAACTTCTTTTTTCACTGCATCAAGCAAGCAAGCAAGATGCACTGAAGTCTTGGATGTTCATAACTGACAAGTCAGAATGTCTGTTAGCTCAGTATAATCAAGTTATGTTAAACAGTTTAGCAGATAACTGAAGTCAAGTTCCCTAAATGTCTTATGAATTTATGTAGCAGGGTCTAGTAGATAAGTTTTACTCTCTGGGTCAGATTGAAATAGTTTATTTACTACAGCAAGACATTTCAGGCTTCCAGCATTTTGCTGTTTAAGGCAGATTAATAGGACCTGTCATTAGACACTTGTCTCTCAGTCCTCACTCTTTGAATATCCAACCTGCAAGTAGCCCACAGCCAACCAGTATTTTACAGTTCTCTTCCCAAGGGCTGTGGTTGATATATTTTCAATGTAGCGGTATCAGTAGTATAAACTGATGCCATCTTCAGCTCTTTTTTGATGTGCAATTTGCATTGACCTATGTATCTCTGCAGTGCATGTAGTCTATTTGCTAGACTAAAACATGTTGGAGGGACAGATAAGTACCCCACAGGGAATTTCTCTCCATTCTTGGGTCATGTTTAATTCTGTAGCTAATGCTTTATTTAGAATTCAAGTTCAGGAGATCAGATAAAGTAAAATTGACTAGTGTTTGGCAAACAGATCTAACAACTCAGTGTTTTTTGATGTGCAGTAATTCCATATGAGGTGAGATGATTTCATTTCTCCCAACTACAGAATTTGATGTTCTTCGTGTTTCACTGTTGCAGTCATTACATTTGGGTAATCTGCTGGCAGGTTGCCCTCAGTCGGCCTGAATAACAAAGTCTTGGTTCCTGCATCGGTTGCTGTCTCCTCTTTCATGACGTCAGGTCGTCAGGGGTATAAAACAGGCAGCCGATGACATTTTCTTTAGTCTTTTTTGCCGCACGGTGCTCGAAGCAGAAGCAGTTCACAAGTGCCAGTCGGCCAACTCCTGAAATTTTCGTTTTCGAGTTTCAGAACAGAAGTCTTCAACTAAAAGCTAAGTACTTTTTCTTGCTCCATACCGATATCAGTAAAAGTTAATACTTGCATTACCTGTGGGAAGCAAATACCTCATAAGGATTTCTATTTGTACTGTACTGTATTCCTTGCCTAGGCCCAGATCATAACATGCCTTGCTGTCGGTTTTGTGCTTCATTCAACCAACGCACTATTAAGTGTCGTCATATCTTTGCTTCAAAATATTTTGGAAACAGATTTAACTACCCTGAAATGTCGTCTGATAGTCTCCAACTACCAGAGTTCACAAAAAATGCAAAGAAAAGGACATAGACCGTCGAGGTCCAAAACCGACGACAAAGCTTCTCCTATGCCGGTTCTCAGTGAGGCACTTTCGCAGCCCCTGATACCCGCTACTTTTGAGTTGCAGGCCTCTACAGAGACCCATGTGGAGTCCGGCATGTCGTGAGATTCTCAAAGTATTGTACCCATGGATGTCTCTCCCTCTGATGGGTCCGGAGCCGCTGAGCAGGCACTGGCTTCTGAGGGTGTTTTCAGGCCTCAGCATTTCTATATAAAACCGACACCAGCTTCAAAAACAAAGACAAAAGCAACTCCTAAGGCCAAAAAAAACGACACATGAGCCACGTGCTCAGGCCTCCATGCCCAAGAAACAGATGATCAAAATGGCTGAAGACTTAATTACCTTGATCAGGGGTTTCCAACCCCACTCGATAAGAGGCCTAGGCAAGACACTGATTATAAATCTTCAGATCAGGTTTTTATTTCTTCTGATTCCTCTTCTGATCAGGATTTTTCTATACCACCTTATGAGGATTCAGATGCAGAGGAATCCATTCCATCTGCATCTCCTCCTGAAGATTATTCTTTTGGTGAAACCTTGCATACTTTGAGGGAGCATTTTCATTGGGAGAGTCCAGATTTCTCAGAATCAAAAAAGAGGCTTAGGGATTTCTTCCTTCTCCCTTAGCATAGGCCTTTGGCCATACCTCCTGTTCTAGATATTGTTGTGTTTTTGGAATCAAACATGACTCCAGATTCCTTACCACTGGCTCCTAGCAAGCCAGACAGATATTACAGGGTTCCTGACTCCCACAAATTTTTATTCAAAAATCCTGCTGCTGATCCTGAAACTGTCTCACAGGGTCTCAAAGGTATAAAGGCCTCAACAGCTAAGAATCCTACCCCCTCTGATAGAGATTCCAGGGCGATGGATAGATGGGGAAAGAAGGTTTATACGTCTGCAACTTTGGTAATTAGGTCCTTAAACTGCCAGTTTCATATGCTTAAATATCAACAGCATGTTATGGGATTATTGAAACGGAAAATAATGTTGATTTCTGAATGTGTGGAAAATAAAGAATTACAGGAATTATTGCATGCAGCAGAACAGGTTGGAAAGCATACTTTGCAATGTGGTTTTGATTCCTTGGAGGCCCCCTGCAGGGCCGCAGTTACTGGATCTGTGAGTAGAAGGCATGCCTGGCTCAAAGTGCAATATCTGCCTGATCATGTTAAAGCTAAATTGTTGGATGCACCTTTATAGCATGATACTGTTTGGTAATAAGGCAGAAGAGGTTTTAAAGAAAATGGATGACAAAGCTAAGTCTCTGCAAACTGTAAAAGAATTCTTACGAGTACAGCCACCAAGATTCAGTAGACACTGGCCTACAAAAAATTGGTCCTTTCCTGTGTCCGACAGAGCCTCACTGGGCAAATCCAGGTGCTCAAAAGGCTCTAGATACCAATCACAGGGTTCCTACAGGTCAAAACAATGGGGTGCCTCTACCTCCAAATCTGGAGGAAACAAAGCACAACCCTACAGTAAGCAGTCTCAATGACTTCACTCTGCCATCACCAAGCACTTATCTTTTGGCAGCCCCCTTAGGGGAAAAACTAGCACTTCATGCAAAAAATTGGCAGTTAATAATCCAGGACAAGTGGGTATTAAACATAGTATCCCAGGAATACAAATTTCATTTCCACACCTTGCCAATTCCAAATGGTTGGCCAGATCTGCCACAAAATCAATGGGTAGAGGCACAAACAAGATATGTCCCTTATGGATATGGGAGGACTATTCAGCCAGTACCAAAACTAGAAAAAGGACAAGGGTTTTACTCGACTGTTCTTGGTACCCAGAAAAGATCATGCCTGGCACCCAATACTGGATTTATCGATGTTGAACACATTCTTGGACATCCCAAAATTCAAAATGCTGACTTTGTAACAGCTTCTGCCCATGCTGGGCAAGAATTCTTGGCTAGTGACTCTAGACTTAAAAGAGGCATACCTGCATATCCCAATAAGGGAATCATGCAGAAAATACCTCCGCTTCAAGGCTGGTTTTATGCATTACCAATTCTCTGCACTGCCCTTTGTAAAGATCCTGTGCACAGTAGATAAGCCAAAGTGCCTGGTACCAGTAATTGCATTTTGCAGACACAGAAGCATTCAAATCTGTCCATACTTGGATGACTGTCTCATTCAAACAGAAAACAAGGACATTCTTCTTCAACATCTGGTGTTTGTAAAAAGGCCTCTAACATGCCTAGGGTACACAATAAACAAAAAGAAATCACAACTGATGCCCTCTCAAAAGATGACATTCCTGGGTGCAAGCTTTAATACAAATGCCCAGATGGCTTACCTTATGCCAGACAAGCAAAGGCAACTGACTATTTACTTCAAACAGATGGCAACAAAAACCCAGTTATCTGCAAGACAAATTCTGCAGGCTTTGGGGTTCATGGCATCCTGCATTCTACTACTTCCATATGCAAGACTGCATATGAGGCAACTACAATGGTACCTAAAAAGTTTATGGAGTCAACATTGTCACAGTTTGGAAACAATGATTCCTCTTATTCCCTGCCTACAACAGGAGTTTCTTTGGTGGGCAGAGACATGTCACCAGAACATGGGACGTTCTTTTACTCTACCTCCTGCCAAGCAAACCCTAACTGCAGATGCATCAGACTATGCTTGGGAGGCCCACCTGGCAGGGAGATGCATTCAGGGCATATGGAGCCCAAAACAAATGCATCTGGATATCAACCAGAAAGAGATGTTAGCTGTTCAGAATGCCCCGACAGACTTCAAGGACTTACTTCATCCAGGACAACTACTGATAAAGACAGACACCATGGTTATGTGGTACATAAGCAGGGGGCATGCATTCCTACCCCCTTTGTAGACTAAGCCATGGCATTGTGGGACACAGCCTTGACTTACCAAGTACATCTTCAAGCTCAATTCCTGCCAGGAAAACAAAATACTCTGGCAGACAACCTAAGCAGAAATCTTACGGACACTCACGAGTGGAAACTGGATCCACAAGTCTTCAACATAACAGAGAAATGGGGGAGCCTGGACATAGATCTATTTGCATCTCCCCAGAACTATCAACTGGACAAAGTTTGCACAAGGACATATCACAGACAAGCATGGAAGGTGGATGCCCTATCCTTCAGTTGGAAAAACCTGTCAGTCTATGCCTTTCCTCCTCTGCCTCCTCTTCCCAAGGTCTTACTAAAGGTCAGACAGGAGAAACCAAAAATTATCCTAATTGCCCCGGACTGGCCTCGCCAGCACTGGTACCCAATTCTAAGGAATATGTCTCAACTCCCTCCTTGGTACTTGCCTCAAATACCTCATCTACTGTCCCAGCAGAACAATCAAATTCTGCACAATCAGCTCCAAACTCTGAACCTGGCAGAATGGCTGATCATGTAGTTATTCAAACAACACCTCTCAGTAAATCTGTGATGGATGTCATTTTGGAAGCCAGAAGGCCTAGTACTAGAAAATCTTATGCTGATAAATGGAAGAGCACAAGGGACTGACACAGCACAGCCAAATATTCCTCAGATTTTACAATACTTGACTGAAATGCTTGACAAGGGCCTATCTTTTTCGTCTATAAAAATCCATGCCTCTGCCATCTCAGCTCATTACAACACAGAGCCTCCCATCTTTTCTCATCCTCTGCTAAAACAGTATCTTAGAGGGGCCAAAAATTTAAGGCCTCCCAGAAGATCACCAACTCCTGCATGGGACCTCAATTTTGTGGTGGAAAAGCTCACTCTGCCCCCATTTGAACCAGCAGCTACTGCAGATATAAAGTTTTTATCTTGGAAAACAGCTTTCCTTCTGGCAATCACTTCAGCAAGAAAGGTTTCAGAACTACAGGCCTTTCATGGCTGTGGAGCCTTTTATTATATTTTACCCAGACAGGGTGTCCCTCAGGACCAATCCTTCCTTTATGCCTAAGGTGGTATCCAGTGTAGCTCTTAACCAAGCCATTCATCTGCCAACTTTTTATCCAACTCTGCAGAACAAGGGGGAGCGGATTCTGCATTCCTTGGACGTACACAGACAACTAAGATTCTACTTAAACAGGACGAAAGCTCTAAGAAAGTCTGAGCAGCTACTGGTGGCATTTGCTGCAGGATCAGAGGGAAAGGCTATTTCAAAGCAGACTATTTCAAAGTGGATAAGCTACTGCTTTCGTTTCTGCTATATGCATCATGGTAAACTGGTGCCCAAGGGAATCAGGTCACATTCCCCTAGGGCTGCATCTACCTCAGCAGCTTTCCTCAGAGAGGTACCAATCTAAGACATTCTAGAAGCTGCTACTTGGAGCTCTGTTCATACTTTTACAAAGCATTATCATTTGCCTCTCTTCTCTAAGTCCAGGGCAGGCTTTGACACATTGCAGTTCTGCAGGGCCTTATAGCCACTCCTTTAGTTCCAGCCTCCCATCCATAGCTTTGGGATTCTACCCAAATGTAATGCAACAGTGAAACATGAAGAACATAGTACAGTTGTGTACACTTGCCATAAATGTAGATGTTCGAGTGTATTCACTGTTGCAGTCCGGGTTACCACCCATCATCCCCCTTTATTCTGGAGCTTCTCTTTCCTTCACTATATTCTAGAGCCTTTGTGGTGTATTTGCATTTAGATGAAGGTAAAGTTTATGTTGTTACAATTGCATGTATACATATATATATATATATATATATATATATATATATATATATATATGTATTTTTTCTCCCCATTTGGGGGGCAGCTGACATCTGGGGCAAGAAAAAGTAAAGAAAATGGTGTTTGCTGCCTGTTTTATACCCCTGACATCATGGAAGAGGAGACAGCAACTGACGCAGGACCCAAGACTTTGTTATTCAGGCTGACTGAGGGCAACTTGCCAGCAGATTACCCAAATGTAATGACTGCAACAGTGAATACACTCTAACATCTACATTTATGGTAAGTGTACACAACTGTACTTTCTGTACATGTCCTTTGGCACAACTGCTAGATAGGGACTCACACCTTCAGTTTCTGGTATGTCTTTCCAAACCAACACCAACAGCTGAAGAAAGAGCATTGACCAAAGTCTGCATTTTAATTTCAGAAGGGGAAGGTGGAATTCCCCTATTTGTTCGAGAAGGTTCCCGGCAACCACATTGAATTTCTGCTAACTGAAAAAAAAAACTGAGGCCTCAAAGGTGGCTCTGTCCATACATAGTCACAAGACACTGAAAGGTAAGCAGCTGCAACCCAGCTTTCCTTGGCTTAGGCCAAGCAGTGTATCTGCCCACCCCCCACCTGGGCTTCATCTTTGGATACTCTGTACACCTGGTCAAAACTCCTGAAGTCTTACCCCAGATCTAAGATGGATAAGAAAAATATGCCATCAGTGTTTGGTATCCCTACCAAGAAGAGAGGGGTAGGTCAGACCAATGTAGGGCCTGATTTCACTGATTGAGGCTAATGAAATGGCATATGTAGGCAAGTTTCCATCAGCCTTGACTCTGGAGTCTTGGCACCAAAGAAACCATGTTATCTGGCTCACCACCAGAGGACTCTTCCTTTGGGTGGATACTCTTCACATAATGAATTCAGCCTTTAAGTGGGATTCCATGGAGGCATTCTCTGACATCTAGCAAAGAGGACCTTCATGGGGTCTCCATGAGCCTAGGTCCCTAGCTGTCCTTCCAGTGCTAGCGGTCATGCAAGATGTGTTTTAGAATGCATCTCTGGAGCCAGAAACCCATTAGCTGAGTCAGAGGTAATGACCCGGGATCCTACTAAGAGAGCAATTTCAGCTCCTTCCAAGAATCTTATCCCATATGATAACAGGCAAGTTTGATAGATATGGGGAAAGAAAATTTATGATCTGATGCTATATGTGCCATTATTAATCATGGATGGGTCTTGCATCTGAGCCAGCAAAGTAAATGAGAGCTCCTGGGCTCAAGCTCCTCACTTCTCAGGAACCCCTGCTACCCATAATTGTCAGATCTCATTTGCCGTGATCTGTGAGTGAAAGCGTCTTCTGCAGCTTGAACTTCTTATTCAGATAACTAGCCTTTTTTGTGGGTAATTTTTGGGTTTTTCTTCTCTCTTCTTTCTATCTGTGTTAATTAGTTCACTTTGTTAGTTTAGTGTTAGAGCCCTCGCCTCCATTAGCTGTTTGTTGGTCCGTCCATTTTTTTTTTTTTCCTGTTCCTTCCCCTCTTCTTAGTCTCCTCCGCCTTTGGTTAATTCTTGCATGTGTGTGTGTGTTGGGAGTTTGTGTTTTTTTTTTTTTTTTTTTTTTACCATGTCCAACAAACCCTCTGGTTTTAGGTGCAGCTCCTCATGCGGCCGGAAGTTCCTATCGATATGCATGAGGAGTACGTCTACTGTCTAGGAGAGCCCCATTTAGATGTTGAATGTGATATCTGTGCTGGATTCATACCCAGGGCTCTCCTAGACCATAGAAATAAGCTTTTTCTCAAAGGCCTAGCTATAGGGGTCTGCTGGTCTCGGGCTGAACCTCTAAAGGCTCTCTGGATCCCAAGATGAAGCCCTCTTCCTCATGGGACTCCCCTCCTAAAAAGGCTGAGGCTGTCAGGTCCCAGCACCTCAGATTTAAGTCCAGCCTCAGGGACATCAGCTCCACAGTCTTCAGCTCCGAGAACCTCTGTTTCCCTGGCCAGATATGATTCTTCAGGGACTTCAGAGGTCCTTGGATCTGGTCGGATCCAAAACCCCCTCAGATAGACTGGCCCATCGGATCCATCCATGGGTTCCTTAATGCGCTCGGATCTATCCAGGCTGTCACCTTAGTGCCCATTGTTATCCTTAATCTCCCAGCTCCTTCAAGATTGTCAGATCTGAGGCAATCCAGCAGGTCCCAGATGATGAGGAGCTTCCTGAAAGCCCAAATGGAACTTGGTTTGTTACCATCCCCTAGCCACTTGCTGAAGGGCACTTCACTCACGTCAGAACTCCTTTCTTTCTGTCAGATTCATGCGAGTTCAGTTCCCCAGGGTCAAAGCTTGCCTAAGGAGAGGCAGTCAATGTCTGGTAGAGCTCCCACACCGCCTGGGTCCCTGGCTGGTTCAGCCCCCTTATCCTTGGAGCTGACTATGCCTTGGCGCTGAGAGGTCCACAGGGGCCACGGGGGGTTGATCTGACCTGAAGTTTTCAGACAGTTCCCTTCCCCTGGGGGGCATCCACTTTGGACAGTTTGGAACCAATATTATCTGGGAACATCAATGCTGCGTTGAGGTCCCCCCTCCCACCCCAGTTGGCCCTTACTAGCAGGGATGAGGGTGGGGCTTCCTCCATTCTGTCAGCCTTCCAGGTGATAGAGGGGACCAGACCATGTCTGGGTTTTCGGCAGCATCTTCCTCCACTCTGGACCCACCCCTGCCTGGTTCCTTTTTGGGTGGTGAGTCCTCATCATCTGTTCAGGGTCAGCCCTCCTGTGAACACCTTCAGAAGGGCATTACCCCCATGGGGGGGTACCCTTCTCTAAGTCCTCCCCCGAGCTCATGGTGGAGGAGCCTTCCTGGAAGAGGATGTGCAAGTGGAGGCAACTGGACTCCCCTCAAGAGTCAGTCACTGAGGACATGGATTTTGAAGAAGGGGACTGGTCCCCCAGACTACCGTCCAAGGAGGTGTCCTTTGGGGACATTCTCGTGATCCTGAGAGAGCGGTGTGGTTGGTCCTCCCCCTCCCCATCCTCAGAAGAATCCTTGTTCCTGAAAGCATTCGAGGTGGGCCCATCAACCTCCTGGGTGTCTCGCCCTGTGGATGAGCTAGTCCAGCTTATTTCCAGCAGGGCATGGAAGGAGCCGGACACAGAACTGGTCTCGAGTGGACAAGTTCCTAAGCCCATCGAAAGATGAAACATTTTGGAGTAAGAGTGTCCCTGTTGATGCCATTGTGGTTACTGCAGCCACCAAGAAAGAGCTGATGGAACAGAGCTCTGTGGTCCATCCCCTCAACAGAGTTGCAGGCGATTGGCTGTTTTGGGAAGCGTATGTATGACTCGGCTACTTTCGAACTGAGGACTACTAATTATATGGCACATTTCACATGGCTGCAAAGGGATTTGGTGTCTGAGCTTTCCTCTTCCCTTTCCGAGTTTCCTCTGGAGAGCCCTAAACTGATCTCTCTCAAGCTTTCTACTCTTAATTTCCTTGGTAACACCTTGGTGTAGTTGATCTCTAATACGGTTAAGGCCACCTCCCAAGCAGCGGGCACAGGCATTGCTGTCAGGCATCATGCCTGGCTTCACCTTTGTGGGTTTGTGGACAACTTTAAGGTGTCCTTCACCAATGCCCCATTCAGGTTTTTTTTGTTTAGTCCCTCTGTCAAGGAAACCCTGACCTGCAGCAAGCAGGAGGGAAAGACCTTGTCTGCAGTCAGGATCATGTTTTCTACTCCCCCCACCGTTCCTTCTCCAAGACTCAGAGGGGTAGTAAGAACCTGTGGCTCAGTTTACCTTCCAAGATGCTCCTCAGGAATCCTCTTCTTCCAGCCAGGGAAAGGGGATTTGATGGCAGACACTGCCCTAGAGGCAGAGGAGGTCCACAAAATCAGGGCTTCCGAGAACCTTTCTCAGAGAAGCCCCCACAGCACTCCTTAAGTGCTGCCCGATGGTCCTGCCCTGGAGGCAGTCAGGGGACCCATCTCCTTGCACCCCCTGGCTTGGGTGGCTATTACCTCAGACCAGTGGGTGCTAAGCAGTGTGTCCAGGGGTTACTTTGTCTCCTTTGATCACCCCCCCAGTTCAAAAGTCACTCTCGGATGTTCCATCCTGCCAGAGGGAGTTGGCTCTCTGAGGTTCAAGACCTTCTTCAAAAAAGAGCCACTCAGGAGGTCCCAAGAGAACAATGAGAGTCAAGTACTTACTTCTTTTTAGTGCCCCAAACAATTGGGGGCCTGTATCCCATTCTGGACCTCAGCAGGCTGAATTTATCAGTCAAGAAGCCAAAGATTCCTGCCCTTCTGGCTGGAGGCCAATCACTTGGCTCCCACAAGGCATCATCTGTCTCTAGCCATACATTACACTCTACCTATTTTGAGATCTGGGCATTACAGTCAACATTCCCAAGTCACACCTTGTCTCATGTCAGAGACTGGAATTCATAGGGGTTCTTCTGGACATGGTGTCGGAGACAGCAGCTTTTTCTCCACTCAGAGTAGACACGATCCAAGAGCAAGTTCCCCTCCTCCTGGATCAGGAGAGTGTGTCTGCCCATTTAATACTTCATGCCCTCAGTTCTATGGCAGCAACTATTCAACTGGTTCCCTTCACCAGGTACCACATCCAGGTGCTTCTGTGGACCCTTGCAGTGCAGTGGTCAAGTTATCTTCACCCCATGTCCAGATATCTCGAGTCTGCAGTCATTTAGCATGGTGGCTTCAGTCCAGAGAACTTTTGCTAAGGAGACCCTTTTGTCTTCCACCCCCCCAAGCCAGAATGACCACAGATGCCTCCCTGTTGGAGTGGGAGGGGCATTTTCAGGGAAGGATGGTCCAAGGCACATGGTCCCCCTCGGAGACCAAATTGCACATCAGTGTCCTAGCAATGAGTGCTGTCGTGCTATCATTGCAAGCCTTCCAGGACTATCTCCCTCTTGGAACCATGGCAATTCAGACAGACAACATGGCAGAAGGTGTGATACATCAACAAGCAGGAGGGACACGATCATATCCTCTGTGCAGAGAGGCCATGAGAGTGTGGAAATGGGCTATGTCCTCCAGGCGCTTTCTTCTTGCTATGCCTATTCCCATCGATTCCAACATATTGGCAGACAAACTCAGCAGATCCATCCTGAGTCTCCATGAGTGGTCCCTGAACCAGTCAGTGGCAAGCCAGATTTTCTACAGTTGGGGTCTCCCATGCTGTGATCTGTTGCAATCTCCGACCAATCACAAATGCAGCAAGTACTTTGCTCTGATTCCCCCACTGGGAGAATCACCCAGGGATGCCCTGATTCATGATTGGCCGCCAGGACTTCTCTATGCCTATCCACCAATGCCTCTCATTCCCAAAGTCTTACAGAAAGCCCATCACCTGAAGACTCCCCTCATCCTCATTGCCCTTTTTGCCCTTGTCAGACATGGTTCTCCCTCCTCTGGTCTCATCTGAAATATCCATCCTGGATATCTGATCTAGTCCAGGATCTCATTTCCCATCCATGGGGACTTCCTCTTCCCAAACTTCAATCCCTGAGGCTGACAGCTTGGTACCTCCAGTGCCAATGAATGTCAGCCAGATTAAGCTTCCTTCTCCAGTGAAGGATGACATTTTGTCCTCCCAGAAGCCTTCTACAAAAAAGGTGTCTTCCAGCAAATGGAAGAGGTTCTCTTTTTGGGCTCGTCAGAGGGGCATGGCTCCTTTTTGGCTCCCATTCCAGACATTTTGTCATTCCTTTCCCCTCTGTTTCAACAAGGAGTGAGCTTCTCTATGATTAAGCTTCAATTGGCAGCTATTTCTAACTTTCACCTAAGTGACAGCCCCATGGTTCCTTCTAGGCTGTGCAAAACCTTTCTTAAGGGTATTTTCTTGCTCAGGCCTCCTTTCAAATATCCGTCTCCTCCTTGGGATCTTACTTTGGTGCTGCAGTCCCTGACACAACCCCGCTTCGAGCCTGCTGTGAAGTGTGATATTAAGTTTCTGTCTTGGAAGATGGACTTTTTGGTGGCTATTGTCTCTGTCAAGAGGGTTTCTGAATTGCAGGCTCTCTGCATTAAAGCTCCCTTCATGCTTTTTCACAAGGATAGGGTATCTCTCAGGACCAGTCCTTCATTCATTTGTAAAGTAGCCTCAGAAGCTAACCTTAATCAGTCAGTTCAGCTTCCCGTCTTTTTTTTCCCCATTTTTTAAACAGAGGACTGCAAACTACATTGCCTGGATATACATAGACAGCTATGTCTCTATTTGAAGAGGACGGAGAGTTTTTGAAAGTCAGATCAGCTTTTCTTAGCTTTTTCTCAAGCCAAGAAAGGTAGGGTCATTTCCAAAGTGTCTATTTCATGGTGGATCACTTGTTGCATAGCTTACATTTATGAAAATAATCATATTGATCTTCCCACACCTATTAAAGCTCATTCCACTAGGTCTGTGGCTACTTCCTCTGCCTTCTGGACAAGGACTTCCTTAGATGACATCTGTGCTGCTGCCACTTGGTCAAATCCCCATACTTTTGTAACGCATTACAAACTGGATTTGATGTCCAGGGGTACAGCTCCTTTGGTTCTTCTGTGCTCTGGCATGTCCTTCCTTGAGACCACCCAGGGTTATGGTTAGCTGGGGACTCTGACCCATCCATGATCAGTAATGACATGAATAGCATCAGATAGAGTTATGTGCTTACCATAACTTCGAATCTGTGCTATCCAGTGTCAGTATTCATTACATTCCCACCCTCCATCCCCCCTCCTCCTGGTGACCAATGATTCATGGAGTAATGGTGTGTTTGGTTCTGCTGTTTCTTCTTGTAGACAGTTTTACTGTCCTTATTTCTATCCAGCAAATTCTATCTGAGGATTATAGGTAGCAGGGATTCCTGGGAGGGGAGGAGCTTGAGCTCCGGAGCTGTCTCTTACTCTGTCGGCTCAGATCCAAGACCCATCCATGCTGAATAATGACACTGGATAGCACAGATTCCAAGTTATAGTAAGTACATAACTCTCTTTGCTGTTGTCCTGGCTTTCAGAGCTTTAAACCATTAGTCCCACAGGTTTACCATCATAATGACAAAACAACTTCTGCAAACTCTGAACTGCGACTCCTCAAAGCCGTGAATGCCAATATTCTGAATTACAAAATCTCTTCCCCCTTTTTGACCCACAGTAGCACTTGTTTCAGGTATGGAGCAGTCGGAAATGTCAACGTCTGCTGCTTTGTTCGACTTTCTGACATGACAGTATGGAATTCGCAGAAACTGTTTCACCATGTGCACACTCTGGGATGTGCCTGCTGACGTGATGGTAAACCATCCCATATGCTATCTTAACAGCAGACCCTACTGTAGCAGATGAGGACCACATAGAGGGTTGTTGATAAATGCCAGAAATAAGAGTTATTGAATCTGTGTGATCTCTTTTGCCAGGTAGACAAGCATTCTAAGAAATGTAGCTGTGATACTATGGATGTATATTGCAGGGCAGCAGCAATGGGGTTAATTAGTGGAAAAAATGTCTGCTTGAGGACTCCCTTCCCCACCAGTGTGAAGTTGGTGGTCTTAAATGTCCTTGTAAGGAACTTAAAAGATGTTCAAGAAAGCAGAGTAAAAAAATAAGACTACCCAATCTGTTATGCATTTGTTTCAGTAATATGTGCTGATGTGTAACAAAAATTTATAGCCTAGATCTGTCCTAATGCTAGACAAGAGCCCACCAGAAATGGCAAAGGAAAAGAGGTTAGTACAGAAATGGACTGACAAGCAAAAAGAAAAGCAAGAGGCCCCTGTGGTCCAACCCCACTCAACAAAACACCATGAACTTATCCTCCCCAGATGATCATCATTTATTCATTATTAGATCACTGCTAAAGTAGCCTTAGCTATATGGGTTCTACCTTGATAAGGATATAACAGGTGGCAAGCTTCCAAAGCTTAAGGGCACTTCCATGTGCCCCAAAGTCATCATTCGCTCAAGCAAAGCAGAAGAAAATCAACTATTTGGGAGCTAAGCCCTTCAGAGCTTTATTGACATCAAAGAATGCTCCTCTTGTTGGCTTTTGAGGATCAATGGCCAAGTTTTCCATTGCTGGGCCAATAAGTTCCCCTGGGGGAATATATATACCACATAGGCAGCAATCTACTTAACACCGACTGCGTGATAAGAGACCTTGGGACCCAGGTGGACAGTAGTCTCTCCTTTGATAGTCACATCGCCACAGTAGTCAGGAAGTCCTTCTATGTGGCACACCTCATCATAAAAGGGTTCTCATCCAGGAAAAAAAGAGGTCATTGTTCCCCTCTACTCATCACTCATTAGACCCATTATAGAGTACAATGCCCCTTTTGGAATGTACCTCACAAGGCATCTGCAGCAGCTGGAAAGGCCACAGAAGTACCTCACAAAGAGGATTACTGGCCTCAAGCAAATGCCATACACTGACTGCCTCAAAAAACTCCAGCTTTACTCTGTAGCATATTGCCTACTCTGAGGTGATCTCTGCCTAACATATAAAGCTATGTCAAACCCAGAGCTGTTGGACATGCTACACCTAAAGAAATCCCAATCCCTCCAAGCTACATGCTCTAGGGACCTAAACCTTGTCACCACAGTAAACAGGACATGCTGGATGGATAGGTTCCTTTCCCAGAGACTTCCTATACTCTGGAACAAGCTACCCGTCTATGTCGAGCAAATTTCATTATCACTGTTCAAGAAAAATCTTGAGTGGATGGGAAATAGGAAATACACCCTGGGGATCACTTCTGTGTCTCTGCTGGACAGTGGCATAGGAAAATAACTTTCTTGGGTGGCGTAAGCTATGGAACCTTGCTGACTAGGCTTACGTAGGCCCTTGGGCTGATAGCCTGGTACCTACCTATATATATATATATATATATATATATATATATATATATATATATAGGTTGACAGACAAGATCAAACAGGAGTCCCCGTGGACTGTGATGTTTGCAGATGACATTGTGATCTGTAGTGAGAGTAGGGAACCCTGGAGAGGTGGAGATATGCTCTAGAGAGGAGGAATGAAGGTCAGCAGGAATAAGATGGAATATATGTGTGTGAATGAGAGGGAGGATAGAGGAATGGTGAGGATGCAGGGAGTAGAGGTGGCGAAGGTGGATGAGATTTAAATACTTGGGATCAACAGTTCAGAGTAATGGTGAGTGTGGAAGAGAGGTGAAGAAGAGAGTACATACAGGATGGAGCGGGTGGAGAAGAGTGATTTGTGACAGACGAGTACCAGTAAGAGTGAAAGGGAAGGTCTACAAGAGGGTAGTGAGACCAGCTATGTTATATGGGTTGGAGACAGTGGCATTGACAAAAAGGCAGGAGTCAGAGCTTGACATGGCAGAGTTGAAGATGTTAAGATTTGCACTAGGAGTGATGAGGATGGACAGGATTAGTAATAAGTATATTGGAGGGTCAGCCCAGGTTGGAAGGTTTGGAGACAAAGCCAGAGAGGCAAGATTCCATTGGTTTGGACATGTGCTGTGGAAGGATGTAGAGTATATTGGGAAAAAGATGCTAAGGATGAAGCTGCCAGGTAACAGGAAAAGAGGAAGGCCTAAGATAAGGTTTATGGATGTGGTGAGAGAGGACATGCAGGTGGTTGGTGTGACAGAGCAAGATGCAGAGGACAGGAAGAAATGGAAACAGTTGATCTGCTATGACGACCCCTAATGGGAGCAGCCGAAAGAAGATAATTTTATTTAGCATTCATTTACCAGGTGTGTCCGACTGAGCAGAAAAGGCCCATTTTCAGTGGAGGCCCAGGGAGAAAAGCTCCCCCTATATCTAGGGAATCAAGTCACCACTGCTTTCTCAAAGGCAAAAAATACAGCCTCCACGGGACCTGATAACATCCCAGGCTGCATGCTACATGAACTTGCAGCACCACTAGTTGCCCTATTCAACCAGAGCCTGAGTACCAGCTTTGTCCCAGCTGAGAGGAGGACAGCCACTGTCATCCCTTTACACAAAGGTGGAGTGTCCACTGATCTGGGAAACCGTAGACCCATCAGCCTAACTAGCCTGATCTGCAAGGCCATGGAATGGGTTATCATGGACCTCGTTAACAAGGACATTGGCAACCTTCAAACACTTGAACCCACACAGTTTGGCTTCATCAAGGGGAGATCATGTCTGTTAAATTTGGTCGATTTTTTTGAGACAGTCACCAAAGCCATGAATGAAGGGAAGACAGTGCACACCGCCTACCTTGACCTGGCCAAACCCTTTGACACTGTTCCCCACTTGGGCATAATAGATAAACTCCCTCAACTAGGCATCAATCTGTATGTTACCAGATGAGTGGCTAACTGGCTCACTGATGGAACCCACCTAGTCAAAGTAGGGGAAGACACCTCAAGCAGTAGACCTATATTGAGTGACGTGCACCAGGGTTTAGTCTTGGGGCCTCTGTTATTTGGGATATACTACTTTGAGGTGCAGTCCAAAACCAGTGGGCTATGGCTGACCAAGTTTGCAGATGACCGCAAGCTGGGCAGTGTCCTAAATTCCCCTAGTGATGTGGACATCCTACAAGAGGGTCTCACCCAAACAAATGACTGGTGCCAGAAACATGGCCTCAAGCTGAATACAAAAAAAAAATGCCTCATCATCCCCTTTAGGGAGAGTGACTTCCCCACAAACTATCATGATTAATAATGTCCTAAGCACGCAGTCAGTCGTGAGGGATTTGGGCCCCTAGATTGATAGCAACCTGACGTTTGACCACCATGTTGCTTCCATTATATGGAAAGCTTTCTACATGGCCCACCTCATAAGGGTATCTCATCGAGGGATAAGGTCATCATAACATCCCTGTATTCTTCCCTTATAAGGCCCATTATTGAGTACAATGCCCCATTCAGCATGTACCTCACAAATCACATGCAGCAGCTGGAGAGACCACAGAGCTTCTTCACCAGGAGAATCCAGGTCCTCAAAAATCTACCATACACAGGCTAAAAGCCCTATCCCTGTACTCTGTTTCATACAGACTCTTCAGAGGTGACCTCTGGCGTACAAGGTGAACTGGGACCCTGCCTTGATGGGACTGCTGCATATCCGCAAGTCAAGCACCACTCGAGTAACCCACACAG
The DNA here is from genome assembly GCF_019279795.1 of Protopterus annectens. Lineage (NCBI taxonomy): Eukaryota > Metazoa > Chordata > Ceratodontiformes > Protopteridae > Protopterus > Protopterus annectens. The sequence goes on along the minus strand of NC_056746.1, from coordinate 310,394,176 downwards.
ATGGCTTCAGCCTGGTCTGTGACATCAATAGGACTTGTTGGCAGGACAGATGTGTCCCAGAGACTCCCCATCTGTGCAATAGACTCCCTCTCCATGTCAGAGTACCTCTTTACCACTTTTTAAGTGCAATGTGGATAACTGGATGGGAAATAGAAAATACATCCCTGGGATTCCACCCATGTCCCTGCCGGACAGGGGCATCAGGTGCTGATTTGTCTATACATGGGCTAAACTTTTGGCTAGGCTTATAAGAGCCTGAGGGCCAATAGCCTAGTAACTTCCTATGATCCAAATGTACATTTGCAGTATCAAATAAGTATAGAACAAAATTATAAAACAGTTGAACAAGGTCATAAAACAAAGGGTTACACTATACATAGAGTTAAAGAGAAATAAGTAACAATACAAATTAAATTTAGATGACACAATGACAGTGGTACATATAATGCAGTAGGGTTGTGAGTCCTCAAATTACATCAACATAATAGATATTCTTTGACAGCAGTACTTTCAGAATAAGATATCGATGCACCTTTTGCCTGGTGGTGTGGTGATACCCTCACTAGAGCTGAACAAGTTGAAGTAAAAAAACAGTAAAATAAGCTAAATATAGAGGGGAGAAGAAAAAATGTGAAAAATGAACAAGGCAGTAAGCCTTCTGGAGGAGAGAGTGAGGATGAAGTAGGACAAAGCAATAAGGTAAGATAACTAGGGGCTCATCCTGGTGATGAGCAAGAGCATAGCCAGTTTGTAGACAGATGGGATTTGAAAAGACTTTTGAAAGTGGAGGGGCTAGCTGTGTAGCTGTGGTGATAATGGTTTGAGGAATTGATTTCCAAATTTTGGAGATGTGGTTTGAGAATAAGGCATTCCCAAAGGTATCATTAGCTTTGGTGACTTCTAGAAGGAGTTTGGATGAGCAAAGGGTTTTGTTAGTATAAGGTTTTACTAGGTCTTTAAGGATGGTCGTTTATATGGCTTGTAGATTATAGAGTGACAGATTTTGAGTTGGCTCTGGTGTAATAGGTTGGGGAATTCCAACCAGCCTAGTTTGTGTAGTGCTGAGCAAGGATGTGTTCTGCTTGGGTTGGAGGCAAACCTGGCTATTTTATTGTAGCAGACTTTCAGTTTATTTAGATTTGATTTCTTTAAGTTTGTGAAAATTGGTGAGGCATTTAGTGTGGCTAGTAGGTGGGTTTGGGCAATGCCAGTCTTGATAGAACTGGAGAGGCATCGTATGGCTCTGTACAGTTACCCTATCTTTATATGGACCTTTTTGATTGGCTAATGTGCAGGTCATAACTGAGTGATTTGTCAGTGGTAACACCTAGTAGTTTGGTGTGGTCCACTGGCTGAGTTTTGGTGGTGGTAGAGTAAATGGCGAAGGGGTGGGTGGGGGAGATATTTTATTGGTGGAAAATAGTAGTAATTTGGTCTTGTTGGGGGTTGGTATTAGTTGATTGGTGGAAAAGTATTGTTCTACATCTGTAAAAGCATTTGGAGTTTTTTGAAGGAGTTCAGGGATTGAGGTAGCTGAGAATGAGTGTTGAATCATCTGCGTATTGTATAATGTTAGCTGATGTGGTCACAGAGTGGGGATTATTTGTAAAGATTGAAAAGAGAATTGGGCCAAGTATGGAGCTTTGGGATATCCCTATTGAGACTGGTAGTATTGAGATTAAGTCGTCCTGCCATTTTATGATTTGCTGTCTATCTGATAAATAACTGTAGAACCATGACGGTGGAATGTGAAATGTTTGAGGTGGCTAGTTGGTAGAGTACTTTTTGGTGTGAGATGGTGTTGAATGCTTTGGACATGTCTAGGAAGGGTTCCTATTACATTATCGAAAGATAATGTAATCGAACCATCAAAACTTCGAAATAGCTGCATTTCAAAGACCGCATTGTGGGATCGCAGTACAGTCAGGAATGGAATATTTTCCCTTTCCTCACTGTAGTACGATCTCGGAGTTGGAATATATATTTAGCGGGGGGGGGGTGCAGCCCCCCACAATATAAGCTTCAAATTGCTGCCATTTTGAAATTTTGATGATTCGATTGTTATTTTTCGATAACATAATATGAACCCATCTAGGAAGACTGATGAAACATAAAGACCGTTGTTTCAAGACTGGTTAACTGTGTTAGAGAAGCTGCTAAGGGCAGATGTGGTGCTATGTTTGGGTCTGAAAGCATGTTGTGCATCAGAGAGGAGGTTACTGTTCAGGATACAGGAAAGAATTTGAAAGTGCACACACTTTTTTGAGAATTTTGGCAAGGAGAAGGGAGTATAGCAATGGGTCTGTCGTTTGATAGTAGTGTTGAGGTGCCGCCTTTGTGTAAGGGGATAATATTGGATATCTTCCAGAGTTTGTGGATGTAATGTTCAGAGATGGATCAATTTTATTAATATTGAGACTGGATAAGAAATGGCATCAGCTGCCAATTTCAGGCAAACATTAGGAATCTGGTCAGCTGCTGGTGTGGAAGGTTTAAATTGATGGAGAAGTTTGTTGTAGGTTGTTGGTATAGGTTTAAGGCTAAATGCTAATGGGTTCTTGGGAGAAGAGGTCTGTATAGTCAGTGGTTTAGTGGATTTTTGGTTAAGTAGAGACAGGACAGAATTAATAAAGTGGGAGTTGAATTGAAGGGTAATGCTTTCTGTGGTGTGTGGGGTGGAGGGGAAAGGGGTAAAGGAATATATTGGGTTGAGAAGTTGGTTTTCAGAGGCCCAAAATTTCTGGGGGTTATTTTCATATGTTTGTTGGGCTGTGGTGCAAGTTTTTTTGTCTATTTTCATTTTCTTTTTCACTGTGTTTTACAGTTGTTGGTAGGTTTGCTTGGTTTTTGTTAGCCAGGTAATGAGACCATGCCCTGCCTCTTTGTTTCATAAGGAGTTTGATGTACTTTGATGGCCAAGGGGTTGGCTTTGATCTATCTTGACGGGTTAGTTCATCTAGAATTTTAATGAATGTGTTGTTAAAGTATTTAACTGCTTCGTCTAATTAGAGGTATTTTAGTGGGGACCAATTGCATTGTTTCAAGAGGTGGTTAAAAATATCGGTGGAGAAGTTCTTTGTGTTACGAATGTGCTTGCAGGTTGGTATTTTTAGGGTTTACTTTGTGTCTTTGGGGGTAGCTAGGTATGTAATCAATAAAGACATCTGGGAAGACAATCCTGAGTGTTGGCATAAGGAGGGCCTATTGGTTAGAATCCAGTATAGTATGGATTGTTTTTTACTGTGTTTATCAATCCTAGTGGGGGTGTTCTTGAATTGGGTGAAGCCAAAAAGGTTAATATAGTTTGGATTATCAGTGGAACAGGAGGACCAGTCTACGTTGAAATCACCAGTGATGATAGTTTTGTAGTTAAATGTGGATGATGCCCAATTAAGGATATTTTCAGTTATTGCAGAATTTTTACCTGGGGAAAGTAGACTGCGATAATGATAATGCGTTTGTTATTGCATAGTTGTAGGTAAGATATAAGCACTTTAGAGCTATTGGGATCAGAGGGATAGCTATTTGTTCTAGCTTGAGTGTGTCCTTGTAGATAATTGCGATACCACTGCCCCTTTTCTTCATTCTGTCAAATCTCAAAATAATATAACATTGAGTGAGGAGTTTACTATCTTTAACATGTGGTTTTAACCAAGTTTCGGTTAGGATGACTATGTTGGGTGCATATAGACTTAGGGTAGTACTGAGTTCTACTTTGTTTAGAATGCTCCTTAGGTTAATGTTTAGGATTAGTATCAGAGAAGTTGTGGGGGGTGGTTTATGTAGGTGTGTTGGCTGGGGTTATTGTGCGTTAAAATTGGTTGAGTATCTAACTGTGGGCTAGGGTGTATGTCACCAGATCTAGTTAGTTGCGATCATTTGCATGGAAATAGTTGGACTAATTTTGTGATTAATTTTAGATATTTACTGAAAAAATTAGAAGTAGGTTGGGTGAGAACATACTTTATTGTGAAGAATTCTGTGAGGGAGTATTTGTAAAGGTGTAGGATGTTAAATTTGTTGGAGGAGTGTCAGATTCATAAATTGCATTAGCTAATGTGGGAGAGTGGTTAACTGATATGTGGAACCCATGGAAGGAAGCCATTAGATAAGTCGATATAAGGAAGGTTAAGGAGATAGTTTAGAAGTAACATTTTTAATGTTTTGGGATTGTACTGAGTTTGAGGGAGGGTGTGGTAGGAGGTGGTGTGCTGTACGGTAGTTATTAACTATTGGTTGTGAGTATCAAAGGTCTGGAGGGCAGTGGGGTTATGCAGATATATGCTAATGCATTACAGATGGGGATGAGGAAGTAAAATTGGCTATGGGGTTGAGTGGGAGGTGCAAGGAGAGTATAAATGTAATTGAAGTGGGGGTGGGTGTGAATAGGGGTAGGGAGGTGGAGTGAGCCCAGAGGACAAACAAAGTGGGACGGCCCAGGCTTGAAACATGCTACAAAAACAATCAGAAATGCAGGTAAGTTTGTTAAGGAAGAGTGTCAGAGATTTAAAAAGAAAGAAAAAGAACAGTGAGGGCTAGACTTATAGGGACCTCAGGGCTAATACCCTAGTAACCTCCTATGATGAGAAACACTAGAAAGATGGTATAGATTAGTGAATGAAGGGTTTACTATAGCAGGAATATGGAGTTCAGTAGACCTTCCAAGGTAGGCCATTCATAAGGACTTGAGTTCTAGTATAATACTGAAGGAGAAGGAATAGATAGCTGGCCAGGAATGCTAGTTAGGACAGCGTTTAAATGACTAGGACACGGGGGTTAAAGAGGGACTGAAGTTGGGCAGTTGTGGTGTATGAGGGACCATTTGCTTAGAATGTCTAGTCAAGTTTTAGTTATGTCACACAGTTTGTACATACCTTTAAAAATAAATGTCCAGGTATGAGGTGATAGCTCCTGGCAGGAAGAATGCAGAGTTTCTCTTCTGGTGAGATGCTTTGATAATAATATTGGTCATTCAAGCTGAAAATAAAAAAAAGAAAGAAAGGTTAATCACAATGAGAGGACAATAGGCTGAGAGAGAATAAGAATAGAATTCGGAGTACAATGTGGAGGATGTAGAAGAAATAGTATAACAAGTTGATAAGGTATAGGAGAGTAGTAAGAGGATACAAGAGAGCGCTGATAGAGACTGACAAGTAGATAGGCATTAAATCACCATTTTGCTGTTCTACTTTAGAATCAGAATACAGTTAAAGACAAGCAAACAAGTAGTAAATCACACTATTTAAAGGACAAAAACACAGCAATCACATTCATTTAAGGTATGCAGTTATAAGGCATTAAGTCAGTGTATCACTATTAAGCCAATATTTCACTATTCTTATCCTAATAGCTGGGAGCAATTAAAGGCCAACAAACATGCATTAAATCATTGTCTTTAAATGCAGTAACAGTCGGTTTCAGTATACAGAACTAAAGTAATTGGCTACTTTGGTTCTTTAAAGCTCAGTAAATGTGTTTTTTCAGTATGCAGAGCAAAGGTGGCTAATATGTTTCTTCTATGAAAAGTATTATTAGAGCTGGTTGTGACACTAGCATGTAATGTGTGGCACAATAGATCCTAGTGTCCAAGTATACAGAGGATAAGTCGTAATATTTGAAAGAAATATTAAATAGTGTTAAAAAGCAAGCAATAAGTCTAGGTATTGGCTAATTAGCCATTCTGACTCAACATAGCTTGGGAGGTCACACAAACAGGCTGCATTGAAGTTAAATAAGAGAGTAGAACCAGTTAATGATTTGTACTATGTACTTACACACATATAGATAAAAGTTGTATGTTGTATTTTTAAGAAAATTAACTCTTTCTGTGAAATAACTTATTTTAAGAGAAAAAAAGTATTTTATTGACTGTCATGTGACTTTGCCACTTTACTGTGTGACTTTTTTTTACTTTTGTGGACAAAAAGTAGTTTAAACTAGATGTTTTTCCTAAGAAAAACTTGTGTTAATTTATTCTTTGGGGGGGGGGGCTGAGGAAAGTAAAGTGCTTTTCAGTGGCTTACATTTTTCACCAACTACTGCTGTCAGTCTTTCTCTGGTCTCAAGCATTATTTTTGGTTTTACCATGGAACAAGTTATTTGCCCATCATATCTTCCTTCATTTTAGTAACGAAGAAAAAATTCCAGGCAGCCTTTGTCTCTTCAGCAGGCTACAAATTTGCCTCGGCCGCAGATGTGACTGTTCTGTGGTAAAGTCTGTTTCCCTAGACAGTTCAAAATCTGATGTTATCCATGTCACTATTCCTCACTCTTGGGTCATAAGATCCGACATCTTATCAGGCAGATCCTAAGCTTGGGCTCTTCCTACTCCCATAATCCCTTGCTGCCCTCTAACCCCTCAGATCTCGTTTGCTACTCACCACTTCAGATGTGATTACCCAGGCTCATGTCTCCTTAAGGGGTAAGTGCTTATTTTTCTTGCTAAGTTTTGTATCTCTTCATATTTTCTTGTAGCTAGCTATTGTCTTTGCTACTTCCTTTAGATTTAGCTAAGTAGTAGTAGTAGTCCCTCCCCTCCCATTTTTAGTTCTTTCTGTTGGTTAGCCTTTTGATATCAGCATTTTTCTCCTTATCTTTCTATATCTTTTTAAGGGCTTTATTCTAGTTAATAGTGTTGTAGCTTAGTCTGGTTTAGTAGTTCGTAGCCTGTGATCTGCTAGTGGTTGTCTTTTGCTGGCTTTGGACTTTTTCATGGTCTTTGATTTGGCATGAAGTTTTGGTTTTGGCATTTGGCCTTTTAATGTTTGGCAAGTCATCTGGTTTCAAGAGGTGCTCCTCATGGTCAAAAGATGCCCATGTCCGACTCGCACAAGGAGTGCCTCTATTGTTTGGGTGTTAACCACCTTGAGGTTGAATGCCACATTTGTGTGGCATTCAACCTCAGGGTCTTAGTCAAGCATTGCAACAAGTTGTAGCTAAAGGGTTTGGCCCAGGGGGTCCACTGGCCCAGTCTCCAGCCAAGCTGGACCCCTCTGACCACAAGGGGAAGGCTCCCTCTGTTTCTGGTGTCTCTTCCCACAAAAAGCCCAGGCTGTCAGATCCTGAATCCTTGTGTCTGACTCCAGCCTCTGCTGTGTCAGATCCGATGGCCTTGGATTCTAGGTCCTGCAAATCCACCCCCAAATTCAAGGCCTCCGCTTCAAGGCCTTCAGATCCAAGATCATGGGAATGTACTCCCTGACCCAAGGCCTCAGGATCAAGGCCTTCTGATCTAACCAAGTCCAGACCTTACACGGATCATACTGGTTCCAAACCCTCAGATCCTCAATTGTCTCCTGATCCAAGGTGGGAGGATCAGGGATCCATGTCAGATCCCCCCATGTCCTTGAGGATTCTCCTTCAGGTTCTGGCTTGGAGCAGCCCTTCCCAGCTTCCAGGTGCAGAAGTCGATCTCCTGAGATGTAGAAGATCCTTGGGGGTCCAGGCAAGTGTCCTTGGCTAGGTCCTTTGCCTCTTCTACAACTTCCAGGAGCCTTCTTCCTTCTGACATGGACAGGATGATGAGGTCCTTCCTCAAAGCTGAAATTGAGTTGGGGTTGCTTGTGAACCCTGTTGCTCAGGAGTCCTTGGGGAGGGTTCCAGTCCCTTCTTTTTGGACCAGTGTCTGCCCCTCAGTGCTTTGGTTATTGACAGCTCGGGGCTGGTATTATCTGGGGGCCAGGAGGTGGTGACATGCTCTGTTCCCTCTTCTCAGGTGGTCTTGTCTGCCAGGAATGGAGGAGTGGCATCATCCAGCCCTTCGGTCTTCCAGGTAGTAGAGAGGACTTTCTCCTCTGCCAGAGCTGCCTCCCCTGCTGCCTGGGTCCTTCTGAGCCTCTGAGAGCAGACCTTCCTCATCCTGCCCTTGTCAGCCCCCTCAAACCAGACTTCAGGCAGGAGTTATCCTACTTGGGGTTCCCCACTCTTCTGAGTCCTCCCATGAGCCTCCCTCAGAGGAGATCATGGAAGAGGAGGAGGCACCTAGATAAAGCGGATGGATCCCCCAGATCTACACCCAAAGTTGTCTGCTTTGGGAGCAGCTTGGAGATCCTTAAATTGAAGGGCAGATGGTCTTCCCAACCCCCATCTGCCAAGGAGTCCGTATTTCTGAAGGTGTTTGGGATGGGACCATCTGCCACCTGGGTTCCTTCTTGTTGATGAACTGGTAGACCTTATTGCTAGCAGGCATGGAAGGAGCTAGATACTATGGAGCCAGTACCAAAAAGAGCAGACAAGTTTCAAAGTCCTCCCAAAGATAGGCAGTTTTGGTCAAAGGGGGTGCAACTTGATGGTATAGCGGTAGCTGCCACCACCAAAAAGGAGTTGGCTGGAGAGTGTACATCTGTTTATCTCCCCACTCGAGAATTGTGGGTGATCAAACACAATCGAGAATTGCAGGTGATCAACAGGCACAGAAATTGAGTCTTCACCTCAGCTAACTTTGGCCTGTGGGCGCTTAACTACTTAGCACATTTCACCTGCTTTAAGAGGGATTTGGTCAAAGAACTCACCACTTCCCTTTCTGAGTTGTTGCCTGCTGAGGACTTAAGCAAAATGTCCTTCAAGCTATCTACTCTTGCATCCCTAGCTAATTCCTTGATGAGACTGATTTCCAGTGTTGCCAAAGGTGCCTCTCGAGTGGCCCCCACAGGAATCACCATTCAGCATTTTGTCTGGCTGCCCCTATGCAGATTTGTATAGTCCTTTAAGGTGTCCTTCACCAATGCCCCCTTTGTTAGGTCAACTCTCTCTGATCCATCAGTCAAAGAGACACTTACCTGCAGTGAGCAGAATGGCAAGACCTTGTCTACTGTGGGAATCAAATTTTCTACCCCGCAGCAGTCCATTTCTAAGACTCTGAGGGACTAGGAAATTGTTTCTGGAAGTCAGACTTCCTTTCAAGGCACTCAGGATGAGCCCTCTCTGTGGGGGTTCAATGGCATACGCTGCCCAAGAGGCAGAAGGGGTTAGCAAAATCAGAGCTCTAGGGACCCTTCTCTGAGAAGCCTTTCCAGAGCTCCTAATGTGTTGCCCAACTGTTCTGCCCTGGAGGCAGTCGGGGGTCATTGTCACTGCACCCTTTCACCTGGGCAACCATTACAAAAGATTGTTGGGTGCTAAACATCGTTTTCAGGGGCTATTTCATTCCCTTTTCCCAACCCCCCTCATCAATCAGAAAATGGCTCCCTGATGCACCACCCTATCAGAGGGAGTTAGCTCAGCAAGAAGTGCTCAAGCTTCTTCAGAAAGAGCCATCCAAGAGGTCCCCCCAGGGCAGAGAGAATCTAGAATTTACTCTCGTGTCTTTTTGGTGCCAAAGAAGACGGGACCTACATCCAATTCTGGACCTAAGGGAGTTGAATATTTCCATCAAGAAGTCCAAGTTCTGGATGGTCACTGTTCAGTCCTTCGTGCCTCTTTTGCACAAGGATGAATGGATGTACTCTGTGGCTCTCCAGGATGTGTACTATCACATAAAAATAGGCAGGTGCTCCAGGAGACATCTCCGCTTTCATGTAGGAACCAATCATTGCCAATTCACAACCGTGCCCTTTGTCTCTCCACAGCCCCCAGGTGTTCACCAACTCCATGGCAGTGGTGGCAGCTCACCTGAGACTGCAGGGATTCCAGGTGTTTCCTTACCTCAATGATTGGCTCCTCACAGCTCCCACCAAGCATCGACTGGTCTCAGGCACTCAGTATGTTCTTCTTTTGTTCGACCAGCTAGGAATCACTTTGAATCTATCCAAGTCTAATCTTGATTCTATCCCAAAACTTGGAGTTTATTGGCATCCAGCTAGGCACTGTGCCTGATATTGCAGCTTTGCCCCTCAGGAGAGTACAATTAATCAGATCACATGTTCAATGCCTACTAGATCAGCCTCTTCCTCAGGTCCAGCTCATTCTCAGGGCCTTACGCTCCATGGTGGCGGTGATCTATCTGGTACCATTGGCCAGGTTTTACATGAGGGCTCTACAGTGGACTCTAGCAGTCCAGTGGTCCTCCCTGTTTCATCCAATGACAGCTTCCATCCTCCTCACTCCGGTGTGCTGGCATCGTCATCTTTGGTGGATTCAGTCTCCTGATCTTTTTGCGGTTAGACCTTTTTTGCTTCCTCCCCCAAGTGCCACAGTGACCACGGATGTTTCCACGCTGGAGTGGGGGGTCATTGTCAGGGAAAGACAGTCCAAGGTATGTGGTGCCCTGCAAAAACCAACTGCATATAAATGTACTGGAGATGAGAGCTGTTCTTCTCTCGTTGCAAGCCTTTTAGGACTGCCTCCCTCTGGGTACCATTGTAGTGCACATGGACAACATGGCAATTATGTAGTACATCAACAAACAAGGGGGGTACACGTTCTTATCTTCTTTGTCACATCAGCCAGTATTTTGCCCTGATACCCCCAGTTGGGAAGTCCCCCCAGGGGATGCTCTAGTTCACGATTGGCCTCTGGGTCTCCTTTATGCCTACCCTCCAATACCTATAATTTCCAGAGTGCTTCAGAAAGCTTGACACCTCAAGGCTACCTTAATCCTTATCACCTCCTCCTGGCCTCGGCAGGTTGTGGTTCCCCCTCTTAAGGTCTCATCTGAAGTACCCCCTTGGATACTAGATCCCCATCTGGATCTTATCTCTCACCTCCTGGTCTCAAACCTTCTGACTCTGCATCTGACCGCATGTTTTGTCCACTTCCCATAATTCTAAATTAGCCCAGGCTTGCCTTGCCCCGCCCCGCCCATCCAAGACATTATTCTGGCCTCTCGGAAGGCCTCCATCAGAAAGGTCTATGGTAGTAAATGGAAATGATTCTGAATTTGGGCCAAACAATGGAATGTGGACCCTTTTTCAGCTCCCATTCCAGATATTTTATTATTCTTGTCTTCTCTGTTTCATGACAGAACAAGTTCTCCACTGTTAAGCTGCATTTTAGACCATTTCTAATTTCCGTTTCTGCGAGGAAACTACCTTTTCTTCTCACCTGTGTATGGCCTTTTTGAAAGGAGTCTTCTTACTTCGGCCTCTTGTTAAAGATCCTTCTCCTCCTTGGGATCTTACCCTTGTGCTGCAGTCTCTTACACAGAGTCTGTTTGAACATGCTGCAACTTGTAATATGAAGCTAGTATCTTGGAAGACTGCCTTCCCCGATGGCCATAATGTTGGCAACATGAGATTCTGAGTTGCAGGCTCTGTCTATTAAGCCTCCATAGATGATCTTTTATAGACTTAACCCTTCCTTCTTGCCTAAGGTCGCCACTGAGGCAAATTTGAATGTCTATTTAGTTGCCAGTCTTTTTCCTCCACTTCTCCAATAAAGGTGAATATTTGCTTCACACACTTGACGTACATCAACAACTATGGTTCTACTTTGACAGGACAAACAGTTTCCACAAATCTGACCAGCTGTTTGTGGCCTTTTCTGTTAACAGACAGGGTCTGGTGATATCCAAGACTACTATATCTCATTGGATTTCGCAATGTATTTCTATGGTTTATTCTTCTAAAGGTTTGTCATTACCAAGACCAGTCAGATTCCACTAGATCTGTGGCTACATCAGCTGCCTTTTTGGCCAGTCATTCCATAGATTGCAGCGGCCAACTGGTCTACTCTTCACAACTTTGTTTTTCATTATAAGCTTGATGTAGTTTCCAAGAACAGGGCTTCCTTTGGCTCCACAGTTCTTTGGCATGTCCTTCCATGAGGCCAACCCAGGGTTTCATGGTAACTGGAGAGACTGACTCAAGAGTGAGGAATAGTGACATGGATAATATCAGACAGAGTTATTTACTTACCATAACTTGGCACCTGTGTTATCCTATGTCACTATTCATCACTATCCCTCCCTCCTTCCCCCGTCCTGTGGGATCTAGAGGTGGTGGAGATGTCCTGGCATGTGGTTAAGGAGGTCTTCCTTGGCTGCTTTCTAGCTCTAGGGCAAACTCGATCTGAGGGGTTAGAGGGCAGCAAGGGATTATGGGAGTGGGAGGAGCTCGAGTATGGGATCTGATAAGTTGCCAGCTTGGATCCGATGTCTGATCCTATGACCCAAGAGTGATGAATAGTGACATAAGATAACAGGGATACCAACTTATGGGTAAGTACATTACTCTTTTTTTTTTTTTTTTGTTCTGTTTATTGTAGTCCCTTCAGCCACCATGGACATGTCTTCTACGGGTACTGATGTGTTCTTGGCAGGCAAGGGAGGACCACTGTTGTCAGCCTTGAAGGAAGGAGTCAAGGAATAGCTTCTCTGGGATGCTTATCCTGAGGGAGGATTTGCACGTCAACTCAGGCTGTATCTATAGAAATTCCTGTCAAAAAGAAACAAATTCAGACTTTTACTGTTACTTTGGACAGGAGTGATTTATTGGGCTAACCTCAGGTTAGTTCAGGCTCTTCACCCTTCCAGTTCTGGTGTGACTGGTAAGAGACGAGGAATTTATTTTACTGCCTGAAGATTTTCAGAATGTTGAACAGGAAAATTATGAGGACGCGACTTCTGTTTTCTCTTCTCGGGTATCTGAGTCTCACTCTGAGGAGATTTTCTTCTGATGGTCCCCTCGGAATTTTCTTTTTCCCGATTGAATTGGTTGTTTCAGTGGGAACATAATATTCTACTCTCTCCAAAGAAATACTGATTACAACTGGAATTTCCTGAACCTACCCTAGTTCTTCTAGCACTGGAAGATGTTTTTAATACAGTCTGTAACCATTTTTCATTACTTATTTTTAGAATTCTTAATTGTCAACCTCACGTGAAAGGTTATGTTTGCTTGCTTTTTAGAATATGAGGATCATACTTTCTTTTCCTTGTTCTGAGGAAATATCATCTTTTTGTAACCTTATTGCTTCTGTGTCTTAAGTGACCTATCATTCTTCTGGACCATCTAGTGTGGAAGTCCTGAGCAAAATGTGATGAGAGAGGAAAGCCAATTTAGGGAGTTTTTCAGATTGTTCAACCTTCCTTCTCCAAATTTGTCAAGGGTTTTATAGCTACCTCTGTACCATTTTATAAAAGCAAAATAAGCAGACACAGCAGGCTGCTGGCAAGCAGACTTAAAAACAACAATGGCAAGGGGCTTCCCAGAAACAAGAACAGTCCCAAGAAGGCTGAATGGCTATCCACAGAATGCCTCCACTCCCAATTTCACACCATAGCAAGCCTTTTAATCTTTCCCAAATTCTCTCTTCATTTCTTTATCAACAGATAGTCTTGGGCAAATGGGTTCTGAGGGTGATTCACTATGGATAGAAATGGCAATGGGATTATCTCCCTCATTTTCAAGGGATTCCTCCTCATCTGCCATTTTTGTTCCCTTTTGCATTTAACATTTGCTAACTCAGGTGTGATGGAAGCTGCCCCTTCCCTTGGAAAGGGAAAGGGGTTTATTCAGGAATGTTTCTAGTACCAAAGAAAGAAGCTTCATGAAGACCAGTGTTAGATCTTTCCTGTCTAAAACAGTTTGTGAAAATATTGTCCATTTATAACCTGTTATCTCTCATTCCCCCTTAATGTTTTTTAGTGATCCTAGATTTAAAGAAGGATTCTTGTAATATTTCTGTAGCACCAGATTTCAAATATCTCTCTAAGCTTTTCAGTGTCAGGATCACGCCTTCAGTTTTCTGCATTACACTTAGCAAGATTATTCACAAAGTCTCTAGCACCAGTGATAGACTACTGCAAACATTTTTCCTTTTTAGACTACTTGCTTATCTTTGCATAGTCTTTATAGTGTCAGGAATAGCTCAATTAAATGAGAGATCTTAGACTGAGGTTTCAGAACATCTGAAAGTCTTGGCTCCTTCCCAGTTTTGTTTTCCTGGTTGTCTGCTCTATACATCAGTTCAAAGAGCTTTTCTTCCGTCGGAAAATCTGTAATGTGATTTATCTTCTCTCTCTTTTTTTTAGATTTGACTGCCATCACACCACTGACAGTTTCTTGGAAAGGACATTTGTTTTATTACCTGTGTTGAGTGTGGCTTCATTGCTGGCTTTTTTTTTTCTGTTCTAGTTTGACAGGACTAACATCTTAATACTGGCACTTGCTTCATGATGAAAACCTCCTTTTTTAATACCTGCACTGGAAATGATTTATTTGCTAGATGATGTATTCAAGTTTGTTAGACCTGATTTGTGGCCGAACATTGCTTCTGCTGTTCATATGTTACTGCATAGTGATTCCTTACATTGTATGATGGTTTTCATTTTAGGTTGCATTAGCAGTTGCTGTTTTTGTTTTGGGTTTCATTAATTTTCCCCTAAAGCATGTCCAGTTGATAGCTGCAGGGCTGACAATGAGGATATAGTACTACTATTGATGATAGCAAGGCTCTTAATTGCTTTTGAGACCTTAACATCCTAAAGTGTATTGCAGTATTTTACTGCTGTTATTATCGCACTCACGCAACTTGTTTCCTGCCTGTGAGTTTTTGTGGTGGAAGTTTAGACTTTTGTTAGCTACTGCTGTTTACAAACACCTGCACTGCTGCATTTTGTAATCTTTAGCTAACTGTTTCTTAGTGGCTAATCCAAAAACAAAGGTTATACCATGCACCAAAAAGAACTAAGAATCAAAACCAAAAGTACCTAGGGAAATTCCAAGCCAGCACTGGTATTCACAAACTTTAATCCAGCCACGTAAAACACTGTGTTAAATAGCGTTTTTGTCAAGGTTCCATAGACTGGCCAGCTGTGCAAATTTAAGTTTCAGTCCGCCCAGCACCCACCCACAGAAATGGGCTCCCAGTTCTGCATCTGATGAAGTCTATGGAACCTTGATGAAAACGCTATTTAATACAGTGTGTGCGTTTACGAGTGTACTGTGTTTTACGTGGCTGGATTACAGTTTGTGAATACCAGTGCTGGCTTGGCCTTTCCCTGGGTATTTTTGGTTTTGTTACTTAGTGGCTACTGTCTGAATTGGTAATTGTCTATTTATCAGACAGATTGGGCATATTTTTATCTCATTTTTATCAAAACATGAGTTTTATTTACAGTAGGGACCAGCTGAAGCCATTTTTTCTTCCCTGGTATCTTGCAGATTCAGCCCATGCCTGCTGGAGGCTGGATGTTTTTAAGACACAGAGCTGGTACTCATCACCATTGGCTTCACAGTCAGTCAATATTCAAGTATTGCCCTATAGTAGTACTTTATGATTTCTGCAGTGGAATGAAATATGGTATGACTAGACCTGTGGATTCCTCTGTTCATTCAAGACAAGTAGTTGGGACCTGTATGCTTGTATCTCTGCCTTTACTGTATTATAATACCAAATATGTTATGAACAACACTGGAATTATATTTGACTTGCTCTGAAGGAGAAGCCAGACATTTATTATGAAAATCTGGCTTGACAACTACAGCCCAACTCTTGCAGCTGTAGTGCCCCCAGATTTTCTTTTATTGTACAGAATCTGAGCTGGTTCAAGCAGGGAGTTGTACAGTTATTTTTCATCTTTCAAACATCAAGTTGAGAAAGGCTAGGGCTAAAGCAACCATCTTCTTTGAATATGTTCTGGGTTTAAGAGCAAACTGTAGCTACCTTCTTATCTGTGGTCCTCCTAGGACAGAGGGTGTTGCTTTGCATTATAAAAGACTTATGTTTGCTGAGTCTACTGCCTCTGCTACCTGTAGATCTGAACTTACTTGGATTTGATGCTCTAGCTGGGTGTTGCATCTATTGGTCTGTTGATGGAGCCAGTCATTTTTCAGGTCACTGCCTGGATCTCTTCATAGTTGACTTTCCCTGAGTGTAATCTGACCAGGGTCTGGTGGTATTCATGAAATTTAATTTGGTTGCCTCATACTCTGCAGGAGTTCAGTGCTGTCTTGGGGAATTCAATGGTTGTAATGAATCTTTGAGCACAAGAGTTCTATACCCAAGCTGCATATGCTCTATCCACTTTGGTCCACATGAAGTATAGCAGAAATTTGAACTCAGTGCTTTGAGAAGGACCATTTGAGGTTTAGAAAAGTGATGACATTGTACTGGCCTGCTTGAGGATATGGTTTTGCAGGTTGAGTATTTTTTTGCTTGCCAGGTGGGGATCCTCTTGAAAATATCTTTGTACTTGCCTTGAGAGATCTCTGTGATACCTAACCAACCAGATACGTTCATACCAGTGGTGTGCAGATTTAGCAGTTCAACCTGCCTTGTCCTTTGGAAGGTGTTATCTAATGAAGAATTTGTGCTAGTAACTCAGTATGTTGTTACCAAGCTTCTCGTAATCACCCCTGATGTCTGCCAAGCTGTGCCTGTAATTGGTCACTGTTTGATGAGTGTTTCTACAATAGTAAACAGATTTAAATAAATAAAAAATACAATTTGCTCTTAGGGATGTTGTATGGCCCTTAGGCATGCTTGCCATCTTGGAATTGATTATAGTTTAGTGGCTGTGCTTATGATGATGATACTGTTTCAGTAATTTAGTCCACTGCTATTTGTGGATTGGAGTCTTTTCCCAGTAAATTTCTGTTGTGCTGAGCCAGGACTTGTCTCAGGAATATATCTGTCATAAACAGACTAGCTACCATTTGACAGTCAGTAGTTGGCTAAAGGTAAACACCCTCGAGACGGTAGTCACAAGTAGGAAATACAGCTGTATAGGATTCTGCACCAGTGTTGCCTTCTGATATCTGTAGTGGTTACAAACTGAAATTCATGTCAATGTGGGTGCATTTAGATGTAATTGTCAACCAGCTTACCCTTGAGGACCAGATGTCTGCTATCAAGTCTTCCTGTTTTCATCACAACCACCAGGAAAATCCACAAACATTGAAATAAACACAAATTCCTGTGGTGCAACACAACCACCCAAGAACTCTGATGAAGTTCTGTGATAGTTGGAAATTGTGTTGCACTACAGGAATTTGTGCTTATTTCAACTTCCTGTTTTCATCTTGGCAACATTTCCCCTATTAAGCACCTTATTCCATCTGTATATCTTCTGGTAATGATTTCTTCCATGTTGGACTTTTGCAATTCCCCTTTGGTTGCAACATCCACATTCAGATGTTGACCACCAGTAACTAGAGCAGAATTTCTCAGTCTGCTTTTGGAGGTATCTTGGTACCATTACAGTATACACATATGGTATAGTCTCAATTGGCTGCCCTTCCAGAGTGACATTGTTTATAAGATTCCAGTCTGTTTATTTAGACTTGCATGACTTTGATCCTTCTCATCTCAAGGAACTACTGAGCTGATTATATAAACCTGCCTGCACTGTACTGTCATCAATCCTGGGGCTGTTTGAGGTTCTGGAGATATAGCTTGACTGCCCTGATGATTATTCCTTAGATTTTCAAAGGCTGCATTTTTGGAACCTTTTACATAGGTTGAGAGCATACCCAACACCATACCTCTCAACCTGGAAACTTCAAAAATCTGGACAAGGCCCATGAACAATAGGTACAAATGTGTATGTTGATTAACATAAAATGTGCATACATAATTATGTAACCCCACCTACTCCAATGGAATTGTGGGATACAACTTTCAAATGCAAACTGAAGAACAGACAACCACAATATGACCCCTCCCCAGACCCTGTAGTACATGGTAACCATTTTTTTTAAATGTGTAGCAATGATGTTCACTGGGAAGGGAGAAGATAATGAACCTTAGGATTTTGGTTTTGGTGAATTGCAGTATGTGGATTTTGTGGTGAAAGTAGGGCATTTATTGGTAGGCAACATTCTAATCTTAGCAAAATAATATTACAGTTTGCTAGGACCTTAAAAGTCATTATCCATGGCCTACTGATCAGTGGCATAGCTAGAGTTTGTGCCACCCAAGTCTATCTTTGAGTTTGCCACCCTTTCACCTTCACAAAATCATGGTCGAATGGGGCCCCCCATACACAGCCCTCCCTGCAGCCATTCCAATTATTTGGATGTCATTTAAAACTTATTTTACATTTTTTAGCACAAACACAAAGACATCTGCTAAACAAAACAATACAGTCTCGCAATGAAAATAGACAACATTAAAACTTGTCTGCCCTTGAAACTCACATTCATTGAAACAGCATTGAAACCCACATTCAAAGAAAAGGCATCTGGCCAGTGGCAGATAATGATTACCTTTGAGCTCTTTTCAAATCATAGGCTCCTTGCACACAAAACATACTTGTATTCTTTGATACCCCTTCCTGATTGTATTAAATTATATTCCTTGCATAATACAGCACACTTGTTACAGTGAGTTTCAAATTTATTGATTTGAACATTTTTTCAGTAAGCAATGAAACAAAATGCATGCATGCACGCACCAATAATGACAAAACTGCCCAATTCATAAAATTTCCATCATAAAAGTCTACTCAAACTTCTACAATCCACCAGTAGCAATAAATATGCACAATCTCTGCAGAAGTAAAAGTCATCTAAATAATTCCACATTAAAGAGATCTGTAACTAATGAAGAGGTTGCTGCTAGCAAACAACTTTATATTTCATTGTTTCATCTACAAATAAAGTGCCTGTTGCCCTTTAGGAATAAATTTTGTATGTTGCGTTAAAAATGCTAAGCTAGTAATATTGCAATAAGGAATGGATGGCAAACTGATAACAGGTTCATAGTTACTAGGTATCTCCACCAAAGATGATATTCTCAGTACTGCAGCATCCACCCCCCCCCTTTAAAAGTACAACACAGTACAGTATCAGCAAAACAACTACATACTGTGGGAGTAGAACCCAGAGCCTTCTGCATCAAAAGCAACCATTTTACCTGTTATGCTACTAACAAACACAAACAGACTTGGCATAAGCAGCACTAAACTTCTCTCCCCCTGAAGAACTATGCAGCACAAGAAATCTGGAAAAAGCCAAAAAGGCATCATTTACTGAAAAGGGTTGGCAAAGGCCCAAAACCAGGGACACATTTTAAACATTGCTTGCATAATCTTAGAAAAGTTGCTAGAATAAAATGTTTGTGTTATCATGCCTTTCCTGAAGGATAGGAAGACTGAAATTTAAATAGCTACCATTATTTAGTAAATTCTGTTCATCACTGATATGCCAGAAAACCACACACACCGGTGGAGTGCAGTTTCAATAACAAAAACTAAACACTTGCAAAGCAATGGAGCACACACAAATCCAGGCTGCCATTTAAAAAAGGCTTGCAAAGCACACAGACACAGCAATGGAGCACAGACTTCCATTTCAATAAGAAAAGCTAAACACTTGCAAAGCAATGGAGCACATTCAAATGCAGACTGCCGCCATTTCAATAAGAAAAGATAAAGCTAATTAAGAACTAAACACTTGCAAAGCAATATGGCCACGCTCAAAAGCAGACTGAGTGCCATTTCAATAAGAAAAGCTAATTAAAAACTAAATAATAAGAAAACCAATTGAGCACACACATAGTCGCACACTTAAATGCAAATGCAGACTGACATTTCAGTAAGAAATCACTTGCAAATGCAGACTGTCATTCATGCCGTTTGAATAATAGCAAATTAAGAACCAAGTACTCACACATAAGACTGACGAGAACTAAACACTTGCAAATGCAGACTGCCATGCAGTTTCAATAAGAAAAGCAAATAGCAAATGAAGAAACTAAGTGCTTGCACATAAGACTGCTGAGAACTAAACACTGCCCTAGTCCCGTCACATTAAATACAATGAATGGCCTCTGCTCTGCATAGTAAATACAATGAATGGCTACAACTCTGCTTAGTAAATAGTATGGCAGCTCAGCATAATAAATACAACTGCCTTCTCGCAGCTTCGGCATCTCAGCTCAACAGCTGTACTCCATTCCCGAAATGCAAATGCAGGCTGCCGTTTCAATAAGAAAAAAAAAACTAAACACTTGCAAATGCAGACTGCCATGCCATTTCAATAAGAAAAGCAAATAGCAAATTAAGAACTAAGTATTCGCACATAAGACTGCCGATGCCGAGAACTAAACACTTGCAAATGCAGATTGCTGTGCTGTTTCAATAAGAAAAGTAAATAAATGGCAAATGAAGAACTAAGTGTTCACACATAAGACTGCTACGAACTAAACACTGGCAAATGCAGACTGCCATCACAATAAATACAATGAATAGCCTCTGCTCTGCATAATAAATACAACAAATGGCAACAACTCTGCTGAGTAAATAGTAGAGCAGCTCAGCATAATAAATACAACTACCTCGTAGCTTCAGCATCTTGGCTCAACAGCTTTACTCCATTCCGATAGCTTTGCTCTGTCCATTAATGGTTGGTCCTGGAAATGCATGCACGCACGTGGAGCCCTTAAGCGCAATTCTGGCAGGCTGTTTCACAGTGCTGATGTCATCATGCACACTGAAAAGGCTGGAAAAATTTTTAAACTGAAAACGCTGGGAAATTCTGAAATTAAGGGGTGCCACTTGGGAATCATGGCACCCCATTATTTGGACCCCAAAACTCAGTAAAAAACGAGTAATTCAGTACAGTTGGGAGGTATGCCCAACACTGGTCAGGTTTTAACCAGTGTTCTAAAATTTTGCATTTAGGGTTATACCCCCCCACCCCAAGATATGTTTTCCCAGTTTAGTTTTGCTGTCTTATTTTGATGTAAGGTATTTATCTGCTGATTTTATTTGATAAGTGGTGTAAATACACATCTAATTTGAATTAGATCATTTTTGTCCAATTCTGTGTTTTACAATCCTGCATTATACAGTACTGTAGCTTATTTGAATGTTGTGTCTTTCGGCTTTTCCCGGTTAGGGGTCGCCACAACGGAACTCCGGTCCGCTAATGATTGGCAGTAGATTTTTATGTGCCAAGTTGCCGGCCCTGGCGCACAACCTTCAATGAAGGTACGCCCATTCATGCATGTCTCCACACAGAAGACGCTCTAGCTGAGAATCGAACAGGACAACGTCTTACTGTAAGGTGACAGTGTTACCGCAGCACCACCACAGCATACTGTAGCTAATTTGAATATATTCAGTTAAATCTCCTCATCCTTGAAACTTTAAATTTTGTTCAGTAACATCTTCGTCGATATGATCCTGTGGTTTCATTTGAGCTTAAATACCTAATATGGTCCTTATGGCTTGTACTTCTGCAAGGCAAGTTTTTAAGCCTAAGGCTTCATAAAGGGTAGGAATTTGCATACTAATCCAGAATTTCTTCCTATATTGATATCAGGGTTAACTTTAAATTAGGCAGTAGAACTTCCTTTTCATTTTCTTGAAAATTCAG
Organism: Protopterus annectens; assembly: GCF_019279795.1. Lineage (NCBI taxonomy): Eukaryota > Metazoa > Chordata > Ceratodontiformes > Protopteridae > Protopterus > Protopterus annectens. The sequence continues at coordinate 310,372,976 of NC_056746.1, read as the reverse complement.
TCTAGCAGAAGTGATTTTGAATGGGCTGGTTGTTTAAAGGTTGCTGATTTATATTTCTAGTTACTCCTTGAAATGATAACTTTTTCATTCACCAGGGGGTATCTTCTTTCGGCTGTTCCCGTTAGGGGTCACCACAGCGGATCATCTGTTTCAATTTCTTTCTGTCCCCTACATCTTGCTCTGTCACACCAACCACCTGCATGTCCTCTCTCTCACCACATCCATAAACCTTCTCTTAGACCTTCCTCTTTTCCTGTTACCTGGCAGCTTCATCCTTAGCATCTTTTTCCCAATATACTCTGCATCCCTCCTCAGCACATGTCCAAACCAATGTAATCTTGCCTCTCTGGCTTTGTCTCCAAACCTTCCAACCTGGGCTGACTCTCTAATATACTTATTCCTAATCCTGTCCACCCTCATCACACCCAGTGCAAATCTTAACATCTTTAACTCTGCCACGTCCAGCTCTGACTCCTGCCTTTTTGTCAGTGCCACTGTCTCCAACCCATATAACATAGCTGGTCTCACTACCCTAATCCCTCTGTAGTTACTACAGCTCTGCACATCACCCTTATTCTTAGAAATCGATACCAAAACACTTTTTCTCCATTCCTCAGGCATCCTCTCACTTTCTAAGATTTCATTAAACAATCTAGTTAAAAACTCCACTGCCATTTCACCTAAACACCTCCATGCTTCCACAGGTATGTCATGTGGACCAACAGCCACCATCAGTCATAAGTCATTCACCAGGGGTATAAATGCAGTAAATTTTCCAAACTATCTGCAGCAGTTATTCCTTTGAGAAATTTTTGACAGGCCCTGTTGCTTATTAAACTAGGGCATTGGTTGCTGCTTTTACCTACTATAAGTGGGTTTCTGCCCAGGATAGCATTGCTGTTGCAGCATAGTTTCTTACCCACACTGCTGTATTAAACATTATATCTTGTATGTTTATTCTACCCATCTCCTTGCTTTCTCCCTTTAAATTCTTACAGTAAAACTTTCTTGGGTCTTTTCATCTTGTGGTGTATATGTTTTCTGAAGATTCCTTAACTGACAGTGTTCCCAGTCTATCATGATGTCAGATAAAACACCTCAAGTATTAATCCTATAGGTGGAATCTTATTTCCACAGGCATACTCTGCGACTTTCTGTTTAAACCTCATTAGTCACTGAAAAAGTTGTCATATTATCACATTTGGCCAGAAAGCAGCTACAGGGTGCAGAAACCGAATGTCAAGGAAATTGTAAGTGGCAAAAACAGGCTACATTTCTCTTAAAGTTTTGCTTGAAAATGAACAAATTTGAATGAGGCAGCCAGCCAATCAATCCACTCATGTTACAGAAGAGAATGGAAGACTGCAGGTTTCTATCCCTTTACAGATGAGCTTCCAGCGAACAACTTTGATATGAGAAGTAACCTTTGCACATGGTCTGTGATTTCTGACTGTTCTATCATCCCCCTGCAGCTGTGCTCCTGTCTATTGCAAATGCACTGTAGCAATGATCCTAATATTTGAACATACAAAGCATGTTGAATAGTCTAGCATAACCATTTTTTTTAATGTTTTTATATTTAATATCATCACAGACAGAAAGTGTTTTCCCCTCTCAGTGTTTTTCATATATCCTATGATTAATCTGAGCAAAAATATATATATTATCATAAATTGGCAAAAACCACTTGAAGGCGCTGTCCTGTAAACCAAAAGAAAAACAAGGTGTCTGAGTAAAAAGTGCTTTAATGCACAGCCACAACAAATACAAAATAATGGATAAGCGCTTCCGTCTGCGTCAGTTCCAGACTTTATCAAATCTAGTAGTGCTTTCCAACACAACAGTTAGTCAATACAATCAACTCATTAAGAACTTTTAAAGAAATCATAACACTCTATATACTTAATAAAAATGAATATAAATGTAAAAAAATTATACATAAAAATCCTTTCAGAATTTAGAAGCCTTCTCTACCAAAATTGGTTTTAAGGACAAGTAGTCATTTAAGCCAGGGGGTTGCCAAGCATGTAAACGAAGCTGCCATTTGAGCTCGCCTTTTTGAATAATGTTAGACCAATTACCTCCCTGACATTTTTCAAAACTATTTTTAGTATGCCAAACTTAAAGCCAGAAAATGACACACATGTAAGAGAATGTTTGTAAAGGGCGTTGTTGGTATTTTGAGTGTTAATTGCATATAAATGTTCATAAACCATCTTCTTGAGGGCCCTTTCCATCTTGCCCACGTAATATGCTTTACAACCAGTACAAACACTCAAATAAACCAAACCTGTTGTGTCACAATTACCCCCCACTAATCTAACCTTATGAACTGGGTCCCCCAAAATGATCTATCGTGTGTTAAACACATAAGGGCAGTAATTGCACCTACCACAAGGTCTTGTACCCTAGTCATTCCCCCTGGTGATTGGGTGCTCTAACAAAAATTTTATATTGTTACCTACCCTAAAAGAAAATGTGGGACCCAAACCCAAAGTTTGGGTAAATTCGTTGTTACACTACAAAATCACCCAGTTCTTGCACAGAATGTGTTTCACCTTGTTCCCAAAAGAACCAAACTGGATGGACATGGAGTTCAAAAAATCCTGGGTATCAGACAATTGTTGGTCACTCGAGGTAGTATAATTACTAGTTCTCACATTTGTACTTTCTTGTCCTAACAAGGGTAAAAACTTGTGATCCCAACCTTCCAACACCTCACTATTCATCTGTCCCAACAGATGATTTTGAAATCCCCTTGCTTTAAACATCTGTGTCAACAAACCCAGTTCCCTTTTGAGGTTGTCAGGGGTTGAGCACATTCTTGCCCCCTAACCAAGTTTCTCTTAACATGAAAGGGGTGTTGACTGTGATAACTCAAAAAGCAGTTAGAATAAGTGGGTTTACGAAACACCCTAGATGAAAACTGCCTTAACTGGAGGTCCCAAGTAATAACAACATCCAGGTAATCTATGGTGAATTCATTAAAGGTGTGGATAAATTTAAAATAAGGACATACCTCATTGATATATTTTGTGAATTCATCCACAATGGACTTATTACATTTCCAAAGGATAAAAATATCATCAAGGTATCGTCCATAGAACAACCACTCCTGTTTAAATCTGGTGTTAAAAATGTACTTAACCTCCCACATAGCCATAACAAGGTTTGCATAAATGGGGGTGCAACTGGCCCCCATTGCCACACCCTTTACTTGTTTGAAGTACTCATCTTCAAAAGAAATGAAATTGTTGTGAAGTATCCATTCCATTAGTTCCATGACATAATTTACTATTGTGTTACTCAATTCTGAGTGTGCCAATAAGGCTTCATGGAACAACTCCAAACCTTCCTCATGTGGAATCGAACTAAATAAATCAACGCTATCTATCTATTTGGTGGTAAACTATTTAGTTTGAATGGGTTTAACATTTTCAATTACACAAATAGGACTATAACAGAGGATTATTTTTCCTTGTTAGAGAAGGGGTTTAAATTTTTTCCAGCTAGGAAACCAGAACTGCGGTGGTGGTGCTGCGGTAGCGTTGTCGCCTCACAGTTAGACATTGCCCGTTCGATTCTCAGTTAGAGCATCTTCTGTGTGGTGACATGCGTGAATGGGCGTTCCTTCGCTGAAGGTTGTGCATTGGGCCTGGCAAGCCAGTACGTAAAAATCTACTGCCAATCATTAGCGGACCGGAGTTCCGCTGTGGCGACCCCTAACCGGGAAAAGCTGAAAGACACAAACAAACAAACTTATTGATTTTAAGTTGTACATCAGGAAACTCAATTTTCAACTTCTTTTTAAAGACAAATCTGAACAGTCTAGGGAGCCCTTAGGTTTTAGGAAAAAGAGACTTTGCAACCCTCCCTCACATCCCATGTTGGCCCATTATGAAAAAATCTGTATGAGAGATATTTTTCACGAGTACAAGAATTACAGGAATGATTATTACAACTTGACCAATGAAGAGACGGTATTACTCAACAACCTTAGATCAACGGATGAAATACGAATTATGAAGCCGGATAAGGGGGAGGGGTAGTACTAGTAGAGAGAATGGATTATGTGAATGATATTATGAATATCTTATCTGACACAGAGAAATACAACTCTGTTTCTTTGAATGAAATTCATATTGCACATAGGAGAGTACAGCTCTTTTTAGAAGACAGCTTATACCAGGGAGTTATTAATGAAGACATTTTGAATATCCTAAAGAATAATTTTCCACTCATTCCTACAGCTTTTGGAATCTCGAAGGTCCCCAAAAATGTGGACCCCCCCCATACAGGCTTATATTGGCTGGCCAGAACAGTTCCACATACCCCTTGGGTGTTTTTGTTGATAGGTTGATCAAGGATGTTTTAGGTTCAGTTACTCAAGTCATCAATGACTCTTGAGACTTTTTAACTAGGATTAAGTCCCATTTTTCTCTGATAGACATTGTTGATTTATTTAGTTCGATTCCACATGAGGAAGGTTTGGAGTTGTTCCATGAAGCCTTATTGGCACACTCAGAATTGAGTAACACAATAGTAAATTATGTCATGGAACTAATGGAATGGATACTTCACAACAATTTCATTTATTTTGAAGATGAGTACTTCAAACAAGTAAAGGGTGTGGCAATGGGGACTAGTTGCACCCCATTTACGCCAACCTTGTTATGGCTACGTGGGAGGTTAAGTAAATTTTTAACACCAGATTTAAACAGGAGTGGTTGTTCTACGGGCGATACTTTGATGATATTTTTTATCCTTTGGAAATGTGATACATTCATTGTGGATGAATTCACAAAATATATCAATGAGATATGTCCTTATTTTAAATTTACCCACACCTTTAATGAATTCACCATAGATTACCTGGATGTTAGTATTACTCGGGACCTCCAGTTAAGGCAGTTTTCATCTAGGGTGTTTCGTAAACCCACTTATTCTAACTGCTTTTTGAGTTATAGTCAACACCCCTTCCATGTTAAGAGAAACTTGGTTAGGGGACAAATGATAAGGGGGGGCAAGAATGTGCTCAACCCTTGACAACCTCAAAAGGGAACTGGGTTTGTTGACACAGATGTTTAAAGCAAGGGGATATCCCGATCATCTGTTGGGACAGATGAATAGTGAGGGGTTGGAAGGTTGGGGTCACACGTTTTTACCCTTGTTAGACAAGAAAGTACAAATGTGAGAACTAGTAATTATACTACCTCGTGTGACCAGCAATCGTCTGATACCCAGGATTTTTTTAACTCCATGTCCATCCAGTTTGGTTCTTTTGGGAACAAGGTGAAACACATTCTGTGCAAGAACTGGATGATTTTGGAATGTAATAACGAATTTACCCAAAAGTTGGGTTTGAGTCCCACATTTTCTTTTAGGGTAGGTAACAACATAAAATTTTTGTAAGAGCACCTAATCACCAGGGGGAATGACAATGGTACAAGACCGTGTGGTAGGTGCAATTACTGCCCTTATGTTTTTAACACACAAGAGATCATTTTGGGGGACCCAGTTCATAAGGTTAGAGTAGTGGGGGGTAATTGTAACACAACAGGTTTGGTTTATTTGAGTGTTTGTACTGGTTGTAAAGCATATTACATGGGCAAGATGGAAAGGGCCCTCAAGAAGAGGGTTTATGAACATTTATATGCAATTAACACTCAAAATACCAACAACGCCCTTTACAAACATTCTCTTACATGTGTGTCATTTTCTGGCTTTAAGTTTGGCATACTAAAAGTAGTTTTGAAAAATGTCAGGGGGGTAATTGGTCTAACATTATTCAAAAAAGCGAGCTCAAATGGCAGCTTCGTCTACATGCTTGGCAACCCCCTGGCTTAAATGACTACTTGTCCTTAAAACCAATTTTGGTAGAGAAGGCTTCTAAATTCTGAAAGGATTTTTATGTATAGTTTTTTACATTTATATTCATTTTTATTAAGTATAGTTGTCGCCTCACAGTAAGACACTGTCTGGTTCGATTCTCAGCTAGAGCGTCTTCTGCGTGGAGACATGCATGAATGGGCGTACCTTCGTTGAAGGTTGTGCATCAGGGCTGGCATTTCGGCACGTAAAAATTAACTGCCAATTATTAGCGGACCGGAGCTCCGCTGTGGCGACCCCTAACCGGGAAAAGCGGAAAGACACAACAACAACATATAGAGTGTTATGATTTCTTTAAAAGTTCTTAATGAGTTGATTGTATTGACTATTTAACTGTTGTGTTGGAAAGAACTACTAGATTTGATAAAGTCTGGAACTGACTCAGACAAAAGCGCTTATCCATTATTTTGTATTTGTTGTGGTTGTTGTGGCTGTGCATTAAAGCACTTTTTACTCGGACACCTTGGTTTTATTTTTGTTTACAGGACAGCGCCTTCAAGTGGCTTTTGCCAATTTTTGTTTTTTGTTCACCACTTGTTCACGCACAAGGATTGTTTTTCTATATATTATCATGTTTGAACTTGGAAAAGCTATTATAGATAGCACAAAGTTGTTGCCAAAATAAATACATTTGGGTAACCTTTCTGTGAAACTGCAGTGTAGTATGAGATCACTTAAATGCTGCTTTCAGTACTTCAAGCATTTTAAATGACAATGTGGTGGAAATGCCTGTTTTTCATTCGAAAAGTGTAGGAAGTTCAAGGAACATATTAAGGTCCCTCCTTCACAGATATTTGGGTATATATTTTCTACCTATCAGAATTTAACCCTGTTAAATTCTATATTTGGGGGAAGTTCATGATCCCATACTAATATACAGTACATGTAATACTCTGGCTGCATAAGAATATGAATCCTCTGAGCCTGCTTGTTCTTCCTGGTGTTCACACAGTTTGTATATCAGCCTCTTACCTTTGTCAGTAAAGTACTTTTTGTGTATGAACAGCTTATGTGTACATGTGGCCTTTGGGCTGCCAGTTTAGAGCAGCACTGGCATTGTCTGAACTGTCTCAGAAAATATGAAGCTGCCACAGTTATCGGTGGTTCAGCCTTCTACTCAAAAAACAAAATGAAAATATATTTGCTTGCTTGCTGCCAGAAAAATAACAGTGTTCTGCATCTCTTCATGTATGGACTAGCTGGAGGGCACCACTCACTGCCCCATGTGTTTGATGGAGCCTGTCTACAGGAAAAATACTTGGAGGATAGTCCTGAACATGAACCTCAAGATAAGTCCAAAGTTAAATGGGTTTGTTAAACACTGTTGATGAGCTTAAACCCAAATCAGTCTTCAGCTTCAGTTGAGGATGAAAACCTTAGGAATATGCATCTTCAGCTACCTTCCTAAGGTGGTGTTCCTAAGATTCTTGAACTACCACACTTCCAGGTGAGTGACTGAAACCTTTGGTTGAGTAGCGTGATCTTGGAAAGTAGCTTATTGAGTCACCTGGTCATAGATCTGCTGCCCAGTATGTGTGTTGGGATCTCAGAAGTGTGGCAGTCTGGACTGAGGATTCTGTTTATAGGTCTGGCTTTCAAGCACTTATGGGCCAGGAGGTCCCTAAATTTAAGGGTTTGATGAACCATCCTAAACCAAGACTTGTGACTTAAAGTCTGGACATCTCAAATCTCTCAGTCTTGTTGCCGTTTTGTTTTTTATGAAATAGAGAATGTACATAAGGAGTATTGTCGTCATATTCCTTAACCATGTGAATTAAGCACAGACTGTCATCCAGCCTATTGGCATGATTTCTAGGGATTTTGGACATCATCAGAGGATCCACTTGGCACTTTCTCAGAGACAGACAATGGCAATGAGTCCACCTACCACATCCAGATCACTTCTGGATGTATCCTACTTTGAAGAACATGTACTGAAGGTGCTCTTCAAAACTAAAAATACCTCCTGAATGTGACCTGACAATATACCTGTCTGTTTACTAAATGGTACTAAACTGGTACTCGCAGCAGAACTGGATTTCCAGGAAACTGTGTCTGAATACACCCCCACTTGGACCTTTCCTAGGTCCTTCTGTCTGACTTAAAACTTCCAAAGAGTTGCATTTCTTTTTCCCAACATCTGAAAAGACACACTTAGAACTGTATCTGCAGACCTCTGTACCTTGACAGGGACTCCATCAATTTCAGTGTCCGAGAACAGCATGCATAGGAGCTCCACTCCCCATTGCTCTGTGTCTGAATAGATCCTTGTCCAGTATTGTATCTCCAGGCCCCTATGTGTGAATATACCCTTCCAGGGAGCTACATCATCTGACCCCTTTGTCTCAACAGACCCTGGAAGGAAGATGGATCTCCACAACACATCTGAATCTGTCCTTTCTAGGAGCTGCATCTGCAAAATCCTCTACCTGAATAGACCCTTGCTACTGTCTAAATCTGCTGTACCCTGTATCTGAATATAGACTCCTGCAAAGAGCTGCATCTCCAGGCCCCTGTGTCTTAGTAGACACCTGCACAGAGCTACATCTCCAAGAACCTGTGTATGAATAGACCCCTGTTCAGAGCTACACCCCCATGCCCATGTCACAGAATAACCCTGCAGAGAGTAGTATTTCAAGCACCTGTCTCTGAATTGATCTTCAAATTGAGCTGCATTTCCAGGCCCCTGTGTCTGTATAGACCCCATGCATGGATCTGCATCCTATGGCTTCTGTGTCTAAATAGACCCCCCCTGCATGGAGCTGCATCTCCAGTCTACTGCACCTAGGTAGGTTCTTGTTGGTAGCTTCATCTGCTAGCACCTCTGTTTAAATACATGTTGGTGATCTGTATGTTCAGAAACCTCTGACTAAATAGAGATTTGCTGGGTGCTGCATTTTCCATGCACCTGTGTCTGAATTCAGCCCTGCTTGTAGCTGCAGCATCAGACCCTATATCTGAAAAGATCTCTGCACAGAGCTGGGTCTCCAGACCCCTCAACCTGAATACACTGCTGCCCGGAGCTGCATCTCTAGGGAGTTCTATTTGAATAAAAATCTGCAAGAAGCTGCATCTTTTGGGCCCTATGTCTAAAAGACTGTTGGTTAGAGCTGCATCTGCAGGTCTCTCTGCATGAGCAAACCCTTGTCAGGGACTACATAAATTCCTCCCTCCCATGTCTGAGAAGAGTATTGCAAGGAGTTTCACCCCCTTCTGTCTATATAGAACCTTGTTTGGAGATGCATCTTCAGGCCCCTATGGGTGAATGCACCCTTGCTGGGAGCTGCATCTTCTGTCTGAACAGTCCCTATATAGAAGCTGAATCTCTAGAACATATGTATGAATAGGCCAAATGCTGGGAGCTGCATCTACAGAATCCATCTTATATGTGAATAGACCATTGGTGGGATTTGAATCTGCTGGAACCTGTGTCTGAATAGACAGTTGCACAAAGCTGCATCTCCAGGCCAAAGTCTGAATAGGCCCTACACAGAGCTGCATCTCCAGGCCCTTGTGTTTGAAAAGGCCCCTGCACGAGTTGCACCTCCAAGCCCCTGTATCAGAATAGACTTCCTTGTATGGAGCTGCATCTTCATGGCCTTGTGTCTATATAGATCCATGCACAGAGTTGTATCTCTAGGCTCCTGTATCTGAAAAGACCCCAAGCCCACTTTCCAGAATAGACCCTTGCTTTGTGCTGCATTTCAGGTCCCTGTACCTGAGTAGATCCCTGATAGGAGATGCATCACCTGGCTAGACCTCTGTTTAGAGCTGCATCTCCAGACCTCTTTATCTGAATAAAACTACTATCTTGAGCAGAATCTCCAGGCACCTGTGTCTGAATACATCTCTGCTTGAAGCTGCATCTCTAGGCCCTTTTGTTTGAATAGAAAGCTGCATTTCATGGACCCTATGTTTAAAATGACCTCTGTTCAGAGATGCACCTTAAGGATACTGTTTCCAAGAAAGCTTGTGTTGGGAGCTGAGTCTGCAGGCCCTTGTGTCTGAACAGATCCTTACAGGGATCTGTATCTCCAGACCTCTCTCTCTGTCTGAAATGACACTTGGTTACAGCTGAATCTGCAGATATCATTGCTTGAACAGTCCCTTCCCAAGGACTACAACAATTTCTGCTCCTGTGTCTAAGAGGAACATTGCTAGGAGTTCCACCTTCATTGCCCTGTATCTGAATAGAGCTTTGTCAGAAGCTCCATCTCCTGGCTCTTTGAGTGAACACACACCTTTGCTGGGAGATTCATCTTCTGGCCACTCTATTTGAGCAGACCCTGGATAGGAGCTGGATTGCAACAACTCATCAGAATACACCCAGGCTGGGAGCTGTATCTGCTGGTCCCTGAGTCTCAGTAGACCATTGCACTGTGCTATATCTTCAGGCTTCTGCATCTGAATAGGGACCTGCATGGAGCTGCATCTCCAGCCCCCTTTGACTGAATAAGATCCATGCATGGGGCTGCATCTCCAGCCCCTTGTGTCTGAATAGTCCTGTGCTTGTTGCTACATGACCAAGGCCCTGTATCTGAATATACACCTGCATGGAGCTTCATCTCCAGGCCCCTCCCCCATTGTATCTGAATAAACCTCTGCTAAGAGCTGCATCTTCAGTCCCATGTTTCAAAATAGACCCTTGCATTGAGCTGCATTTCAGGCCCCTGTGTCTAAATAGATCCCAGACTGGAGCTGCATCTCCTGGCTTCTATGTCTGAATACAGCCCTGTTTGAGGCTGAATCTCCAGGTAAAGTAGACTACCTCTTATCTGGTCTCACTGGGACTGGACTTTAGGTTGAATAAATGAATGGCTGGTTAATCAGAAAAAGCATACAAAATAATATTTATAGGTTGAAATCAGCTAGAATAACAGTATTTGTTTTAGTATGCATTTTTCTAATGAAGTCCAAAGCTCAAATGTCTGTCATTATTTAGCCCAGAGGAGGTGGAAGTGTTGTTCTTCTCTGTTGTCTTTTGCTAGGACTACAGCAGAAATTTGATGGTCAGTATATATTGCATGATAACAATAAGAATCAATCAGAAGAAGTTAGAAAGGATTGGGAAGGGAGATTGGAAAAACAATTCACAAAGAAACAATGGGAGGATATATGTATGTCTCCTAAATATGCAACAAAATCTGTAAGATTTAGGATTTTTGCCTGGAAATGTTTACACAGATATTTTTATGCCCCAAGTAGACTCCAGAGACTTTTTCCTCAGGTAGACAGTAAATTTTGGAGGTGTGAAGAGGAAGAAAGAGGTAATTGGGAACATTTTTGGGGGCTGTGGTGAGTTGGCAGACTTTAAGGATTCCCTGTGGGATGCACTGTCTTGAGATGCTGGGTGGGCAGATGTGTCTGAGGGAGATGATTTTTCTGAGCTATGACACAGAATCAGAATTGTCTAGACATGGTAGACCTTGCTGTGTCTAATAATGGTGACTGCCAAAAAAGCAATTACTAGAAAATGGAAATCAAAATCTAAACCAGCTGTACTGGAAGCAGTGAATATAGTAACAGGGATAAAACTGGAATTGAGATCTTTTGAAAAGGGTAGGAACAAACTACATAGGAAAAAAATGGGAATTGTGGGAACAATACATACAAGGGAGGAATGAGGCCTAAAAAGTAGCAGGGCTTAAGTGAGCTATGTAATGTTTGAGTGAGAAAGATTGGGTAGATTATAAGTGATGTATAATGTTTGCAACTGGGAGTGTGTCAGTATGGTTTGTGATGTAAATGTTTGTGAGTAGGATTGTGTTGGTGTGGTTTATTTTCATTTATATAAATGTATTATTGCCTATGTAGTACGTGATGGTTTAATGAAGATGTTTCTTATTTAAAAAAAAAAAAAAAAGAATCAAATATTTTATGTAATATTGCTTAGGTCATATGATATATAGAAATATATGTGAAGCATAATATTTGTTATGTTAATATAGTTAGACAAATTTGCATTCATATAAAAGTAATCAATGTCACAAGTGATAATTCAATAAAAGCGTTTGAAAAAAAAAAATAAAAAAGAGAGGCCAGGTAAGAGGGAGTCTACATGTACCTAAGTCTACATACAAATCTGCCTGGGGTTGAATCTCCAGGTACCTACGTCTGAATACAGCTTTGCTTGGAGTTGCATCTCCAGGCCTTTGTGTTTGAATAGACACCTCCACAGAGCTGCACCTCTAGGCCCCTGTGTGTGAATCGACACATACATGGAGCCATATCTCCAGGGCTGTTCTGGAGAAATCCCCAGCTGGAGCTACATCTCCAAACCCCTGTGTCTGAGTAGATCCCTGACTGGAGTTTTATCTCCTGGACCCTGTGTCAGAATAAATCCTTGCTTGGAGTTGAATCTCCAGGAGCCTGTTTGAATAAACTCCTGCCCACAGCTGCACCCCCCCTGTATTTAAATACTTTCCTGCCTGGAGCAGAATCTTCTGATGACTGTGTCTGAATACACCTCTGTTTAGAGGTGTTTCACTGGGCTCCTGTGTCTGAATTGACCTCTGCACAGAGCTAGATTTCTAAGATCCTGTATCTGAAGATGCCCCTGCTTGGAGCTCCATCTCTATGCCGTCCTTTTTGAATAGAAACCTGCAGAGAGCTGCTTATTTTTGTCCCTATGTGTAAATACACCTCTGCTCACCATTGCATCTCAAGGCCACTGTGCCAGAGTAAATTCTTTGCTTTTGAGCTGCATTTGTAGAGCCCTGTGCCTGAGCACACCCTTGCTGAGAGCTTTATCTCCAGGGCCCCCTGTCTTAAAGGACACTTGGTTAGAGCTGCATCTCCAGGTCCTTCTGTCAGAATATAGCATTGCATGGTGTTGCATCCCAGAGCCCCTGTGTCTGAATAGATCCCTGTATGGAGCTATATCTCCAGACCCTTGTGTCTAAGCTTTTGCTTGGAGCTGCACCTAGAGCCCCTGTGCCTGAACAAACCATTGCTAGGAGATGCATATCCAGGCCCCTTTGTCTGAAAAGAAACTTGGTTAGAGCTGCATTTTCAGGCCTCTGTGCTTAAATATACCATTGCCAGGGGCTGCATCAATTCTTGCTTCCTGTATCTGGTAAGAGAGCTGCTAGAAGTTCCAGCTCCAGTTCTCTGTACTTCAACATAGCTTTGTTAGGAGCTGCATCTCCAGACCCTTTTGTATGAATATACCCTAGGTGGCATCAGCATTTTCTGCACCCATCTCAGCAGACCCTGAATAGGTGGTGGATGTCCATACCACATGTCTTAATAGGCCCTTGCTAGGATCTGCTGTTCTCCATGCCTGAATAGGCCCCTGCTTGGAAGTGCATCTCTAGGCCCCTGTTTGAAGGTACATCTCTATACCCATGTGTCTGGCACAGAGATTCATTTCCAGATCCCTATGTCTGAATAGACCCCCTACATGGATCTCCATTTCCAGGGCCCTGTGTCTGTATAGACTCCTCTACAGAGCTGCATATCCAGGCTCATCTGTCTGAAAAGAAAGTTTGTTAGAGCTGTATATGTAGGCCTCTGTGCTTGAACAGATCCTTACCAGGGATTGCATCAATTCCTGCTTCATGTATCTGCGAATAGCATTGTTAGGAGTTCCATCTACATTTCCCTGCGCCTGAGTAGAGCCTTGTCAGGAGCTGCATCTCCAGTCTTTTGTGTGAATACAGCCTTGTGAAAGATGCATCTTCTAGTCTCTGTCTAAACAGATCCTTAATGGGTGCTGGATGTCCAGAATACATGTCTGAATAGGCCCTTGTTGGGAGCTGCATCTGCTGGCCCCAGTGCTTGAATAGACCATTGCATGGAGTTACATCTCCAGGTCTCTCTACCTAAATAGGGACCTGCATGGAGCTACATCTTTGTCGGAACAGACCACTGCACACTGCTGCATCTCTAAGCCCATGTGTCTAAATAGATGCCCACAAGGAGCTACATCTCTGTTTCCTGATCCAGAGAAGACTCTTGCAGTGAGCTGCATCTTAGGACCCATCATCTGAATAGGTCCCCAAGTGGAGCTGTATCTCAAGTCCCCCTTGCCTGACTAGACCCCTGCTTGTAGCTGCATCTCCAGATCTCTGTGTCTAAATACAGCCCTTCTTGGAGCTGACTTACTGAGCCCTTGTGTCAGAATAGCCCCTGCACTGAGTTGCATCTCTAGGCCCCAATGTCAGAATAGACCCCCTGAACATAGCTGCTTCTCCAAACCCTGTGTCTAAATCAGTTCCTGCATGGAGATGCATATATAACCCCTGTGTCTGAATAGACCCTTGACCCATCTGAATCTCCAAGCCTCAATTTCGGAATAGACCCCTGCTTGGAGCTACATCTCCATGTTTGTCTTCCAGAATAGACCCTTGCAGTGAGCTGAATCTCTGGCCCCTGTGTCTGAACAGATCCCCAGTTGGAGGTGCATTTCCAAGCACCTACATCAAAATACTTCTGTGCAAGGAGCTGCATATCCAGGCCCCTGTGTCTGAATAGATCCCCATCAGAGGTGCCTCTCCAGGCCCGTGTATGACTTGTCCCCTTCTCAGAGTTGAAATCCAGGCCCATGTTCCAGAATAGACCAGTAAGCTGCATCTCAAGCCCGTGTGCCTAAACAGAGCCCTGATTGGAGATGCACCCCTAGGCCCCTGAGTCTGAATTGACCCCTGTAAGGGGCTGCATTTTTAGTTCCCTGTGAATACAACCATGCTTTTAGTCATACCTCTCAGCCTCTTAGTGCAAGAAATCTGGACAAAGCCTAAAATAATGGGGAGACAAAGGCCTATAAATAGGGACAGATTTTAAATATTGCCCTTATAAACTTAGAAATTTGCTAGAATAACAGGCAAAGGCACCAGAAGCTGTTGAAGACTGGGGGGGGGGGGTGGAGGGTGGGAGGGGCACTTAGTGATCTAAAAAGGGCAATTTTTTAAAACTATTTACTACCACAACATAGGTTCCCTTGGAGGACATTTTAAGCTTAGCCAATTTCCCTTCTGGTGCTTGAATTAATATTTTTTGATTGGTCTTACCTATCCCATGGCTGTCAATTGTATATTAGCCCTACTGAGAATAAATGTAATCATACTATAGATAATTTGAGGGGACCCATGTAAGTAATGCAGCATTTAGGAACTGCCTCTATCCATTAGTGGCATGAGGGGCAATCCTGGTTACATTTTCTACTACCCATTCTTAGATCGAAGGTGCATTTGAATATGGACAGGGATAAATTTGTTTTACTTGAATGGATAGTCTGTTCTGGAACAGTGGTAGCCACTGTGATAGATATCCATCTCTCCACAACATTCAGTTTAGATACCTGGACTGAGTATTTCTGATGCCATTTGACTTGCTGATGTTCAGTAGGTCCATCTGTATTAGGTCAGAGGTTGCCTTGTATGCCAGACATGTCACCTCTAAGCACTCTGTAGGATACAGAGTATAGTGATAAATCTTTGAGGTGGTCCATGCAAGACCTATTGTTTAGGACTTGTATCTTTTAGTAGGGTATCTCTGTGAGTATTCCAATTGTTGCATGGGTCTGGACAGATACCTGCCAAAGTGGGCATTATACAAAATTATTGACCTAATGAGGGCTTTGTAAAGGGGGGGGCAATAACATCTCTAGATCTAGTCACAATCAATGTGTTTATAAGCTCTGCAATATAGAA
The DNA here is from genome assembly GCF_019279795.1 of Protopterus annectens. Classification (NCBI taxonomy): domain Eukaryota; kingdom Metazoa; phylum Chordata; order Ceratodontiformes; family Protopteridae; genus Protopterus; species Protopterus annectens. The sequence goes on along the minus strand of NC_056746.1, from coordinate 310,357,434 downwards.
AGACTTTCTTATGACTCTTGGCTGTTTTAAGCATAGGGCAGCAGCGCGCAAATGGGATTGAGGGAAAATAACAAAATAAACCTAAATTAAGCATTCTAACTAAAAGTAGAATTCTGCCATGCAAGTCAATGACAGGCAGAAGACAACATGGCCAGTGAGTAGTGGTTGCTAAGAGGGGAGGCTCACTGTGAGGCATGTAACTATGCATTAGCAGGCAATCCTATGCAAATGAGGGGAATGATAGTGAATCCCAGTTTTCCCCAGCATGATAGTCAGGTCCCAACAGTGTAAGAGTAGGAATAGCTTGATGCAAGCCTAGGAGTTAGCTGACATCATGTGTGTGTGTGTGTGTGTGTGTGTCAGGCATACTGTAAGCAGATTGGTGCCCTGTGGCTCGGGTTTGCTCCTAGCTTAGCAGAGCTAAGCAAGGGGGTGTGTCTGACTCTGCCTAGAACTCTTTACATTGCCTAAGCTGGTGTGCGTGCCATGCACCAGGTTTTAAAGGAAGAAAACAAAAGTTAAACCAGGAAATAGAAGCACTGTGCACATTTCAGCACTCTGCATGGCACACTCCTGGGCTTAAACAGGAAGGCAATGGGAAGGGAAAACAGCAGTAGGAAGGAGAACTAGCATAGCTGGCAGGTGAAATGTATCAAAATCAGCCAATTACACAGGCAGCAGCCCAGCCCAGAACACTACTATAAACTATGCAAACTCCTTCCCCTCTGGATTTTCCCACACTCTATACCACCGGTGTAAACAAGCGGGGAACTTTTAACACTCACAACAGCAAAATGATAGGGGCTGCTATAGCTATTACGCAACAACTTGTGGAAGAAGCTGAGGGTGGTGAGGATGTGAATGCTGTCGACCAACCCACAGTGAGGAGACTGAGAAGGGTGTACAGATTCAGGAAAACCTACCATGGGCTACATGAGCTGGAGATAGTGGAGCACTATAGGGTGGACAGGGACCTCCTACAGCAAATTGTTGAGCTGTGCTGGCCATGCCTGACACACAGAACTAACAGAGGGGGAACCCATCCCAGTGGATACCAAGGTATGTGTAGGCCTAAGAATACTAGCTACAGGTACCTTCTAAAAGCCAACTGGGGATATGATGGGGATCTCACAGGCATCAGCATCCAGGGTACTGCACCAGTTCCTGGATGCAATGTCAGCACATGTCGGTGAGCACGTATATTTCCCCAACACCCGTTAGGCGTTGGCCAGCAATATGCAACTGTTCAACCAAATAGCAGAATACCCTGAAGTAGTGGGTGCTATAGACTGCATGCACATATGTATCAAAGCACCACCTGATGAGCAGGGTAGGGTCTACATCAACCGCAAGGGCTTCCTCTTCATCAACTGCCAGGTTGTGCGTGATGGCAAGGGCATAATAATGAATGTGTGTGCTGGAAGCTATCATGATTCCCACATCTGGCATCTGACATAGCTGGACCAGAGATTTGCCAATGGGGACATCCCTGACGGTCACCTAGTGGGGGGTGCTGGATACGCACTGGAGCCGTGGTTGATTGCACCCATCAAGAATCCACACACACCCAAACAAGAACTCCATAATGAGGCACACGCACAGACCAGAATTATAGTAGAGTGTGTGTTTGAGATGCTTAAGTCACAGTTCTGGTGCCTGGACACATCCGGTGGAGCCTTGCAGTACTCACCAGCTACATGTACCCAAATTGTGCTTGTATGTGTCATGCTAAACAATATGATCCTGCGGAAACAGCTGCAGCAGGAAAGCACGGGGCAGGGCCACACAGCCACCCACCATTGCCAAGGCCTGCACAGGCACAGAGTGACTCAGAGGAGGAACAACCTGAGCCTGCCCCAGTAGGCAGAAGGAGGCATGCCCAGTATGCCCTGGCCTTGGCAAAGAGGTAACGAATAATACATACACTGACACAGAAGGGACCCAGGGAATAACACCTCTTTCTGACTCTCACATACAGTAAAAGGGATATGCCAAACATTACACTGCCTGTGCTCAACCATGTGTATGGAGTGTACTATGTGCATCTGACATAGGCAGCCCTGCAGCACCACCCTCAATACTGGGACACCTACAAGGTAAGTGACTCACACATGTCAGTCAGGGGGGTTCACATACCCAGCAACAGTCACAGCCAGCAGGACAAGTGTAGACAAACACAAACAAAGGCTGTGCTATGGTCTCTGAATGATGCCTGTGAGTAACCCCCCAGGCCTACACAGACAGACTACAGCAGGTCAGGCAGTGGAATCTCAGTTCTGAAGGGTAGGAAGCTTGAAACTAATATGTACGTAAATAAAAGCTAAGATCTGTAGTACACTGGTATGCCTCTAGGCAGCATGATAGGTAAGACTACAGAATGAAATGGAGTACCTGACATACCAGTACAGTCATAGCAAATGTGTACAAGTGTCAGATGTGCCCCCCCATCCTACGTAGACATGTAGTAACAGTCAGGTGTACTCCCCCAATCCTGTGTAGATATGTAGAAATAGTCAGGTGTGCTCCCCCAATCCTGTGTAGATATGTAGAAATAGTAAGATGTGCTCCCCCCAATCCTGTGTAGACATGTAGACATAGTCAGGTGTGCCCCCCATCCAATGTAGAAATGTAGTAACAGTCAGGTATGCCCCTCAAATTCTGTGTAGAAATGTAGAAATAGTCAGGTATTTCCCAACATCCTATGTAGAAATGTAGTAACAGTCAGGTGTGCCCCCCCAAATCCTGTGTAGACATGTAGAAAGAGTCAGGTGTGCCCCCCATCCAATGTAGAAATGTAGTAACAGTCACGTGTCCCCCCCCAAATCCTGTGTAGAAATTTAGAAATAGTCAGGTGTGGCCCTCCATCCTATGTAGAAATGTAGTAACAGTCAGGTGTCCCCCCCCAGTCATGTGCAGACATGTAGAAAAAGTCAGGAGTGCCCCCCACGCAATGTAGAAATGTAGAAATAGTCAAGTGTGCCCCCCCAAATCCTGTGTAGAAATGTAGAAATAGTTACGTGTGCCCCCCCAACCTATGTAGAAAAGTAGTAACAGTCAATGCCAAGTGATTGACGGATGCCCTGCAGAAACAGTATGCTACCTGTAGGTGTACAACACACAGGTCAGCACTGCAATACAGACTACCTGGACTTGGTCCACACATTCAGTACAGACAGGCATACTGGGCATGCTGACACACTTGAACACATGAAGGCTATGCCTGGAAACACCAGTGGACCAGACATAACTGGCAGTCGCAGATGTTAGTGCAGACACTGCTCAGTATGCACCACACATGCTTTGCACACACAGTGGACAGGAATACAGACACATATCTAAGGACAACACACTATAATAAGCCAAAGGTAGACATACATAGATGTGTGGAAGAGGGTGACTGTGACAAGGAGCCATCCAGGTCTGTCCCACCCAGCATACAGCCAAAGGGCCACAACCACATGAGGTTCAAATGTCACTCATTGTAAATACTTGTCACCGGTATCTGTCAGCAGTATGGATTATGTGGTGCATGTGCTAGCTATGCAACATGACTGTACAAGGAAGTTGTCATCTAGCATCTGTATACACGTACATGTGAAATATGACCCTGTGTGCACCTGCATGTGGTGTGTCAACCTCTAGATGAATGGGTTATGGCCCATGCACACACACTGCCCTCCCCATAGCCCTATTATGACAAGCCTGCTGAGGTCATCCACTGTGAAATACACCTTTGGGAGAGTTGTAGCCCAGTAATCTCTGTGGTGTGTCCCATAACTGTGTAATGCTGTAGTGTGATAAATTAGTTAGGTAAGAGTTCTAATCCCAGACATGGCAAGTGTGTGTGTTTGTCTGACTCTGTCTGTGTAGAGAGCAATGCTTTTTAGGGTTGTCACACTCCCTACAATTCAAATGCTCAACTTTGGCAAGGCTGCTGATGTCATCCACCTAGAAATACACCTCTGGCAAGGTTGTAGCCCAGTAATCTTGGTAGAGCATCCTATAACTACGTACTGCTGTAGTGTGATAAATTAGTTAGGTATGAGTTCTAATCTCAGACTTGGCAAGTGTGTTGTGTGTGTGTGTGTGTCTGTCTGCCTCTGTTTGTATAGAGAGCAATGCTTTTTAGGGTAGTCACACTCCCTACAATTCAAATGCTCAACTCTGGCAAGGCTGCTGATGTCAGCCACCTAGAAATACACCTCTGAGAAGGTTGTAGCCCAGTAATCTCCATAGCATGTCCTATAAATGTGTACTGCTGTAGTGTAATAAATTAGGTAAGACTTCTAATCCCAGACTTGGAAAGTTTGTGTGTGTGTCTGTGTAGAGAACAATGCTTTTTAGGGTAGTCACACTCCCTACAATTCAAATGCTCAAATTTGGCATGGCTGCTGATGTCATCCACCTAGAAATACACCTCTGGGAAGGTTGTAGCCCAGTAATCTCTGTAGTGCATGCCATAACTGCATACTGCTGTACTATGATATACAACTCTGGTAGGGTTCTATTCCCACCCATGGTAGTTCTGGATGTTTTGTGTGTGTTTCAATGTCTGTGTAGGGAGCAATGTATTTTAGCTTAGTCACACTCACTACAATTCAAATGCCCTACTTTGGCAATCTTGCTGATGTCATTCAATATGAAATACACCTTTGGGGAAGGAATTCTCCAGTAATCCCTGTGGTGCATCCTATAACAGCTCCACGCTGTAGTGTGATTTAAACCTCTGTTAGGGGTTTTATTTCCACTCATGGCAGTTCTGGATGTTTTGTGTGTATATCAATGTCTGTGTAGGGTGCAATACATTTTAGCCTAGCCACACTCACTGCAATTCAAATGCCCTACTTTGGCAATCCTACTGATGTTCATCCAATGTGAAATACACCTTTGGGGAAGGTGTACTCCAGTAATCTCCATGGCATGTACTATAACTGCGTAGTCCTGTAGTGTAATACACTACTTAATTAGGAGTTGTAATCCCAGTATGACAGATGTGTGTGTGTTTGTAACTTGTATCCTGTGTGGAGGTGGTTGTGAGTGTGTAACAACTGGGCCCAATGTGGATCGGGTTTTGCAAATTTCTTATATGGTGGCCCTAGTATATATCACAATATCCACCATATGGAGATAACAGATGTGAAATAGCCGAGAGGCTGGGGTGCAAATCCCTACCCATATATGTTGACATCAAGGCCAGGAAAACACAGTTAACAACCCCTGTATTACCCAGAGAACACTGTCAACCCATGCCTCATACACACACACCTGCCTAGGCAACAGCCAATATGTTGGTAGTATACTGCATATTGCTCACTGATAGTAACTATAGAGTGATTGCAGTGGGCTACAGAGGGCATGGCACCCTGTCCTTCTGTCCAATATGCATGTACATGCAGACAGTGCACCTTCCCCATGTCCCCCACTGGACACCTGCAACACCTGTGGTGCCATCAAATGTGACCCACAAAGGACATGCCATGCCTGAAAACAAGACCTGTATGGACAGATGCCACTGACACCAGGGAATGCTGTTAGCATGCTGTCAATGTAGGTGCAGGGTAAACCTGCTGTCCATTACCAGTTCCCGCCACAGAAGGCCAAGACTGGCACATCTGATGATAATCTGTGTACATAACATGGGCCAGACACCCCAGGTACAGCTCCACATGTCACTGTACATGCATGTGGGAGGTGTGGACATCCCAGACACTGTCCATGTCATACACTATGGAACACATACATGGCAAGTGATGCACAGCATTGGCCACACGCAATAGTCACCCAGGTGACTGGATGGTGGATACAATACCCACCTGTGTGGGCAAATCCAGAAACTACACTCCTGAGCCACAGTGCAGACCATTTTCATGTGGCCTGATGCCAAGGTATACCCATCACCTAGCCTTGTATAGCCATCTGGCACAGTCGACCACCACACACCCGTGAAGAAATGCACCCGTGCATGTCGGTACTGGCACCCTGTGTGTGTGTGTGTGTGTTGTATGATGCGTATGATCACATTCACACTCACTACTACCCCCATTGGCATACTGAAGCATGCTGTCTGATGTCAGACACTTCCCCATACCCTTTGTCCATATAACTTCCATATGACCCCTGTGGTGCATGTGGTACCAGCACAGTAATGTATTCTGCCAATCTCACTAGTGATGAGTTGTATTTCTGGCCCTGCCAAGTGTGTCCATGTGTGTGCGTCCCTGTGAGAATGGGGCTGTGTTGTCACTGGCACCTGTTCATGCAGACAGGTGCATGTACTACACCTACCGTATAGCTACCATATCCCTTTGCAGATGTCACTCACCATCACATATACGTTCTGAGGGCCCCACACCATGTAACCTATGTGGCACATCCAATAACTGCATGGAAATGTGATAGCACTACATAGTCATCACGGGTTTGATACCCTGTGCTGATAGGTGTGTGACACAAACATGCTTAGGTTTTACTCTCCCACCCCTCCCTGACTTGTCTTTGACTCTGTCTGCCTCTCTCACTCCCTCGCTGGTGGATGTGGAGACCTACACCTGCTTTGCTTAGGCAGCAGCATGTGTATTTTAAGTGATTCTCATGATCAGCTGATGTCCCCTGCATGAATTGCAGCCCTCCTCTAGCTGATTGCATGTGGAACAGCTGTGGTAACATTCCCATAGCCAATAGCATGGAAACACACTCCAATATCTAGTAACATCATGTTGGTGTTGGGCCTTTCCATTCACTGTGAGCAGGAACTCTATCTGTTGTTTGGCAAACAGCAACTCCAATGGATTGGGGATTTACCTCTAACAACATACACTGTGGAAACAGGGCAATACACGAGGGGGATGTGTCTGACCTGACTACAGACTGTAAGTGCTGCTATACTGCATTAGGAGTAATGTTGGTTTAACAGGGTGTGTGTGGATATGGCTGTCCTACATGTTTTTATACCTGCCATGTCAGTGCTATGTGTGTAAGGAATCCACATCTGTAGGGTCATCTGCAGACTGGGCAATGTGTGGTGCTCTTGATGTCATGTGTTACCCACAGAGCACCTATCTGTGAACTGCAGAAGGTAGTGTGAGGATTGCAGTCTGTAGATGGTGGAACCGTGACAGTTACTGACTTCATATCGCTCATAGTACATATGTTGCAACAAACCCTGTTACAACAGTAAATGTATGAGGCTATCACAGCAACATGTCAATATTGGCCCTGTGTATGTGCTTCCAGCCCACACCTCTGCATTAAGAGGTGCATATGTGCTGTACACCATAATTAGTGACATTATATCTGATAACAAGCCAGTGAGATATCAGACTGCTACACGTTATGTACAGTAGGGGGTTATATTTGATGACATAACCTGAGCATTCTGTGGTTGTGTGTACAGTACTAAGGTCTGTGTACTTATGGTGAATGTCGACAGTGCATGTTTTGTTAATATGTACTTTGGCCTGTGTTAGATGTCATTGTTCTTGGTCCCGTCCTATCTGATGTTACATGCTCCTCCACTGTATGTTACCATATCTGCTTACATGTTTGTAGGGCCATACATACACATGTCCCATACCAGAGACAAGCAACGGACCACACTGTGTAGTGACCCAGTATATGTAGGGTTTGTGTGTGAGTGGCACATATGAGGATGGTGTTGAACAGATAGTCTATATACTGTAATATTATGCTAGCGTACCATATGTGGTTGTGTCCACATTGGATGCAGCTATGCACTTTCACACAG